>NC_052646.1:20084913-20391163 GCF_016161935.1 Mauremys reevesii
AAATACCACCTCCACCCCAGTAAACAAACCCCATTTTCCAACAGACTCTAGGGTCTGTAGGAGGGTGGGTGTGATTTCTGATAGCCCCACGACCCCTGCTAAAATTAAAAATGGGGAAATCAGTCCGATCATCACAAACACACACACGTAATCCCAGACACACCCACACCCACACCCGCAGACTCACTGTCTCACAAACGGACACATGATCCAAGACTCACGCTTACACACACAATCCAGGACTCGGGATTCTACACACCACACACAAACACAGAATCCAAGCCTTACACACACACACAATCCAAGACATGGTTACACACGCATGATCCAAGACTTGCTATCACACACACAGATGCACACGCACAGTCCAAGGCTCATGATGACACACAGACACACACAATATGAGACTCATGCTTTCACAAACCCAGAGTCCAACATTCACAACGACACACAGACAGACACACAGTATCTGAGATTCATGAGATTCACAGACAGACACACACACACAGAGGACAATTTTCTCCTGTGTGGTTTATTCAGTTAATCCTACTAAAGGGGCAGTGACTCCGAGCTGGGCATGGGAGCCTTTGGCAGGGCTGCGCCCGCCCACCACCTGCAGTGTGGTTATCCGGGGCAGCGTGGCTGTGCCGCGGGAGTGGGGATCAGGAGAGGACATTCGCCAGCAGGACGGTAACGAGGACTGGGAGGATGAGTCTGGCTGGTTCCGGAGCCATGCTGGCCACGTGGGAGGCTGGTCTGCATTCGGCCGTGGCGAGATCCACACTGACCCCCGTGAAGCTCCCTTTGGATTGTTGGATATTGGTGCAGGCAGACTCGGTGGCGCAGCCTTTCATGGTGGTGTGCACGGTTGCCTCACCTGTGGGGGACAAAACAGGGGGGTCAGTGTCTGGGGACCTATGGCCTCTTGCGGCTCTGACCCTATACGACACTGTCCCCCTCCGCCTCTGCGCCACTCTCTGCTGCCCATCTAGACCTGCCCCCAACTGTCTCTCCTCCTCTGCTTTGATGTAGCCTCAGTCTGTGGACCTCTGGGCAAGTCATGTAGGGCCCTGATCCCTAATGAACTTTGGAGCAGGCCTGTGTTAGTCCCACCATTCACCTGTCAGTGGTGTAGCTCCCTGATGGTGTCAGCAGTGGGATCCTTAAGAAGCTCTCAGTCAAGGGGTCTGTACAGAACCTGGCATGTTGGGACCAGGGAAGAAAGAAATATCTCTGGGACCTCCAGGGCAAACCAGTTGGGGGATTTCTGCAGGAGTCCCAGGGATGGTGTGTTTGTGCCATCATTTTTTCTGTATTACTTTTGATTTGTAAAACAGTAGGTTCTAGAGACACCACAGCAGTATCCCGTCTCCATCAGTGGCCAGCACTAGATTCTGCAGAGAAAGGGATCAATACCACCCAATATGTGGGATAATCTCCTCTTCCTCTAGGTCTCGTCCTGATTGCTAATAGCTAGAGATCACCTTAAGACCTGAAAGAGGAGGTTTAATATCCCTGCCAACATTTTTCCGATCATTTATTATGATCACTCCAATAAGCATACAATCCCTTTTTGAATCTTGCTCAACTCTTGACCACGGCAATTTCTTGTGGTGGGGAGTTCCACAGACTAACGGTTTATTGATTGGAAAGTGTTGTGGAAAATTTACCACACCGTTGATTTTGGATCAGACGGCCTGAGGCTCCTTTATTTTCATACAAGCATGCATGCAGGGAGAGACAGCATGTCCCCATGCAAGGGGTTAACTGCTCTCCCTCAATTACAATTTTTATCAAGCTTCTAAAGGCTAAAACCACAAACTATCACTCAATATATTTTGCCTTATTTGGAATTAACGTGTGCAAAACAAGCAAGCTAGCCTAATATTTTCCATATTAGGTTTTTTCCTGTTGTTGTTCTTTGGCAGTTACGTTGGTGGTCTGCCTGTTCTAAGACCCCTCCTTTGCGGTTACATTGGATAAGGCTCTTGCCACATTCTGGCTGAGCTGGCACATATGGGCCCTCTTTGTTCCTTTCCTCAGTTCCCCTTTCTCTGGTCTCTTCCCTCCCCCCCCCCCCGATGCCCCTTGTACAGATAAACAAGTTTTACAGAAGTTCCAACCTTTGCTCTTACATAGCAATTATTTAGCTATAGGCCTTATAGGCCTTGGGCCTAGCAGGGCAAAGGGTTAATTTCACTATTTTAAGCTTTAAGCTTATAAGCAAGGCCTCTTAAACTCTAAGCATATAAGCAACGGCTGAGCATATAAGTGGAGGGGTGGGTAGTTCCCTATCAGTGTGTTTCCTTTAATCATAATGAACTTGTCCCTTTTCAATTTCATTGAACGTTCACTATGTCTTATCCTGTGACCGCGGGAGTTCTCCATCTCCCCGCTCTAGTGCTCAGTGACATTGTTCAGCTGAAATTTTTTTTTCAGTGAAAAATGCAGATTTGACTACTTTGAAACATTTTGTGGATTCAAAGTCACTGAATTGTTTCAGTTGGAAGAAACCCCATAAAAAACAAACTCTGGAAAAAAATAGAATGTTTTCACTCTTTTGGTTCAAAACAACTTTTCCTTCCAACATTTTATTTTTTTAAAAAAAGACTTAAACAACACTAACAACCCCTCAAAATCAAAACCAGATGTTTCGTTTGACCCCAAATGAAACTTTTTCTGACTTTTCAGTTTGTTGAAAGTGCCAAAAAAAATTTTTTCTATTGGACCGGAAACAACTATTTTCTTCCAATTTCTGGTGTTGGCGTAGAACTGAAGATCTAGCTAGCTAGCTATCTCCCTTATTTGTTCAGCTCTGTGCTTCTCTATCACAATCATAATTTCACATGTTCGCCAAAGAAAAATAGCCCCAGTTGTTTCCCTTCTCTCCGCAGGCTTTTCCAGACCTTCCTTGTTATCTGTCTCCACCCTCTTATGAATTCTAAAATAAAACCCCAACGGGTGTGTAGGGGAAACAGAGGTACAGTGAGGAGAAATCATGGGGACGGAATCCAGGTGTGCTGAGACTCTGCCCAATTCTTCCCCACCACAGGGGATTGCCTGTGTGCATGGCTCCCTCCTGGATGGAGAAACCTGAACGGAGAAACAGCCGAAGGGCAATTACCGCTTTTCGTGGTGCCGCTGATATGGATGCACTGGGTCTGGGCTCCTGTACAGCCGACGAGCTCTTCACTGCAGTGATGGGAAAACACAGAGTAGCAGCCCGGGCAGCTCCGGCCGTTCAGGGTGGTGTTCGCCGGGGGCACTGGGAAGAAGCGGAGCAAACGCAGTCAGCTCGGGGGATGAGCCCCAGGAGGCGTTGGGGCAGGGAGAGCAGCTGGGGGCTGCACAGCTCAGCCCTGGGTGCCCCCTGCAGGGGGAGCTGTAGCTCCGGGGACGCCGGGGGCAGCAGGGGCGGGGGAGGGGTTTGCAGCAGGGACCCCTGGACCCTGCCCTGGGTGGGGCCAGCTGGGTTCATACCTGGCGGGAGCCTAGAGCCCCACCCACTAAACTCCACCCAGCCAGGGGCTCAGCGTTATTCCATGGGGCGCCCCCTGCAGGGCGGGAGGACTACTCCCAGGAGCTGAGTGTTATTCCATGGGGCGCCCCCTGCAGGGCGGGAGGACTACTCCCAGGGGCTCAGTGTTATTCAATGGGGCGCCCCCTGCAGGGCAGGAGGACTACTCCCAGGGGCTCAGTGTTATTCAATGGGGCACCCCCTGCAGGGCGGGAAGACTACTCCCAGGAGCTGAGTGTTATTTCATGGGGTGCCCCAATGGATTCTTTCATAATCCCTTTTCCATCCTCCCACAGAGCCACCAGCAGGGATCAGGAGGAGGAGAAGAACAGGAAGAGCTGGAGGGAGAAGGAGCAGGGAGACAGAGATGGAGCTGGGTACCGGTAACGGAGGCTGTTTTACAGGCCCGCCCCGCACAGCAGGCGATGGTCGTGGTCACAGAGATCCCGTTCCCAAAAGTCATGGAAAGAGGACTGAGGTGGCACTGGCTGGAGGACACGCAGGCCTTGAAAAAGGCAGGACTCTTAATCTCGCCTGCATGGGAGGAAGAGGAGATGAGGCTTCATTCGCTGGTGTTGCCGTCTCCGCCTCCCCATCACAACTCTTCACATGTGTGATCAAGCTAAAGATGGGGAACTGAGGCATGGCGTACAGGAGGAATGACTCACCCTAGCTCAGTATAGAACCAGGAATGCTGATACCCACAACTGCTTCCACCCAACCCTCTAGATCTCTCTCCCCTTCCAGATCTGAAGATAGAAGCCAGGAGTCCTGGCTCCCAGCCCCCACTACTCTATCTCACCAGATCCCACTCCCTCCCACAGCCAGGGATGGAACCCAGGAGTCCTGGCACCCAGCCCCCACTATTCTAAGTCACTAGTCCCCACTGCCTTTCCAGAGCCAGGGATGGAACCCAGGAGTCCTGGCACCCAGCCCCCACTATTCTAACTCATTAGTCCCCACTGCCTTCCCACAGCCAGGGATGGAACCCAGGAGTCCTGGCTCCCTGCCCCTGCTACTCTAACTCACCAGACCCCACTCCCTTCCCAGAGCCAGGGCTGGAACCCAGGAGTCCTGGCTCCCTGCCCCCTGCTCTAACCCACTAGACCAGGCGCACCTCCGGGTACTAGGAAGAGAATGAAGGAGGGCTGACTCCGAATCAGACTGTGTTCGGGGCTGGTTCAAGGTCTCCTGCACCCACCTATTATGGTTTCTGTTTTCATGATCCCACAGGAGTGCATTCGCTCATTGCACTCTTGGAAATCACCCGTACAGCTGTCATGTGTGCTGTAGCAAACCTCGCACGAAACACAGGTCCCTGTGGAAGGAAAGTCAACATGATTCCTCTGTACACAGCCCTCACTCCACTCTCTCCATTCCCATTGACTCCAGTGGAGCGACGAGCCATTGACCCCAGCGGGGATCTGGCCCTGAATTTCTTGGTTTTGTGCCAGTGTCGTCCCTCCCTCTATTGCAAAACCGAGTGAGGTAGCTGAGAAAGGGGGAGAAATCTTTCCCTCTCCTAGAGCTCGATGGGAGCTGGAGGTCCCCATCTCCCCAGAAAAGATCGGTGGGGAGAATTTCCCCCACACAAGACAGGTGGCAAGCAGCCCCCCAGTCCAGGGGCAAGATCTCAGTGCTGGGACATGTTTCACTCCAGGAAGGAGAGCTCCTCCCCTCCAGAGCAACTATTCCAGGTGGGTCTTTTTCTGTCAGCACCGAGCAGGGGTTCCAAGCCCCCGAGACCCCGTTCTCACCTGTCTCCAGCAGGGCCGAGAGAAGGCAGAAGAGGAGAGGTGTCTTCATGGTGCCGGGGACGGAGCCGGACTGTGCTGTGAGCCAGGGGTCTCTGACTCAGGAAAAGTTCTGGCCGGAGGTTGGCAGTTATCCACAGAGGCGAGGTCGATGTTGCAATTAGCATCACCCAGGCCAAATTGGAAGCAGGAAGGATTCTAGCTGGAGGCCTCGGAACATCAGCACAGAGGCCCTGCAGGAATGTAAGGGCTGGATGCTGTGTTCATCACATGCCCGTGGGCAGCTCAGTGCACTGCCCTGGGTTTGACTCAGGCCTTGGGCGCTGGCTCCGTGGGCCAGGGTGACGCCCAGCACCTGCAGCGGGCTGGGGGGACAGGTGCCGGCTTTGCGCCAGTCGCTTTCTCGCTGGATCGGAGGGGCCGAGGACGGCCCTCCGCTGGGAGGTGGTGACGCTGGAGGGGGACGATGGGGGACCCTGGCACAGGGAGAGTGTGGGGGCACGCAGAGCCGAGGGGTGCCAGGTTGGCCCAGGTTGGCCCCTTCTCTGTGATCGCTGTCCCTGGGAAATCTGCGAGGACGCTCTGTGCACGTGGCCAGGCGGCCGGTGTCACGGGCTCAGGATCATCCTGGGTGTCCTGGGTTTTGTATCTCAGAGGTGGCAACCCTAGAGCCTCTGGCATTGGGCTGGGGAAGGGGAAGCACAGAGCCCCTGGCATTGGGGAGGGGAATGGGGGCACAGAGCTCCTGGCATGGGGAGGGGAATGGGGGCACAGAGCTCCTGGCATGGGGAGGGAGAATGGGGGCACAGAGCTCCTGTCATGGGGAGGGGAATGGGGGCACAGAGCTCCTGGCATGGGGGGAGGGAATGGGGGCACAGAGCTCCTGGCATGGGGAGGGGAATGGGGGCACAGAGCTCCTGGCATGGGGAGGGAGAATGGGGGCACAGAGCTCCTGGCATGGGGAGGGGAATGGGGGCACAGAGCTCCTGGCATGGGAGGGAGGGAATGGGGGCACAGAGCTCCTGGCATGGGGGAGGGAGACTGGGGGCACAGAGCTCCTGGCATGGGGGGAGGGAGAATGGGGGCACAGAGGTCCTGTCATGGGGGAGGGGAATGGGGGCACAGAGCTCCTGTCATGGGGGAGGGGGAATGGGGGCACAGAGCTCCTGGCATGGGGAGGGGAATGGGGGCACAGAGCTCCTGGCATGGGGGAGGAATGGGGGCACAGAGCTCCTGGCATGGGGAGGGGACTGGGGGCACAGAGCTCTTGGCATGGGGAGGGGGTATGGGGGCACAGAGCTCCTGTCATGGGGGAGGGAATGGGGGCACAGAGCTCCTGTCATGGGGGGAGGGGGAATGGGGGGCACAGAGCTCCTGGCATGGGGGGAGGGGGACTGGGGGCACAATTCCCAGGAAAGGGGGCCCTGCTGTATTAATGTAGATGGTCTAAGGAGGCCGGAGGGGTGGCCTAACCCTGTCACTGTCCAGCATTAACCAGTGGGAAGCAGGGCGGGGGGTTGGCACACGAGATCCGTGTCGGCTGCTCTAGGGGACTGGGCCCGTCGTGAACTCGCACGTGGTGTTTACGGCTCAGCTTGCACCCAAGCTGCGTGTGGGGCTGGTTATCAGCAACACACACAGACCCCTGGCTTGGGGGGCAGGGTGCGGTCGCCGGGCACGGGGGGAGGGGTAATGGGGTGTACAGAATCCCTAGCATGGGGCGATGGGGGGTGCCAGGGGGTCCTTGGTGGCTGGGAGGAGGGCAGGGCTGCCAACCCTCCCGGATTGGCCAGGAGTCGCCCAGAACAGGGCTCCATCTCCCAGAGGCGGCAGCAGCCAGCCTGGGAGATTGTAGGGCTGACAGTCCGGCGGCGCAGCTCCCCGCCTGCCCTGGCCCTGCCTGGCTCCCGGAAGCTGCTGGCACGTCCCTGCTGCCCCTAGGAGGGGGGCCAGGTGGGTCTGTGCATTGGCCCCACCCCAAAAGCTGACTTCAGAGCTCCCATTGGCCACACCCCGTCCTGCACCCCAACCCCCGCCCCAGTTCTGAGCCCCCTCCTGGAGCCTGCACCCTGCACCTCATCTCATATCCCAACCCCCTGCCCCAGCCCTGAGCCCCCCTCCCACACCCAAACTCCCTCCCAGAGCTTTCACCCCACACCCCCTCCTGCACCCCAACCCCCTGCCCCAGCCCTGAGCCCCTCCTGGAGCCTGCACCTCCTGCACCCCAACCCCTGCCCCAGCCCCAGCCCCCTCCGCACCCAAACTCCCTCCCAGAGCTTTCACCCCACACCCCCTCCTGCACCCCAACCCCCTGCCCCAGTTTTGAGCCCCCTCCTGGAGCCTGCACCCCGTCCCGCTTTCACCCCACATCCCCTCCTGCACCCCAACCCCCAGCCCCAGCTCTGAGCCCCTCCCGCACCCAAACTCCCTCCCAGAGCTTTCACCCCGGGGGCAGCAGGGGCTGGGCTTGGCTGTGATGACTATAAAGGAAGGATCTTTACTGTGGCTGCTGGACCCGGACTGACCCTGTGGGCCCCTTGTGCGTTGTAGCTCCCGGCCTGTGCTGCCTAATTTCACCACTAGGGGTTGCACTAAGACTAATCGGCGTCTTGACGTTCATCAGCATGGACTGAGTTGCCTTGTAGGCTCTGAAGTTTTACGTTGTTTTGGTTTTGAGGGCAGTTATGTAACCAAAAAAAAAAAATCTACATTTGTAAATTGCACGTTCATGACAGACTGCACGACAGTACTTGCAGGAAGTGAACTGAAAAATACAATTTTTAAAAATCCTTTTGACCATGCTAATATTTGTAACAAAAGTAAGATACACTGTGATGTCAATGACAGCACAGAACTCTGTACAAAAATGTAGAAAACCATCCCCAGCCTTGCTCTGAGTGATCAGCTAATTCAGTTCAGAGTGAACGGCAGGAAAAACAAACACCGGGCGGCCATGAGGGCAGGGGTGAAAGGAACATTAACCACTTACTGGTACCGGGGGGCCTGGAAAGGGCAGGGCCTCGGGCAGAAGGGGCAGGGATGGGGGTCAGACTCCCCCAGCCAGCCCCTCCGCACTATTTGGCCTGCACCACCCGGGGCTCTGGCTGCTGCCGCGGTAGCAGCGGTGGTGGCCAGGAGCCCCGGGCCCTTTTAAATCACCAGCCCCAGGGCAGCTGCCCCTCCCTGTTAGCGGCCCGGGGGAGGGCAAAAGCGGCGACGACGTTAAAGCGCTGCCGCGGCAACACTAAGCAGAGTCCTTTGCTGCGGCAGCGCTTCAACGTTGGCTGCATACGGGCCGGTACTGGCGGCCACTTTTTACCGTACCGGCCTTTGACTCCTGCACGAGGGCCTGTGATTTCAAAAGGGCAGACTTGAAAACACCTGAAAGGAATTAGTGAGGGACGTGGGCTGGCCTGAAGATCTCGAGGCTCTGAATGTGGAGGAGGCTGGGAATGACTTGAAGTCAAAGTGGCAGAAGCTCTCTGAAGCCTGGGATGCAGGCGAATAGTGTAGGCCCCAGATAGGGCAGCAATACGGGTTGGTCTTTCAGCAGCGCAAACCCGGAGGGCACCACGTGTGTGGCTTCTTCTACCACTGAGAGGCAGCAAGGCGTCAGCACAATGTTTTCGACATCGCAACTCCCGTGTGGCGTCACGATGGCCAGGACGAGTACAAGGAGGCAGAGAAGCCAGCTGGTGCTTATGCCGGCCTTAAGAAGCTTAAAAAGTGGTGAGGCCTACTGGTAAGGGTGACCTATGCAGGGACAGTCCTGTTAACCTATATGTGCTGGTTAGCCCTGATATAGCCATAGCGATAGACAGATAGATGCAGATCTCTTATTAATAATATGTATTTCAGGCACTATATTTACATATACAGATTAGTATGCATTATGCACAAACAGCACTAAGCACAATATTATAGCAGTTAAGTAGCCTAAACTGGCCTCCACCTTTACTATAATCCTGTTCCCGTTTGCTAAGTGTCCCACAGCGCCGTGCATCAGCTGAAGTTCGCTTTGGCCGAAGGAGACAGGAGAGCTGCCAGGATTAGGAGGGAGGAGTATTTTCTCATAGCAACGGGTCTGGAGTTATTCTCACAGGCCTGCACCGGAGTGGCCCATATGGAGAGGACAAGACATAGATTGTTCTACCCTTGTGCAGACCTAGGGGGCGCCCGCTGCACTGCAGGTGCAGGGAACACAGAGATAAGGGGGACTCCAGGGTACCAGGAAAACAAGGGAGAAAGCAGATGGGTTAATTCTAGGTTAGCACAAAGTACATTGTACCTTGCACCTGTAAACAGGATGAGTATAAGTAGAAAGCTACAGAGGTGGAACTTTGGAAATCCCCTTCTTCATAAGGTGAAAGTGACAATGCTGTATGTGATGGCATCCCAATGACCAGGATCATATTGAACCTTTTCCCTGTTTCCTTATTGGCTTAGAGCAATAAACCTAACCGCCATTGGTTATTTGCTCCCTGGGCTAAATTTCATAATGAACCAAAGTGTGGTCGAGCCATTGCCTACGGAATAAACTGGCAGGATTCTCTGATAACTAATTATACGACTTTTGAGCATGGGAAGCTTGCTTGTGATGTCACAACTCCAAATTTCTGTGTTATTTCACGTGTATGTAACATTGTGAGTCAAACTACACTAATGCCTACTCCAGTTTAAGGAGTGATCACTTAACTGTTTTAATTATGTATTGCCACTTCCGTAGTTTGCTAAAACAGTACAAGTCTCAGGTAAATGCTCTTACCTCTGCTTCATGGATCACTTTGGTAAAATAATATTAAATCTTTATTAAATATTTAATAATAATCATGGAACCATGCAGGGTAATGTTAGCTAATCCATACATGTTAGACGTACGGCATACCGTATTAATATTTTGTTAGACCCAGCAGGAGGGCAGTTATGTTAATGGAATTATATTATGTCTTTCCACAGCGCTGTTCACTGGTATGTCCCACAATGCCTCGGACCGGGACAACTCAACATTTGGCATATGTGGATCAGAAAACTGTCACAGCAAGATATATATTTTTTTAATGTCCTAGCACAGCCACTTTTACACGCAACGGGATTAAAATGCAGTGTCCAAGCCAAAGATAAGGCTAGGTTGTTAGGAGACGTGTCTTTCTAGCTTGTCAGAAACCGTGCTACAAATAGAAGTGGTTTTGGGAGTATATTTTGGAGCCACCTATTCTGTGTAAGGTGAACGGAAAACTCTGGGAGAAACAAGCGTCCCAGAAAGATTGCTGTGGTATAAGCTCTTTCTGATTGGCCTATTTTGTCTTCGACAATAACATTGCCTAACTTTGGTCTCACAAACATTTTTCATAACACACCAGCCATGTCACTCGATGGGATTGTTCCTTCTGAAAGGAAGTTTCTTTGGTTCACACCCCATCAAAGGAAAGAGTTGGAAAGTTCATTTGGGGATGAACGCTGGCACCTACAGAGGAAGGGACCAAACTACTGTCAGAAGGGCGAGGTAAAATATGTCTTCTTTCCGTATTCTGTCTAGTATAGGGCTGTCAAGCCATTAAAAAAATTAATCGCACTGTTAAACAATAGCAGAATACCATTTATTTAAATATTTTGGGATGTTTTCTACATTTTCAGATATATTGATTTCAATTACAACACAGAATACAAAGTGTACAGTGCTCACGTTATATTTATTTTTATTACAAGTATTTGCACTGTAAAAAAACAAAAGAAATATTTTTCAATTCACCTATTTCAATATTTTAATTCACCTAATACAAGTACTGTAGTGCAATCTCTTTGTCATGAAAGTTGAACTTACAAATGTAGAATTATGTACAAAAAAGAACTGCATTCAAAAACAATGTACAACTTTAGAGCCTACAAGTCCACTCAGTCCTACCTCTTGTTCAGCTACTTGTTCAGACAAGCAAGTTTGTTTACATTTGCAGGAGACAATGCTGCCTGCTTCTTGTTCACAATGTGACCTGAAAGTGAGAACAGGTATTCGTATTGCACTGTTGCAGCCAGCGTCACAAGAAATTCACATGCCAGATGTGCTAAAAATTCGTATGTCACTTCATGCTTCAACCACCATTCCATGCTGATAACGTGTTTTGCTCGATAACGATCCAAAGCAGAGTGGACCAGCACATGTTCATTTTCATTATCTGAGTCAGCTGCCACCAGCAGAAGGTTGATTTTCTTTTAGGGTGGTTCAGGATCTGTAGTTTCCTCATCAGAGCGTTGCTCTTTTAAGACTTCTGAAAGCATGCTCCACACCTCCTCCCTCTCAGATTTTGGAAGTCATTTCAGATTCTTAAACCTTGCATTGAATGCTGCAGCTGCCTTTAGAAATCTCACATTGGTACCTTCTTTGTGTTTTGTCAAATTTGCAGCGAAAGTGTTCTTAAAATGAACAACATGTGCTGGGTCATCATCTGACACTGCTATAACAGGAAATATATGTCAGAAAGTGGGTAAAACAGAGCAGGGGACATACAATTCTTCCCCAGGAAGTTCGGTCACAAATTTAATTAACACATTTTTTTTAATGAGCATCATCAGCATCGAAGCATGTCCTCTGGAATGGTGGCCGAGGCATAAAAGGGGCATATTAATATTTAGCATATCTGGCATGTAAATACCTTGCAATGCTGGCTACAAAAATGCCATGCAAATGCCTGTTCTCACTTTCTGGTGCCATTGTAAATAAGAAGAGGGCAGCATTATCTCCTGTAAATGTAAAAAAACTTGTTTGTCTTAGCGATTGGCTGAACAAGAAGTAGGACTGAGTGGACTTGTAGGCTCTGAAGTTTTACATTTACATTGTTTTGTTTTTAAGTGAAGTTATGGAACAAAAAAAAATCTACATTTGTAAATTGCACTTTCATGACAAAGAGATTTCACTACAGTGCTTGTATGTGGTGAATTGAAAAAATACTAATTTTGTTTATCATTTTTACAGTGCAATATTTGCAATAAAAAATATACACTTTGATTTCAATTACAATGCAGAATACTATATGAAAGTGTAGAAAAAACATTCAAAATATTTAATACTTTTCAAATTCTATTGTGTAACAGTGTTATTAAATCCGCAATTAATCATGATTAATTTTTTAATCGCAATTAATTTTTTGAGTTAATTGCTTGCATGTACTCTGATTAATTGACAGCCCTAATTATTATTTTATTTTTACTTGTGCCTGAAGATCTATCGCTAAGTGGCTGGCAGAGCGGAGCAGTTTGCAGCATGCCGGAGTAGCCCATGGAACAGTGAGCAGAGTGGTTTGCGGGCTCGGCTGGAGGAGCGGCACAGCTGGTGGAGTGGAGCTGGTCATGGTGAAGGCTGCAGCAGAACTCCACGGAGAGGTGAAGCAGTCGGCCCCGGCCCACGTAAGGTGCCCCTTAACACCCTGTGTACGCCCCCCCACTCATTTGAACCCAGGCTGCGGGGGGTAAAACTCTGCAGATAAACTTTTGAACTCTGTGCTGGCACTGACCAGAGACAGAGACTTTTGGGTTGTTGGACTTTGGGGTGATTGGACTTAATTGCCAAATGTACTTGGAGGTGGTTTTTTTTGCTTATGGTTTATGTTATAATCCTGTTTGTGGTGTTTCTCCAACGTGATGCCGCATTGTTTCCCTACATTTTGCTACACTCGGACTCCGTGCTTGCGAGAGGGGACGTATTGCCTCCTAGAGGCGCCCGGGGGGGGGTGGGTGGTAGGTAATTGTCCCAGGTCACTGGGTGGGGGCTCGAGCCGGGTTTGCATTGCGTTATTGAAACAGAACCCCTGGATACTGAACCCGGCCCTTGTTGCTGCCAACTCAGAGGGACAGAAGGGTTACACATGTGTTATATGTTTGTGTGTGTCACATAATTATTTTGCTGCTTCTTGTTGCAACAATATCATCCGTAAACCTGTCTGCCGCAAGGGGTTTCACAATCACCTTTCTCTCTTCCACGGACGAATGAAACATGCAGGGTTATTTTCTAAACTGTCTAGTTCCCACCCGCCCCGTATGTTGATAACTCGTACCTGGCCATGGATATCCAGGGGGAGTGCTTCTAGCTGTTAAATAAGCTGCTGAAGCTACCATGCGAGGCTGAGCTGAAGTCCCCCAGCCAAAGCACGTCTGCTAACTCAGTTTCCTTTTAGAAATTACCTGGTTGTGGCAGAGCTCTGACCTTGCTCCCGTGGGTCCTGCGCTTCTAGGCGGTTTCGCTAGCCTCAGTGGCTCACTGTGACCCTCCACAGAGCCCTTCTCTCTCTAGGGCCAGGGTCACAGTCTGCTGAGCCCTTTTCATCATAGGCTGCAAGGAGGTTGGTGAGAGAACTCCCAGTCTCTGTTCAGCCTCCTGTCCTGACAGGGACCTGACTTCCCCTCCCAGGAGCTGTTCCTGTAGTGGTGGGTTGGGGGGAACCCGGGCCCACCCTCTACTCCGGGTTCCAGCCCAGGGACCCTAATGGCAGCAGCTGTTGGCAGCCGACCTTTCACTGCCAGAGTTGCTACATTTCCCTGGGCCACTTCCCCACAGCTCTCCTGCTTTTCCCTTCTTCACCCTTACCTTAGGGCTCCTTTAACGATGGTTTGAGGGTGTCTTCAGTAGCCAGCCCTTCAGCCGCACTTCCTCTCCTCTGGCTCCCTGACCCCCCTGCCTGACTGGAGTGAGCCCTTTGTATAGTATCAGCAGGGCCTTAATTAGAGTCAGGTGGTGACATTAACTGAATGGCCTCACCTGACTCTTTGCAGGTTAATTAGAGTCAGGTGTTCTCATTAGCCTGGAGCAGCCCCTGCTCTGGTCAGTCAGGGAACAGAAAACTGTTAATCCAGTGGCCAGTATATCTGCCTTCTGCTATTCTGCTGTACCCAACTGGCCTGGGTCTAGCACACTTGTCTAAAGACAAACAGACACCAGGGAGACCTACATTTGCATTCGTCTTTGCCTGTCCGTGTATCTGTCTTAAAACCCATTCTAGGCCTTACCAGCTACTGTAGAAATGTTCTACCCGTCTTTGCCTCAACCACTGCTCCCTGAACTCCCTTCTGAAGAATTGGCCACTGTCAACAGACAGGATACTGGGCTGGATGGACCATTGATCTGACCCAGTATGGCCGTTCTTATGTTCTTATGAGCTGTAGTGGTGCTGGACAGAGGACCACACAAAAGCAGTTATTAGTGTGGGAAAAACTCTGGAACTTCTGCCGCATTTCTGGTCCCGCCCAGCATTTCCATCTGCAGGGTATTACATAACAAAACAGCGCTGCTGCTTTTTTGTGTGCGCTCGACTCAGCCCAGAACGTGACGCTCTGCTGTGGTGTGCGCACTGAAACGCTTCGCTTTGTCCCATCTCTAACGCCCGGGCACAACTCCTCCCTTTCTGGAGGAAAACGAAGGAGAAAGAAGGAAATGTCCCTCCAAGAACTGAGCTTTTCATTTTCAACATCAAAAGTTTTTGATGGAAAAATTTGAGCCAGTTCCAGCTGTGGCTTCATTTAGACGGGAGCTGGTTGCAGATGGCCGGAGACTATTTCCCAGGGTAGGAATTCAAACCTCCACCTCCCAAACTCAGGGCTCTGTTCCCAGCTCTGTTACAAAACCTCCCTTGCAGACCTTGGCGGACAGTTTCCAAAGTGGCTTGTAATTTATGTCCACCTGCTCTAGGGGCGTGGACAGTGGCAGAAGAGGCAGGAGTTGGTTGTGATGGATGTAAATAGGGTTGGAAGGAAAATATTTTCATCAGTTAATGTTGATCGACGTCAATTTCATGAGATACACCCAAACCAACAAACAGATATGTGCATCAGTAATAACAAAATTTTCCAATAGGCATAGGAAGGAAAATGTGTATTGAGAATTTATTAGATTTTATTGTTAAGGCTCTTTGTTTTGCATATTATGACAGGGGATAGTGACAGTCTGTCTTTTAATGGTTAAAAAGCTTTAACTTTTGAATCTCAGTTCATTAAATCATTACTGCCACCTGCCATGATTTCCCACAACTGTGAAAATTTAAATGGATAAAAATACTTAAAAGTAAACATTGATATCATTGATTGAGATAAAAAAAAAAAGAGATTTGACCAAGCCTAGATATATAAAGATTTTCGAATGAGAAATGTAGCTCCTGGCCCATGCTGCCTGATTTCACCACTAGGGGTCACTCTAAATTGAAGCAGCTTCTTGACGGCTCCACCCACTAAAATTAAAATGTTGCCCATCAAAATCAATTAAAATCTCCACAGAATTTGGTCTCTGGTTTGTTTCATTCAGTGCAACAATATAAAGGGGAAGCGAATCCGGCTGCGAGCCCAGAGACCCTGGGAGGGGAGAGCGGCTGCAGAGAGGGGCAGATGCAAGTGGCAGGGATGTCATTGAGTGCAGTGAGGCCATTGCATAGGGTGGGGAAATCAGGAGAAAACCTTCAGCAGGAGCAGCCCGGCGAGGGCTGGGATGAGGAGCCCGGCGGGTCCCGGCGCTGTGCCAGGTGCTTTGCATTTCAGAGTTAGAGCCCCACTGACCCCTGCCAAGGCCTTCGCACCTTCACAGACAGACTCACTAGCGCAGCCCTTCATGGTGATCGATGTGGTCATTCCACCTGCAGGGAAGGAAAAGCAGGTGATGGGTGTCAGGGAGCAAATCCACTCCTTGACTGTTCTGGGACACAATGGCCTCCCCTGCCTCTCCTCTGCTCCTAAGGGGGATTTCTAAGAGTTTTTCTGGAGACTCTGCAAAACTAGGTTCAGTTCCCACTCTGCCACAGCCTTCCTGTGTGACCTCAAGCAAATCACCTCATTGCTCTGTGCCTCAGTTTCCCCAGTTGTAAAACAGGGAGAATGCGCCTTCTTTTGCCTGTGTAGATCACAAGCTCTTTGGGGCAAGGACTGTCACTATGAACTTGTGCAGTGCCTGGCACAACGAGGGGCCCCCTTCTTGGTCGGGGTCTGTGCAGCGCCTGGCGCACCGGAGGCTCCCAATACTAACCCACTCCCTACCACAAAGAGCTTACAGATTAAACTCTATAAAGGCAGAAGGTGGGAGGAGAAACAGAGGCAAAGAGAGGGGAAGCCACTCACCCTAGGTCACACAGGAGCCGGCGCTGGGAATAGGACCCAGGTGTCCTGATCTCCAGCCAATATTTTTACCCAGCAGAGCCCACAGCATCCTGTCCTAGAGTAGGAGTTTGGGGCAGATGTGAGACCTGGGCGTCCAGAGGCCTGAACTGAACCATGTGCCAGCCAGGGATGGACTCTTGGAACAGCAAGTGATAAGTGGTTTTCCCGGGGAATCTCTAGGATGAGGTTAATGCACGTTCCCCACCTCTGGTAATTCCAAAGCCAGCCTTGTGAAGCTATGCTGGGAAGGGGGCACCTTTTTCTGCTGATCCCCTGGGACGTGAACTGGTAACCCCAAGGAAAACCTAGTCGTGGGGGTTGACACCTGAGGCTGGAGGTGGGGTGACCTCAGGGAAAGTTTCCAGCCTGCAGATCCTTTCATTGTTTTCAATCTATGGTTTCTCCGTAATGCTCTCTCCTTCGGAAAGAAGGTGCTGGCTTAGGACGTGCTGTGGGTAGCTCACAGCCGTGGGCCATGACGCTGTTCAAACCCCCTGTGGAGACTGCACAGTGTAGACACTGGTCCCTTGGGCAATCTGGCTTGCTGGGGCTAACACACTTTAAATACCTCCCCGTTCACCAGGGAGAGAGACACACATGTCCACCAAAGGGGACTGAGGGCTGAAGAGCCGGGAGCCCAGTGTAGGAGCCCGGCGGGACCCCGGTAGGGGAACACAGGTGCACTTGCCATGAACTGTGACTGAATTAAACAACAAAGGAAAAATAACCCCAGCGTAAATGAACAGAAGTTACCACTTGTTACAGTCGCGGTGACCTCAAGGCATCGGGTATCTGATCCAGTGCACTGTATGGTCTCTTCACGGCATTGCAGAGAGGACACAGGGTAGCAGGCTGGGCAGCGCCGGCCGTTGGGTTTGGTGTCAGCCGGGGGCACTGGGACGAAGTGGAGCAAATGCAGTCAGCTCGGGGGACGAGCCCCAGGAGGCGTCGGGGCAGGGAGAGCAGCTGCGGGCTAGTCCTCTCACCCTGCAGGGAGCCCTGGATCCTGCCCCGGGTGGGGTCAGCTGGGTTCACACCACTAAACTCCACCCAGCCAGGGACTCACTGTTATTCAATGGGCCCCTCCCTGCAGGGTGAGAGGACTAGTCTGAAGAAGTTTACGTGGGGTAGATTCCAGGAAGCGAGAGGTGCAGGGGATGGGGCAAGAGAGGTGGAGATGGGGAGAGGTACCTGCAATGGGGGTTGGGCTGCACGCGTCTCCCATGCAACAGGAGACGGTCGTGTTCGTTTTCAATCCAGTTCCAAAATTAGCACTGATGGGGCTGGCTTTACATTCGCTGGATGTCACACAGCTCTTGAAAATGCTCTGAGTTTTCATTACCCCTGCAGAGGAGAAGACACAGATTCATTCCCCTTTCACTCCCACCCCATCACTACCCTCCTCACAATGACCGCCATATGCCATTATCCTCACGCTACCCATGGGGACACTAAGGCACAGAGAGGGGGAAGGACATTCTGAAGGAACTCAAATATGACATTGCAGAGCTACTCACTGGGGTATGTGACCTATCGCTAAATCCAGCCTCTGGACCAAAAGATTGGTGGGTAGCTAATGTAATGGTGATTTTTTTAAAAGAGGCTCCATAGGTGATCCCAGCAATTACAGGCCGGTAAGCCTGACTTCAGTGCCAGGTAAATCCATAGAAACTGTAATAAAGGACAGAATTAACCAACCCGTAGACGAGTGCAATATATTGGGAAAGAATCAACATGGCTTCTGTAGAGGGAAATCATCCCTCACCAATCGACTAGAATTCTTTGAGGTGGGCAAGGGGGATCCAGTGGCTATAGTGTACTTTGACTTTCAAAAAGCCTGTGACAAGGTCCCTCATGAAAGGCTCTGAAGCAAAGTGAGCTGCCATGGGATAAGAGGGAAGGTCTCTCATGGATTGGTAACTGGTTAAAAGACAGGACACAAAGGGCAGAAATAAATGTTTCATTTTTGCAGTGGAAAGAGGTAAGTAATGGGATCCCACAAAGCAATGTAGGCATCTAACTTCCACCTTAGACACCGAAATCCAACAATTTGATCCCCAAGCTCTGACTCCAGCTGCTGCCTGACCCTGTAGGCACCTAAACTCCTTAAATCCCAGAATTTTTCATGGTGGGTAACCACACAACTGCCTAAATCCTGACACCCGGCACCCAGCTCATGGTTAGGCAGTGGCAGGACCTCACAGTAGGCGTTCCCCTGCCTATCTCAGCTCTGGGACCCGATCCAGTGGACAGCCTCTGAGATGGGCCACATGGTTGGGCCTCCCACAAAACACAGCCGCAGGAGGTGCTATTTGTCATGCCCCCTCCCCCAGCCTTATGCCCAATAGTCCAATGCTCAGAGCACAACCCAGTGTGTGGCGCAGGCAGGGTCCAGTTCACGTCCCAGTGTTTATAGGCTTGGCAGAGTCAGGTTTTTCTCCGTACATGTCGGTAAACGTTGATTTCACCAAACACCCACAAACCAACCCAATATTCCCATCGATTATGATTGAAATGTACAGATTGGCCAAGTAGCAGAAATGCTGCTTGAGAACGTGTCAGAGTTGGATTGAAGGCTATTTCCCTGGTATAATTGGACACGCGATGTTGAGAGTTGGTGGTTTAAAGGTTAGAAAGCTTTGCCTTTTTGAATTCCATCAGCTATTGCCATTAAATCATGATTGTCTGAACCCGCCCCTCCCACCGGCCATTATTTCCTGCAATTGTGAACATTTCAATGGATTAAAAAAATGCTTAAAAATCAACATTGTCAAAATGAGAAAAGAGATAAAAACCTGCCAAGTTGAAATATTTAATATGGATGGAACATCTGGAAGAAGAGAGACCTGCTGCATAGTCAAGTGGAAGATGGGGGATTTGAAACTGGTTCTCCATGTCTCAGTTGAGTGCCCCAGCCACTGGGGTCTCAGGGCAGCTCCACCACTGCCTTTTCCAGAAAAGGGCTGACCTGGTTTAGATGCTGGCCTCCCAGCAAGAGGTTCCCGGCTGGAGATCTGAAGCAGAGCTGGGCACCTCTGTCACCAGGACTTAGATGCTGAACTCTGGGGGGAGGGAGCTTAGGCCCAAACCTGGCAGGTATTTGTCCAACCTGCTCTTAAAAATCCCCCATGATGGAGATTCTACAACCTCCCTGGGCAATTTATTCCAGTGCTTAAGCACCCTGATAGTTTCAAAGTTTTTCCTATTGTCCAACCTAAACCTCCCTTGCTTCAACTTAAGCCCATTGCTTCTTGTCCTGTCCTCAGAGGTTACGAAGAACAATTTTTCTCCCTCCTCCTTGTAACAACCTTTTATGTACTTGAAGCCTGTTATCATGTCCCCTCCCAGTCTTCTCTTCTCCAGACTAAACAAACCCAATTCTTTCAATCTTCCCTCATAGCTCATGTTTTCTAGACCTTCCATCATTTTTGTTGCTCTTCTCTGGACTTCCTCCAGTTTGTCCACATCTGTCCTGAAATATGGCACCCAGAACTGGACACAGTCCTCCAGTTGAGGTCTAATTAGCATGGAGTAGAGCGGAAGAATTACTTCTCGTGTCTTGCTTACAACACTCCTGCTAATACAGCCCAGAATGGTGTTTGCTTTTTTTGCAGCAGCGTTACACTGTTGACTCATATTTAGCTTGTGATCCACTATGACCCTCAAATCCTTTTCCCCAGTGCTCCTTCCTAGGCAGTCATTTCCCATTTTGTACGTGTGCAACTGATTGTTCCTTCCAAAGTGAAGCACTTTGCATTTGTCCTTATTGAAAGTCATCCTATTTACTTCAGACCATTTCTCCAGTTTGTCTGGATCATTTTGAATTTTAATCCTATCCTCCCAGCTTGGCATCATCCACAAACTTTAAAAGTGTACTCTGTATGCCATGATCTAAATAGTTGAAGACACTGAACACAACCAGAACCGATCCCTGCGAGACCCCACTCGTCATGCCCTTCCAGCATGACTGTGAACCACCAATAACTACTCTCTGGGAATGGTTTTCAAACCAGTTTTGCACCCACCTTACAGTAGCTCCATCTAGGTTGTATTTCCCTAGTTTGTGTATGAGAAGGTCATGCGAGACAGTATCAAAAGCCTTACTAAAGTCAAGATACACCACGTCTACCACTTCCCCCCCATCCACAAGGCTTGTTACCCTGTCAAAGAAAGCTATCAGGTTGGTTTGACACAGTTTGTTCTTGACAAATCCATGCTGACTGTTATTTATCACCTTATTATCTTCTAGGTGTTTGCAAATTGATTGCTTGATTATTTGCTCCATTATCTTTCCAGGCACAGAAGTTAAACTGACTGGTCTGTAATTCCCCGAGTTGTCCTTATTTCCCTTTTTATAGACGGGCACTAGATTTGCTCTTTTCCAGTCTCTGGAATGTCCCCCATCTTCCATGACTTTTCAAAGGTAATCACTAATGGCTCAGATATCTCCTCAGTCAGCTCCTTGAGTATTCTAGGATGCATTTCATCAGGCCCTGGTGATGTGAAGACATGTAACTTGTCTAAGTAATTTTTGACTTGTTCTTTCCCTATTTTAGGCTCTGATCCTACCTCATTTTCACTGACATTCACTATGTTAGACGTCCAGTCGCCACCAGCCTTCTTGGTGAAAACCGAAACAAAGACGTCGTTAAGCACCTCTGCCATTTCCACATTTTCTGTTATGGTCTTTCCCCCGTCATTGAGTAACGGGTCTACTCTGTCCTTGGGCTTCCTCTTGCTTCTAATGTATTTGTAGAATGTTTTCTAGTTTCCTTTTATGTCTCTAGCTAGTTTGATCTCGTTTTGTGCCTTGGCCTTTCTAATTTTGTCCGTACATACGTGTGTTAGTTGTTTATATTCATCCTTTGTCATTTGACCAAGTTTCCATTTTTTGTAGGACTCTTTTTTAATATTTTTAGATCATTGAAGATCCCCTGGTTAAGCCAGGCTGGTCTCTTGCCGGACATCCTGTCTTCCCTACGCAGGGGGATAATTTGCTCTTGTGCCCTTAATAATGTCTCTTTGAAAAACTGCCAACTGTCTTCCATTGCTTTTCCCCTTAGACTTGCTTCCCATGGGATCTGACCTACCAACTCCCTGAGTTTGATAAAGTCGCCTCCTTGAAATCCATTGTCTTTATTGTGCTGTTCTCCCTCCTACCATTCCTTAGAATCATGAACTCCACCATCTCCTGATCACTTTCACCAAAGTTGCCTTCCACATTCAAATTCTCAGCCAGTTCTTCCCTGTTTGTCAAAATCAAATCTAGAACAGCCTCCCCCCTAGTAGCTGTCTCCACCTTCTGAAATAAAAAAATGTCTCCAATACATTCCAAGAACTTCTTGGATAATCTGTGCCCTGCTGTGTTATTTTCCCAACAGATGTCTGGGTGGTCGAAGTCCCCCATCACCACCAAGTCCTGGGCTTTGGATGTTTTGTTAGTTGTTTAAAAAAAGCCTCCTCCACCTCTTCTTCCTGGTTAGATGGTCTGTAGTAGACCCCTGCCATGATATCACCCTGTTTTTTACCCTTTTTATCCTGACCCAGAGACTTTCAACAAGTCTGTCTCCTACAGGGCCGGCTCCAGACCCCAGCGCAGCAAGCACGCGCGTGGGGCGGCCCTTTCCCGGGGGGGCGGCAGGCTGGGCCGGCGGTCCTGCCGCAGTCATGCCTGCGGGAGGTCCAGCGGAGTCCCGCTCATCCTGCGGCTCCAGTGGACCTCCCACAGGCATGACTGCGGCAGCTCAAGCGGAGCCACCGGACCTGCGAACCGTCCGCAGCTGCGGGAGATCCAGCCGAGCCGCGCGACCAGCGGACCCTCCAGTCAGGCCCGCGGGAGGTCCGCTGCATGACTGCTTGGGGCGGCCAAAAAGGTAGAGCCGCCCCTGGTCTCCTATTCCCATCTCCACCTCAGTCCAGGTGGATACATTCTTAATATATAAGGCAACACCTCCTCCCTTTTTTCCCTGCCTGTCCTTCCTGAGCAAGCTGTACCCTTCTATACCAATCTTCCAGTCATGTGTATTATCCCACCAAGGCTCCGGGATGCCAACTCATAGCTCATAGCTCATAGCTGTGTTTATTTACTAGCATTTTGAGTTCTTCCTGCTTATTCCCCATACTTCTCGCATTAGTATACTGATATCTAAGATACTGATTTGATTTCCCCTCCCCTCCCCGCCCCTGTTGTGGTGAACCTAAGTCCCCTTTGAGGAGTTAGCCACAGGGTCTGGCATAGAATGCAGGGGTCCTGGCTCCCACCGTAAACCCCTGTTTAGACCTATCCACCACAATGCCTTCCCAGAGCTGGGACTAGAATAGGACCCAGGTGTCCTGGCTTCCCAGCCGGTTCCCTGAGCCAGGTTGATGAGGGTCCATCTCACCTACCAGCTGTGATTTCCGTAAGACCAACGGCACAATAGTCTTGCTCAGCGGCGCAGGTCTGAAGGTAGCCTGTGCAGTTGGTTCCTGATGCAGAGCAAACTTCACACTGCAGAGTGGCCCCTAGAGAAGGAGAGAGAACATGAGCCACCTGGATTTGTCCCTCCTTCGCCTTCCCCTGGGTTTGATCGACACCAGATTGCGATCTGTCCCCACTGACTCCAGTGCAGTTACAGTGACAGACCCTGTTAGGATATAGATATTTAGGCCTGTCTGTAAAGGCCTACACTTTAAGAATGTAGGTGTATTCTTATTACTTAGCTAGTTATAGAGGTATAAAAGAAAGAATTAAAATCACTGTTTGTTTGTGTAAGGGCCTTTTTTTACTGTGACAGTCTGAGGCCTGGTTCTTAGGCTTAAGCCTTTAGCGAAGCAGCAGAGGCCAGCCATAAACTGGGAAATCTATGGTCACATCCTCACATGTCAAACTAGTCGCATTGAAATAATGTGCTATTGGGCTGTTAGGAATACAGTTCTGTTCTGATATTTCTATTACCTTCAGAGAAAGGGAAGAGCCTAGAAGATGTAAAAGGAAACTTAGTTTGATGGCATCCTGTCTGGCAAGAACTCACTGATCAATAGCTGGGATGTAAAATTCTTATTTCTGTGTTATTCTGTCACTGTGGTCTCCACTTTCCTATTGTCGGTCTGTATAATCTCTGTCTGCTTCTGTGATTGTTTTCGTCTGCTGTATAATTAATTTTGTTGGGTGTAAACCAATTAAAGTGGTGGGATAAAATTGGTTAAATAACCATGTTACAGTATGTTAGGATTGGTTAGTTACATTTCAGTAAAATGATTGGTTAAGGTCTAGCTGAGCAGAACTCCAGTTTTATTATATAGTCTGCAGTCCGTCAGGAAGTAAAGGGGGGGATGGGAACAGGGACTGGGGGTGGGGGACTTGGGATCATGTTTTGCTAAAGAGGGGAATGGGAACAGGAACAGGAACATCTTGGTGCCATGACTCGGATGAATCGCATCGGATAGGTGAGTGGCAGCCTGTAAATCCCCCTCCCCAACAATCCGTGCAGCTGCTTGGAGGGGTGTAGCGAACTCTTGGGATGGTAGTTGCGGGTTCTGGCAAGCCAGGGTAAAGGATTTTTTGGATAAATGGATATGGAAGAACCAGGGCCCATACCAGGTGCAGGGGTCAGCCTGGGATGAGATTAAAAAGGAAATGGAGGAAATGTTAGGGGGCTTATTCCTTCACCCTCTCGCTTCCCTGGTCCTTCTCGCATGAACAGACAGCAACAATACCCGAAGTCCGAAGGTGCAAACAATTTGATGTTTGTTGGGGTGAACTTCCAGCAAGCATGATTCCAGTTTCCTTCCTCGGTGTCCCCTTCCCAGCTCTGACGCCACAGAGCCTTGTCTGTGTCCCTGTCCCCATTCCCCCCCCCCCTTAGCAAAACATGATTCCAATTCCCCCAACCCCATTCCCCCCTTACTTCCTGATTGACTGCAGCCTATACAGTAAAACTTAAGTTCTGCTTAGCTAGACCGTAACCAATCATTTTAGTGAAATGTAACTAAACTAGGTTAAAATGTATGACTGGCACACAAAACCTTAAATTCGAGTGAATAAATGAAGACTCGGCACACTGCTTCTGAAAGGTTGCCGACCCCTGCTCTAATTTAAGGTGTCGCGTGCCAGTCATACATTTTAATGGTTTTAGGTCTCTTTCTATAAGTCTATAATATATAACTAAACTATTGTTGTATGTAAAGTAAATAAGGTTTTAAAAATGTTTATGAAGCTTCATTTAAAATTAAATTAAAATGCAGAGCCCCCCGGACCGGTGGGCAGGACCCGGGCAGTGTGAGTGCCGCTGAAAATCAGCTCACGTACCACCTTCTGCACACGTGCCATAGGTTGCCTACCCCTGGCCTATACTTTAAGAATTTAGGTGTATTCTTATCACGTAGCTAGTTATAGAGGTATAAAAGAGAGAATCAAAACCACTGTCTGTCTGTGTCAGGGCCTTCTCTCACTGTGACAGTCCAAGGCCTGGTTCTTAGGCTAAGGCCTCTGGCTAAGCAGCAGGGGCAGCCATATGCAGGGAAGCGAATGGTCACATCCTCACGTCCCAAACCGGCCACACTGAAATAAGGTGCTATTGGGCTGTTAGGAAGACGATCCTGTTCTGATAGTGCCCATCACCTCCAGAGAAAGGGAAGAGCCTAGAAGATGGAAACATAAGTTTGGTAGCTCCTGTCTGGCAAGAACTCACTTATCAATAGCTGGGGTGTGAAATCCTCATTTCTGTATCATTCTATCACTGTAGTCCCC
Organism: Mauremys reevesii; assembly: GCF_016161935.1. Lineage (NCBI taxonomy): Eukaryota > Metazoa > Chordata > Testudines > Geoemydidae > Mauremys > Mauremys reevesii. Next base: position 20,110,040 of record NC_052646.1, read on the forward strand.
ACTTCCCTCTTGTTTGTATAATCTCTGTCTGGTTCTGTGATTGTGTCTGTCTGCTGTATAATTAATTTTGTTGGGTGTAAACCAATGAAGGTGGTGGGATATAATTGGTTAGATAATCATGTTACTGTATGTTAGGATTGGTTAGTTACATTTCAGTAAAATGATTGGTTAAGGTCTAGCTGAGCAGAACTCCAGTTTTACTATATAGGCTGCAGTCAGTCAGGAAGTAAGTGGAGGGAGAGAATTGGAATCATGTTTTGCTAAGGGGGGGTGGGGATGGGAACAGGGACACAGACAAGGCTCTGTGGTGTCAGAGCTGGGAAGGGGACACCGAGGAAGGAAACTGGAATCATGCTTGCTGGAAGTTCACCCCAATAAACATCAAATGGTTTGTACCTTTGGACTTCGGGTATTGTTGCTGTCTGTTCATGCGAGAAGGACCAGGGAAGGGAGAGGGTGAAGGAATAAGCCCCCTAAGAGACCCCAGCGGGGGAACAGACAGAAATCCAATTCCTAGTGTCTTGCACTCTTGTTATTCAGATTCAAATCTGGTTCCTTCCAGGCAAACTCGCAGTGGAAGATCTTCTTTCCAAAATATCCTTGTTCACTGGCCAGCTGGGAAATGTAACCAGGCAGGGCACATTTTCAGGGAGTCCAACTCCAACCATTGCCTCCCAGTTCCAGGATTGGGTCACTCATCGCAACGGGAACTTGGGACTTCCAGGCATCTCCTCAGGGGCAGTTTTCATTCAGACCTGGCCCCTGTTATTCTGCTGTTGCTGCTTTTCAGTTACTTTCATAAGCAACTTTATAGGACAGGCTGCACTGGGCTTTTGTGACATTGGAGAAGTCAGAATATCAGACCCAGTAGAAACAGAGCCCCACTCACCCGTTCCCAGGAGAGCAGCGAGGACACAGATGACAAGAGACGACTTCATGGTGATGGGGAAGCAGTAGATGATGCTGGGTCTCTGATTCAGTCAAATCTCCAGCTGGGGGATTTATCACAGATGGGCTGAAATGAGATCAGAAGAGAGATTGCACATGCATGAGCCAGTTGACATACTCCTGCTGGATAGTGGCAGCGTAACGCAATTTTACTTCTCAGACTTCAGAACGATAACACATAAGATCCAAAAAGCAGAGACGAAACAGGCTGGTCCCTAAACAGAGGGAGACAAAGCAGACTGCTCTCATAGACAGAAATCCAGGGGTCTGGTTACAGACAGAGGGATAACTCAATCTTAGCAGATTTTCCTTTATGCTACTAGCTGGAGGGGAAGGGGGAATATCCCCTCCTCCCTGCAAGCCAGGCCATTCATATGCTCACTGGCTCCTATATTCTCTGCCTTCTGGCTCTCTGGATTCAGATCTTTGGCTGTTACTGATTGTGACGGTGCTGCCCGTGGGAGCCAGCTGAGGTCACTCAATCAGGGTGAACTGCAAACCAAACGGGGCAGACAAACCCCAAACGCTGGTGGTTATTTCAATACTTAGATTTACCAACCAGCACAAACCAGCTTCTGTAGCACCTCACTGGCTACTCAGAAGTCCAAACCCCGCAGTTCCCTTAAAGTGCCCAGCCTCAGGCCTCCATCCAGACACACCTGTCAGATATGATGATGATTCCTAAAAATCTTACTTCATCATATAAAGGAAAAGGTTCTTCCAATCCCAAAGGATCAGCCACATACCCAGGTCCAATTATAACTTAGATCTTATCCAAAATACACGCTATTAGCCAATTCTTATTAACTAAGCTAAAATTTATTAAAAAAGAGAGAGAGTGTTGGTTAAAAGATCAATATACAGAAAGACTTGAATTCAATTCTTGAGGTTTAGATACATAGCAGAGGTGAGCTTGTAGTTGCCAAAAGTCCTTTTAGAAATAGTCCAGAGATTATAGTCCAATTTCCATATTCAGGGTGGCTCCAGTCAATGACTGGGGATCTCAATCCTTGTGGCTTAAGGTTTCCCCCTCTTGAAACCCAAAGCAGATCTGAGATGAAGCAGGATCCTGTCCCAGGCTTCTTATACATTTCCAGCAGCCTTTCGGCCTGAGAAAACAATAGGCTTAACTCCTTCTCCCAAATCTCCTGGCAATTAGCACAGGGTAATTTACCCATTAAACAGTTCAGATACAGGTTAGCACAACCTTCAAAGAGACACATAGACAATAATACTATTTCACTCAAGTATCATCATAAATGTTAATATTCCTTTTTTGATCTTTGAATTAAAACTATAGTAATAGACAAGACTTGTTTGCTGCCATCACAAGACCTGAGCAAACATCTCCCCTTCTACCTCTAACAATGCAGACTTGCATTTCAAAGCTCTAGTCATTTACATATCTTCCTAACCGGTCCTCAAGGTTCACCCATGGGTCAGGTCAGTCTGTGAGTTAATTAACTCTTTCTGGCCCTTTCACCTTTCAATGATATATTATATTATACTCACAACCTCACACTGATGCAAGGTCTGGATCCTGTCTTAAAGAGACACCGCCATTTCCCAAGAGTATGTCAAAGCCGATGTTCTGAAGGACCCCAGCTAACAGCCCTGCACCCAAATCCTTCCTGCTGGTTCTTTCCGGATTGCCTCTGGTCCCACACTTTCCTGTAGATCAGCCAACCCCACTCCCCCGACCCACCCACCCACTCTTAAAGTGACAGCTGGCAACCCAAACAGACCTCGATACACAACCCCCTCCTCCCTACAAGGTCACTCTCAGCCACACACTCCTATTAACAGCCGAGGGATCCCAGAGCCTGGGCAAGGATGAACCTTTGAACCTCCGCTGAAGCCAAGTTTCGTTCTGTGCCACCTCCCCGGTGATCAGGGCCCGGGACCTTGCACCATCACCCCAGGTTCCCCAGGGAGGGGTATGGGGGGGAATTGTACTGACCCCTCCCTCCTACAGAGGTGGGGTTTTGCTCCCCACACCACACAGCAGTGGAATGTCCCCCACCCACTTGGGGTCACTCACGTTGCTGCAGACCGTCAGGAACCATAGTCATGGGGAGGGTGAGAAATTCCCCCTCCCTCCTGGAGGCAGCAGCTATCGCTGCCATTTTGCGCTTGGGCACTTCCCACCCTTAGCAAGTGTCACAGCGTCGCCAGTGCTCTGCAGCTGCCTCAGTTTCCCCACTTTCCACAAGTGGCTCAGCCCCTCCTCCCCTCCTCCCCCTGTTATGTCTCATGTTATCTGGGAAGGGTGGAGGGGGAAGAGCTGATTTCCCTGCTCCCGGCTGAAGGAGTCCAGGAGTTTAGACTTCAGTCAGTGAGACTCTGATCTCCTGTATGGCAGCAGGTGGCTGTCGCACCCCAGACAGGCATCTGTTTGCACACACTGGGAAGAAAACTGGGGCGTAACCGTGTTTCCTCTTGGTACAACCGACCCACCCCCACCGCTGTGCCTCTCCTTTAGCTGCCCCACTGGCGTGCTGGCTCTCACCTCCCGTTGCATCCTTATGGGGATGGGACCCAGGACTCCTGGGTTCTATACCCCGCTCAGGGAGGAGAGTGGGATCTAGAGGTTAGAGCTGGCAGTGCTGGGAGCCAACACTTCTGGGTTCTAGCCCTGGCTCTGGGAGGGGAGTGGGGTTAGTGGTTAGAGTGGGGGAGGTTGGGAGCCAAGAATCCTGGGCTCTCTCCCCAACTCAGGGTGGGAGTGAGGTCTCCTCGTTAAAGCATCCATAGCCCAGAGGGGTGTCACTTACCAAACGCTCCTTAGGGGTGTCAGGCTGGGTAACGTTTACCGGAGGTGGAGCAGAAGGAGAGCTCTGTGAACAGGAAAAAGATGTACAATCTCTGCGTTGCGGGTGTGTATCTCTCTCTCCTCCTTTTATAGACTGCAGGTGCAGAGGTGCCAACTTCCTGAGTTCCTGGGACATGCTCGACCCGCGATCCACCCCATCGCCCATGCTGGTACCCCTGCCACGCCCTCTCCCCTGCCTCTTCCTGCCCTGCTCCTCCCCCTCCCTGCCAGTACCTCCTGCGTGCCCGAACAGCTGATAGCCGCAGGTGGGATGTGCTGGGAGGGAGTGGGAGGTTCTGATTGACGGGGCCCACTGGTGGCCAGGTGGATCTAAGGGGGAGGAGCTGTTCAGGGGGGCTGCCAGTGGGTTCTGAGCACCCACTATTTTTTTTTGTGGGTGTTCCCAACCCCAGAGCACTCACGGGTGCCTATGCTCAGCTGTACGCTCTCACGTGAGATAGAAACTTTAAAATCCCCACATTCGTCTTTGGCAGTCGATAAATTTCTATTCCTGTTGCCGGTGCTGTCCCCTCCCCACAGCGCTGTGACATCCCCAGGGTACGTCCAGAGCAATGTACCACAGTTAATGGTACAACCCCCCCCCCCCTGCCCTGCACCCTTGGGTGCCTTCCAATGCCCTGCTGAAGTAGCTCCCCCCGGGCCACTCACAAACAGCCTCACGCTATAGAAGTCAGAAATGGGTCCCGGAAAAAAGGAAGATAAAACATTTATCAATGATTAATTTAACAAGCTACATTAAATTCAAAGCCAGATTTTCTCACCACATGCTTCCTGGAAAGCTTTGTCCAAATGACTTTGTTAGGTTTAGGCTTTTTTACATAGATCTGTGATGGCAGACACAACGTCATTGAATCCACACACAAACCTTCTCTTATCGTTTACTAGACCTAACAAAAATTGGACCTGTTTTTGAGTTTGGGGTACAGGCCAATTTACAATGGCTTGGATTTTTAAGAGATCAGGGGATATCTGACCCGCCCTTAGCCAGTGTCCCAAATAAGGAACTCTGGCTGCTCCCATTTTACCCTTAGAGACTTTTATGGTCAGGCCTGCCTCCTTGAGTTTTGACAACACAATTCCTTGAGGTTTTTGTGATCAGCCAACTGCCACATACACCCTTTGAAAGCTCTGCAAACCATTTAACACCTGGTTGACCAATCTCCGGAAGAACAGGAGTGCTTGTGGCACCTGAGCATAAGCTTTCAAAAGCTTACGGTCAAATAAATGTGTTAGTCTCTAAGGTGCCACAAGTACTGCTGCTCTTTTTGCGGATACAGACTAACCCGGCTGCTACTCTGAAACCGGTCTCTGGAAGGTGGCTCTTGCATTAATTAACCCAAATGGTAACATTGTGAACTGCTAGAGACCCATATTGGTGATGAAAGCAGACTTTATTTGTGCATCCTGCCTAAAGGAATCTGCCAATACCTGGGAGTTAAATCAAAAGAACTCAGATATTTAGCTTTGCTTAAAATGTCCAGAAGATCATCAGTTCTAGGAGTGAGATACACATCTGGCTGTGACAGCACTGAGTTTTCTATAATCAACTTAAACCTTACAGTGTTGTCTTTGGTAGGGACCAAGACCACAGGTGATGCCCAGGAGCTGTCAGACTCTTTAATTACTCCTAGATCCACCATGCTTTGTTATTTCTGCACCAATTTGTTCCTGCACCTTGCCAGTGGCCCTGTCGAGTCTGCTGGGAGATGGCGGTGGGCCTTTTGTAATGCTCTTATGAGTTAGCAAGTGTGTCTTCCCTGACTTGTCAGAAAACACCTCTTTGTGTTCTTGCAACACTGACAACCTCTCTGCCCTGTCAACTGGTATTATTGCACTGCACATATCAATGCTTTCCAGAGATGAGTCAGTCTGGCATTCAGCCATCAAATCAATGAGGTGGTGTGCCTCAGTTTCTCTGTACTAGACAGCACATCATGTTTACCATGGCTTCCCTGATGCAATAGTCTGTAAGTCTGTTTAGATGTATTAGCTGTGAAAGAGCATTACCATGCAGCTTTTTAACATGGTATCTTCATTTACTACGTCTATCACTGCAAAAGGTTCTTCCCAAGAATTTTGCAGTCATGTGCTCTGACTCTTTCTTCTCCAATCTGGCCAGGGCTAGCTTTGAAGTTGTTCTCTGTTGCTCATTTTTACCTTTTACTGTTTTATTTCCCTTGCCTGAAATAGCAAACAGAAAAAAAAAACCCAAAGTGAACCCGCTCCTTGACTATTTCCAGCCATCGCACTTGAGAGGCTCTGAAAATTATTATATCAGTGTTCAGAAGGTAAACCTCATTTAAAATAACAAGCTGCGTATAAATCCTGCTTGCTGCAAAATTGTGACATCCCCCTGGAAGTTTTAGTACACAAGCTAAATCATGACTTAATTTAGCACCACAGAGACTTGGTGGGATAAATCTCATGAGTGGAATCTGCGTATGGAAAATGAATGAAAGAGAAGAAAATGTCCCTCCACGAACTGAGTTTTTTCATTAAAAAAAAGGGGGGGGGACGGAAAAGCGGGGAGGAGGAGGCACATTTTTCATCCCATTTTCAACATCAAAAGGTTTTGATAGAAAAATTTGAGCCAGCTCTAACTGTGGCTTCATTTTGATGGGACCTGCTTGCAGATGGCCTGAGATTATTTCCCAGGGCAGGAACTTGAAACGGCACCTCCCAAATTCACGGTCCTGTTCCCAACTCCATTACAGAAATGCCCGCACAGACCTTGGCTGACACTTTCCAAGGGGGTCTGTAATTTATGTCGCCCTGCTCTAGGGGTGCTGCCAGAGGCAGAAGAGGCAGCAGCTGGCTGAGAGGGATACAACTAGGTTTGGCAGGATAAGATTTTCTCCAGAAAATGCTGATAATGTTGATTTCACAAGACACTCCTGTCAAGGTTCCTTCCCCACTCTGAACTTTAGGGTACAGATGTGGGGACCTGCATGAACACCTCTAAGATTAACTACCAGCTTAGATCTGGTTTTGCTGCCACCACTCCCAAGTACTAACTCCCTTCCCTGGGTAGTCTTGAGAGACTTCTTCACCAAGTTCCTGGTGAACACCGATCCAACCCCTTGGATATTAACACAAGGAGAATTTAACCATCCCCCCTCCTTTCCCCCACCAATTCCTGGTGAGTCCAGAGCCAATCCCCTTGGATCTTAAAACAAGGAAAAATCCATCAGGTTATTTAAAAGAAGGCTTTTAATTAAAGAAAGAAAGATAAAAATCATCTCTGTAAAATCAGGGCGGAAAATAACTTTACGGGGTAATCAGATTCCTAGAGCCCAGAGGAACCCCCTCTAGCCTTAGGTTCAAAGTTACAGCAAACAGAGGTAAATCCTCTTAGCAAAAAGGAACATTTACAAGTTGAGAAAACAAAGTTAAACCTAACACGCCTTGCCTGGCTGTTACTTACAAGTTTGAAATATGAGAGACTTGTTCAGAAAGATTTGGAGAGCCTGGATTGATGTCTGGTCCCTCTCAATCCCAAGAGCGAACCACCCCCAAAAACAAAGATCACAAACAAAAGCCTCCCCCCACCAAGATTTGAAAGTATCTTGTCCCCTTATTGGTCCTTTGGGTCAGGTGTCAGCCAGGTGACCTGAGCTCCTTAACCCTTTACAGGTAAAAGGATTTTGGTGTCTCTGGCCAGGAGGGATTTTATAGTATTGTACACAGGAGGGCTGTTCCCTTCCCTTTATAGTTATGACAACTCCCAAACAAAGAAATAAGATGGTTGCACTGATAACAAATTTTTCCAATAGACATGGTAAAACAAATGTTTCTTGAGAACATATTGGAGTTTGATTTTTAGGCTATTTTCTTTGTATATTTTGACAGGTGATGGTGACAATTTGTATTTTAACAGTTATCAAAATTTAACTTCTTCAATCTCAGCATTTACAATCGTTAAATAATGATTGCTGCCCCCAGACCATTTCCCGCAACTGTGAACATTTAAATTGATGAAAATATTTAAAAATATTTTTTATATTATCCCTCAAAATTATAAAAAAAAAATCAAATTCAGCCAACCCTACATACAAAAGAAGATTCTTTGTTAAGAATTTTAGCTCCTGGCCTGTGCCACCTAATTTCACCACTAGGGGTCACTTTAAGAGGAAGCAGCTTCTACACGGCCCTGCCCGCTAGAATTAAAATTTTGCCCATTGAAAGAGATAAAAAAAAAACCCTCCAAAGAATGAGGTCTCCAGTTTGTTTCATTCAGTGCAAAAAAATAAAGGGGAAGCGAATGCGACCGGGAGCCCAGAGCCCCTGGGAGGGGGGAGCGGCTGCAGAGAGGGGCAGAAGCAGGCTGCCAGGGTGTTGTTGAGTGCGGCGTGCCCTTTCCTGGCGTGGAGATCAGAAGAGGAGCTTCAGCAGCAGGAGCCCAGCGAGGGCTGGGACGAGGAGCCCGACTGGTCCCGGAGCTGGGCCGGGCGCTTTGCATTTGACCACAGATAGATCTGCACTGACTCCTTCGATGGTCCCCGAAATCTCTTTTAAGTGGGCACAAGTGGTCTCACTAGCGCAGCCCTTCATGGTGGTCAATGTGGAAGTCCCGCCTGGGGGGTGGGAGGGGGAAGCAGGTGATTGGTGTGAGAGGCGTAGCTCCACTCCTCAAGGTGGACTAGGACAACGCCCTCCCCTCCTCAGCTCTGTTCCTCAGAGCCCTGCCTAAGTCCCCCCCAGCCTCCATCTTCACATCTGCTCTGCTCCCCCAGCCTGTCTGGCCCTGGGTGGCCTCCCCCTTCTCCTCTCCTCTGATACAGACTCACTGTGTGTCCTAGATCAAATGATTGGCAGTGATATAGAGCTCACTGATGATACCCAGCCTGGATCAGGACCTTATTAGCCCCACCATTCATCTAGCAAAGCAGCAGCTCAGTGCTGGTGGCAGTAGTGGGATTATAAGAGGTTTTTATGGGGAATTAAGGCACCATGATGGGACTCCACAAAGCTAGGTTCAATTCTCAGCTCCGCCCCAGCCTTCCTGTGTGACCTGGTGCAAGTCACCTCATCATGATGTGCCTCAGTTTCCCCCACTGTAAAACAGGGAGAATGCACCTTCTTTTGCCTGCTTTGAGTCAAGGACTGTCACTATGAACTTGTTCAGTGCCTGGCACAATAGGGGTCTCTGATCTCGGTCAGGGTCTGTGCAGCGCCTGGCACCCCTGGGGCTCCCAATACTAAGCCAGTCCCTACCACAAAGAGTGTACAGATTAAACTCTAAATAGGCAAAAGGTGGGAGGGGAAACGGAGGCAAAGACACTGGCTCAAGGTCACACAAGAGGTGGCACTGAGAAGAGGACCCTGGTTTCCTGATCTTCAGCCAATATCTTTACCCAGCAGAGCCCACCACAGCATCCTCTCCTAGAGCAGGAATTGGGACCAGATGTGAGACCTGGGGGTCTAGAGGCCTGTACTGAACAATGTGCCAGCCAGGGTTGGACTCTGGCAACAAGAAGTGGTAAGTGGTTTCCCTGAGGAATCTCTAGGAAGAAGTTAAAGCAAGAATGAAACCCAAGTTGTGTGGGTTGACCCTAGCAGACCCCAATTCTGGATTTGAGGTGACCTTTCCAGCCTGCAGGTTCTGTCCTTGTTTTCAATCCGTGGTTTCTCCATAATACTCTCTCCTTCACAATAAAGGTGCTGGCTTAGGACGCGCTGTGGGGTAGCTCACAGCCGTGGGCCATGACGCTGTTCACCCCCCCTGCGGAGACTGCGCAGGGCACACGCTGGTTCCTTAGGCAGTCTGGCTTGCTGGGGCTATCACAGTGTCAGCAGGGGTCTGTGCAGCTGTAAAGAACCCCGCCAGTCAGCAAGGAGAGGAATGTGGATGTCCACTCAAGGGACGTGAGAATTGAGGAGCCAGAAGCTTAGAGCTGGTGCCCTTGAGATCACGGCAGGGGAACACGGGTGCACTTGCCCTGAACTGTGGCCGAAATAAACAACAAAGGAAAAATAAACGCAAAGTAAATGAACGGAAGTTACCAAACGTTACGGTCCCGGCAACCTCGATGCATCGGGTATCTGACCCAGTGCACTGGATGGTCTCTTCATTGCACTGAGCATAGAGGATAGCGACGCAGGCTGGGCAGCGCTGGCCGTTGGGTTTGGTGTTAGCCGGGGGCACTGGGAAGAAGAGGAGCAAACGCAGTCAGCTCGGGGGACGAGCCCCAGGAGGCGTCGGGGCCGGGAGAGCAGCTGGGGGCTGCACAGCTCAGCCCTGGGTGCCCCCTGCAGGGGGAGCTGTAGCTCCGGGGACACCGGGGGCAGCAGGGGCGGGGGAGGGGTTTGCAGCAGGGAGCCCTGGATCCTGCCCCAGGTGGGGTCAGCCGGGTTCACACCTGGGGGCAGCCTAGAGTCCCGCCCACTAAACTCCACCCAGCCAGGGGCTCAGTGTTATTCCATGGGGCGCCCCCTGCAAGGCAGGAGGACCAGTCTCAGGAAGTTAACATGGGGCAGGTTCCAGGCAGCAGGAGGTGCAGGGGATGGGGAGGAGAGGTGGAGATGGGGAGACGTACCTGTAACTGTGGTTGTTCGGCAGGCATCTCCCACGCAACACGTGAGGCCCGACCTTACTGCCACTCCGTTCCCAAAGTTCATAGTGAGGGGGCCAACTTTGCAATTGCTGGATGTTACACAGCCCTTGATAATGATCTGTTGCTTCATTCCCACTGCACATGAGGAGAAGAAGGAGATTTATTCCCCTTCCACTCCCACCCCATATCTGCCCTCTGCACAACAACAGCCATGGGGCATTATCCTCACTCTACTCTTGGGGAAACTGAGGCACAGAGTGGGGGAAAAGAAGTTCTGAAGGAACTCAAATATGAAATTGCAGAGCTACTTCTTCTAGTTTATAACCTGTCACTTAAACCAGCCTCTGGACCAGATGACTGGAGGATAAATAATGTAATGCCAATTTTTTAAAAGGGCTCCACAGGTGATCGTGGTAATTACAGGCTTCTAACATCAGTACCAGGAAAATTGATTGAAAGTATAAAGAACAGAATCAACCAAAACATAGATGAGTGCAATATGCTGGGGAAGGGTCAACATGGTTTTTGTAAAGGGAAATCACGCCTCACCAATCTACTAGAATTCTCTGAGGGGGTCACCAAGCATGTGGACAAGGGGGATCCAGTGGACATAGTGTACTTGGACTTTCAGAAAGCCTGTGACAAGATCCCTCACCAAAGGCTCTTAAGCAAAGTGAGCTGTCGTGGGATAAGAGGGAAGGTCTCTCATGGATCAGTAACTGGGTAAAAGACAGGACACAAAGGACAGGAATAAATGGTCAGTTTTCACAGTGGAGAGAGATAAATAACAGGGTCCCGCAAAGCAATGTAGGCACCTAACTTCCACCTTAGATACCAAAATCCAACATTTTGATCCTCAAGCTCCGACTTCAGCTGCTGCCTGACTCTGTAGGCGCCTGAATTCCTTAAATCCCAGAATTTCTCCTGGTGGGTAACCAGACAGCTGCCTAAATCCTGACACCCGGCACCCAGCTCATGGCTCAGCCCTGGTGGGATCTCACAGTAGGCGTTCCCCTGCCTACCTTAGCTCTGGGACCCGATCCAGTGGACAGCCTCTGAGATGGGCCACATGGGTGGACCCCCCACAAAACACAGCCGCAGGAGGTGCTATTTGTCATGCCCCCTCCCCCAGCCTTATGCCCAACAGTCCAATGCTCAGAGCACAACCCAGTGTGTGGCGCAGGCAGGGTCCAGTTCACGTCCCAGTGTTTATAGGCTTGGCAGAGTCAGGCTTTCCTCCGTACATGTCGGTAAATGTTGATTTGACCAAATACCCACAAACTGACCCAATATTCCCACCGAAATGTACAGATTGGCCAAGTAGCAGAAATGCTGCTTGAGAACGTGTCAGAGTTGGATTGAAGGCTATTTCCCTGGTATAATTGGACACGCGATGTTGAGAGCTGGTGGTTTAAAGGTTAGAAAGCTTTGCCTTTTTGAATTCCATCAGCTATTGCCATTAAATCATTAGTCTGAACCCACCTCCCCCCTGCCCAGCATTTCCTGCAACTGTGAAAATTTCAATGGATTAAAAAATGCTTAAAAATCAACATTGTCAAAATGAGAACAAGGTAAAACTCAGATTCTGCCAAGCTGAAATATTTAACCTGAATGGAGCGGCTGCAAGAAGAGGGATTCAGAGATACCCCCTCCATAGTCCAGTGGAAGAGGGGGCATTTGAAGCTGGTTCTTCCATGTCCCAGCTGAGCACCCCAGCTGCTGAGGTCTCAGGCAGCCCCTCCTCCTCTGCTGTCATTTGCAAGGAAGGACTGACCCGGTTTAGATGCTGGACTCCCGGCAAGGGGTCCTCAGCTGTGGATCCCAAGCACAGCTGGGCACCTCCGTGCAGCCCAGACTTAGATGCTGAACACTCAGGGGAGGAGGCATGGGCCACACCCCTCACCTCAGCATTTCCTATTGGCTGGCTTAGGCGGGCGCCCGCTTGGCGTGCCGGCTGTTGTGGATCCCATCCTCAGGCGCCTCCCTCTCCCCAAGCACTATGGCGGCAGCCTGGGCCCCTGGCCCGTGGTCCATGGAGACCACCGGGGGTTCATCATCGCAGTGCTGAGCCGAAGGCCCCACTGGGGAGCTAGCCACAGGGTCTGGCATAGAACCCAGGCATCCTGGCTCCTTAACCGCTGCTCAGACCCATCCACCACCCTCCCTTTCCAGAGCTGGGACTAGGATAGAACCCAGGCATCCTGGCTCCCAGGGGCGGCTCCAGGCCCCAGCACACCAAGCGCGTGCTTGGGGAGGCACTCTGCTGGTCGCCGGGAGGGCGGCAGGCGGCTCCGGTGGACCTCCCGCAGGCGTACCTGCGGAGGGTCCGCTGGTCCCACGGCTTCGGTGGAGCATCCGCAGGCACATCTGCGGGATGTCCACCGGAGCCGCGGGACCGGCAACCAGCAGAGCACTCCCCGCGGTGTGCCGCTGTGCTTGGGGTGGCGAAATGGCTAGAGCCGCCCCAGCTGATTCCTTAACGGCTGCTCAGACCCATCCACCACACTCTCTTTCCAGAGCTGGGACTAGTATAGAACCCAGGGGTCCTGGGTCCCCAGCCTGTTCCCTGGCCCAGATTGGTTAAGATCCATCTCACCTACCCAATGTGTATTCACCCAGCGAGATGCCACAAGAGTCTGTCCCAACAGCGCAGGTCTGAAGGTCGCCCGTGCAGCTGGCTCCTGGTCCAGAGCAAACCTCACACTGCAGACAGGCCCCTGGAGGCAGAGAGAGAACATGAGCCACCTGGATTTGTCCCTCCTTCGCCTTCCGCTGGGTTTGATCCACACCAGTTGGGGATCTGGCCCCCTTGACACCAATGAAGCTACAGCGACAGACGCCAGCTGGGGATCAGACAGAATCCCATTTCCTAGAGTCTTGTGACTCTAGCGGAAGATCCGCTTTCAAAAATGTCCTTGTTTATTGGAGAAGTCAGAACATGGGACCCACAGGAAAAGAACCTACCCACCTCTATCCAGGAGAGCAGCGAGGATGCAGACAGCAAAAGAAGCCTTCATCGTGATGGGGACGCAGTAGATCGGCGCTGGGGTCTCGGATGCAGCCAAACCTGTGACCCGGGGATTTATCACAGAGGGGCTGAAATGAGATCAGAATAGAGATTGAACATGCATGAGCCAGTCGTCAGGTGGAACCTCAGAGCCATTTGCCAAAGTTCTGGGGTAGTCACACCTCTGACCCGCCTTTGTGGCACCACACAGAGACGCTGGATACAAATAGCAAATACTCCTGCGGGAAGGTTTCAGTGTAACACGATTTTACTTCCGACGCTCCAGAATGATAACACATAAGAACGAAACAAACAAAGACAAAGCTGGCAGCTCTCCTGGGCAGAGACGTTAACTCCCTCGCCTTGTTCTAGGCTGGTTCTTTCCAGAGTGAATCTGGTCCCATACTTCCCTGTAGATCAGCCAACCCCACTCCCTTCACCCACCCACTCTTAAAGGGACAGCTGGCAACAACCCTTGGCTCTGTGCAAAGCTACTGCCGATCATCAACTCATTTTAACAGCCAAGGGGTCCCCGGCTCCAGACAAGGGCAAATCTTCAACCCTCCTCCGGAGCCAAATTTATTTCTGTGTCCCCCTTCCCCAAGCTCAGGGCCTGGGGCACCTGCACCATCACCCCAGACTCCCCAGGCGGAGGAGGAATTGTACTGACCCTTCCACCCCACTGAGGTGGGGTTTTGCTCCCCACACCACACAGCAGTGGTACTGCCCCCACCCGCTTGGGGTCACTCACGTTGCCACAGACCATCAGGCAGCCATAGACTGAAGGGAGAAATTCCCCCTCCCCATCTCCCCACTGCTGCGCACTGCACTGGGAAACTCCCCCCCCAAGGGGGGTGTCCCAGCATTGCCAGTGCTCTGCAGCTACCTCAGTTTCCCCTCTTTCAGCAGGGGGCTCAGCCGCCTCCCTGCTCTGTAATGTCCCATGTTGTCTGGGAAGGGGGGTGGGGAGAGCTGATTTCCCTGCTCCCGGCTGAAGGGGTCCAGGAGTTTCCCCCGGAGTCAGCGAGATGCGGATGTCCCGTAAGGCAGCAGGTGGCTGTCGCCCCCCAGACAGGAATCTGTCTGCACACACTGGGAAGAGAACTGGGGCGTAACCGTGTTTCCTCTTGGTGCCACTGACCCAGCCCCACTGCTGTGTCTCTCCTTTAGCTGCCCCGCTGGCGTGCTGGCTCCCGCCTTCCTTTCCATCCTTATTGGGGCTGCCACTTTTACTTGGACGTATTCCTGGAGGTGTCATTACATGACATAATCTAGAATCGTTAATTTCTGGGGACTGCAGGACAATCCTGGAGGGTTGGTACTCTAATCCTTATGGGGGGTGGGGCTGGGAGCCCGGACTCCTGGGTTCTATTCCTGGCTTTGGGAGGGGAGTGGGATCTAGTGGTTGTTAGATCAAATGATCTTTATGGGGCTTCAGGCCGGGTAATGTTTGCCTGGGGTGGAGCAGAGGGTGACCTTTTTGAATAGTAAAAAACGTACAATCTCTCCGTTGTCTGCGTCTCTCTCTCCTCCTTTTATAGACAGGCTCGGCTGTACGCTCTGACGTGAGATAGAAACTTAAAAATCCCCACACTGGTCTTTGGCAGAGTCGATAGATTTCTATTCCTGTCGCCAGTGCTGCCCCCTCCCCACACCCCTGCCCTGCACCCTTGGGTGCCTTCCAATGCCCTGCGGAAATAGCTCCCCTTGGGCCACTCACAAACAGCCTCCCGCGTGCGAGCTGCACCCTGGGTGTGTGCGTGTGACTGCAGCCTGCCGGCCGCACCTGGGTTACACTTTGGCTCTCCCCAGCCTTGGTTATATGCCACGGCGACGCCAACACCCCCCCCAGTTCCAGATTCTTATACAGAAACATAGGTCCCGTGCTCCCCGGCCCGCTCCCGCACAACACAGGCTGAGAGAAAGTCCGTCATTTTATGACTGGAAACAAGATGTGCACATCTCTGTGACAGACTGTACCCTTACGTTCATCCATTTTACAAACCCGTGATAAAACAGCCCCAGGTCGGCATGTCCCAGGGACCAGCAGACAAAGGTGCCCACTTCCCCTCCCACCTTTTGCTGATATAGAATTTAATCTGTAAGCTCTTTGTTGTAAGGACTGGCTTAATATTGAGAGTCCCTGGTGCATGAGGGGCTGCACAGACCCAGGCAGAGATGGGAAACCCTCGTTGTGCCAGGCACTGAATAAGTTCATAGTGACAGTCCTTGCCCCAAAGAGCTTGTGATCTACACAGGCCAAGGAAGGTGCAGTCTCCCTGTTTTACAGCTGGGGAAACTGAGGCACGGAGCAATGAGGTGAGTTGCCCAAGGTCACACAGGAAGGCTGTGGCAGAGCTGGGAATTGATCCTGGTTTTTCAGAGTCCCATTATGGTGCCTTAATTCTCCACACAACATCTTAGAAACCCCACTGTGCTGCTGCTTTGCTAGATGAGTGGTGGGGCTAATACAGGCTTGATCCAATCCAGGTGTCATTGACGGGCTCTAGATTGGGGCTGCAAGCGGCTTGCTCAAGGAGACAGAGTGAGTCTGTATCAGAGCAGAGGGGGAGGGGGAGGACCTCCAGGGCCAGACAGGCTGGGGGAGCAGAGCAGATGGGGAGATGGAGGCTAGCGGGGCCTAGGTGGGACTCTGAGGAGCAAAGGAGGGGGCTGGCCTTGTGGCCCAGACCAGCTCGTGCAGTGGCGTCTCTCTCCTGACAACAATCACCTGCTTCCCCCCGTCCCATCCCCCGCAGGTGTACGTGGCACATTGAACTTCCTGCCGGGCTGCACTGCTGAGTCTTTCTGTGCACTATCAAAAATTGACTCTGGGATCTTTGAAAGGCTCGATGCAACTGCAATCAACGGCACAGCAGCTTTCGGCACAGCCGGCACAGCTCCGGGACCCACCGGGCTCCTCCTACCCAGCCCTCGCCGGGCTCCTGCAGCTGAAGATTCTCTCCTGATTCCCCACCCGACGCAATGGCCACACCGCACTCAGTAACACCCCTGCAGCCTGTGTCTGCCCCTCTCAGCAGCTGATCTCCCCTCCCAGGGGCCCTGGGCTCCCGCCCCGATTCGCTTCCCCTTTATATTGTTGTGTTGAATAAAACAAACTGGAGACCAAAGTCTCTGGAAATTTTCTTTCAATGGGCAAAATTTTAATTCTAGTAGATGGAACCGTCAAGAAGCCGCATAGTCTTAGTTTGACTCCTAGTGGTGAAATGAGGCAGCACAGCCCTGGAGCTACAATCCTCAATAAAGAATCTTTTTCGGGTTGGCAGAATTTGAATCTGATTTTAATTTCAATGGATACTATTGGAGTTTAATTTTGTGCATATTTTTTTCTATTTTTATCCATTTAAATTTTCACAGTTGTGGGACATGATATGGGGCAATAATAATGTAATGGCAGGAGATGGTGAGACCGTTAAAACACAAACTGCCAACGTCACACACCTCAAGAGGTCGCAGCAGAGGCAGGTGGCAGCAGAAGGTGACCCTCAGGCGGCTGGTGGAGCGGTGAGCATGCGGCCAGCAGAACAGCAGCTGGCAGGGCGGCAAGCGGGGCGGGCAGCGGAACAGAAAGGTGGCTGGCAGGTTGGCCACCTGGAGCAAGCAAGGTGCCTTCTTCCCCGGGTGGAAGGTGAACCCTGGGGCCTCACTGACCAAGGACGACCCCTGTGAGTGGGGTGCGGTGAGGGAGCAGAAGGGGCACAGAAAAGGAACTCTTGGTTGTAGAACTCAAGAACAGGAGGCAGAAGTCTCTGCCCCACGCACTCTGGGGTGAGCGTCCTGTGCACAGATTTATGTTTATGAATCCTGCTTGTGATATTTTCCCTGAGGTTAATTCCCTCTTTTCATTAAAAGTTTCTTTCCTACACTCAAACTCTGCTTCTGAGCAGGGAAGTGTTGCCTCTCAGAGGTGCCCAGGGGTGGTGTGTAATTTTCCCAGCTTACTGGGTGGAAGACAACATCTACAAGGACAAGTTGGACCCTCCTTAAATATCAGTGAGTAGAGAGGACCTCACAGAAGACCTGGGTGGAGAGAAGAGCCTTGCTTTGAGTAATCAACTAATTCAGTTCAAACAGAATGGCAGGATAAACAAACACAGGGCTGCCACGAGGGCCCATGATTTCAAACAGGCAAACTTTCAAAACCTGAAAGGAATTAGTGAGGGACATGGACTGGCCCGAAGACCTCGAGGATCTGAATGTCAATACGGGTTGGTCTTTCAGCAGCGCAAACCCGGAGGGCACCACGTGTGTGGCTTCTTCTACCACTGAGAGGCAGCAAGGCGTCAGCACAATGTTTTCGACATCGCAACTCCCGTGTGTCATCACGATGGCCAGGACGAGTACAAGGAGGCAGAGAAGCCAGCTGGTGCTTATACCGGCCTTAAGAAGCTTAAAAAGTGGTGACGCCTACTGGTAAGGGTGACCTATGCAGGGACAGTCCTGTTAACCAGTATATGCTGGTTAGCCCTGATATAGCCATAGCGATAGACAGATAGATGCAGAACTCTTATTAAATATGTATTTTAGGCACTATATTTATATATGCAGATTAATATGCATTATGCACAAACAGCACTAAGCACAAATATTATAGCCGTTATGTAGCCTAAACTGGCCTCCACCTTTACTATAATCCTGTTCCCGTTTGCTAAGTGTCCCACAGCACCGTGCATCAGCTGACGTTCGCTTTGGCCGAAGGAGACAGGAGAGCTGCCAGGATTAGGAGGGAGGAGTATTTTCTCATAGCAACGGGTCTGGAGTTATTCTCACAGGCCAGCTCCGGAGTGGCCCATAGGAAGAGGACAAGACATAGATTGTTCTACCCTTGTGCAGACCTAGGGGGCGCCAGCTGCACTGCAGGTGCCGGGAACACAGAGATAAGGGGCGTCCCAGCTCAGTTTTTTAAATAATATTAAATCATTATTAAATGCAATATTTAATAACCATCACAGTACCAAGCAGGGTACTGTTAGCTAATCCACAGACATTAGACATACACGTACCAGGCTAATAGTCTGTTATACCCCAGCACGAGGGCAGTTATGGTAATGGAATTATATTATGTCTTTCCACAGCGCTGTTCACTGGTATGTCCCACAATGCCTCGGACCGGGACAACTCAGCATTTGGCATAAGTGGGTCAGGAAACAGTCAAAGCAAGATACATTTGTTTGATGTCTCAGCACAGCCAACGATACGCACAACTGGCTTAAAATGCAGTGTCCAGAAAGGAGATAAGGAAAGGATCTTAGGAGGGGAGTCTGGGCTTTCTTGCTTGTTAGAAACCCTACTACACATAGAAGTGCTTTCGGGGGTGTATTTTGAACCAGCCATTCTGTGTAAGGTGAATGGAAAATGCTGGGAGAAACAAGCATCCCAGGGAGATTGTGCGGTATAAACTCCTTCCTTTCTGTATTGGCCGATCTTGTCTTCGACAATAAAAGTGGCTGAGTTTGGTTATTGGCCTAGGGAACATTTTTCATAACAAACCAGCCCTGTACTCGCTCCACTGGATTTTTCCTTCTGAAAGGGAGATTCTTTGGCTGACACGCTAGCAAAGGAAAGTTCATTTGGGGATGAACGCTGGCAGCTTTCTACCAGCTACAGACCAAACCACCTTCTCTTCACTGTCTAGTGTGGTGTGCGCTGTCTCCTTCTTAGTATCACTTCGGCTTGCGCACGTGTTGCGCCTTCTCTGTGCTTCCCCAGCTGCTCATACAGCAGTTTCGATGAGAGACCCCATGACCCCAATGACCACAGACAGAGTCTAGCAAAAGAGAAGGCCACGTCGACAGGTTTATTATTGGATTGGACACAATAGTTCCGAGAGTAGCAGTCTAGCCCAGGCATATACTACATGTATGTGCCACGGTCAACGGACTGCCTGAGTGGCGGACAGTCAGTGGCGACCTGCCCTCGGGACGAACACCCAGGGATGCATTCTTACACAACTACTACACACATAACAACATACACACTGATGTATTGAGTGATGCATTGAGTGCGCTCAGTACAACCCTTAGTACAACCTTAGGCAAGGTCACCCTCGCCTTGTCCATTGTGGATCAAACAACTCATCCCCCATATATTCCCCTTGGCCCTGTCCCATTGGGATGCCAGCAGCCTGTTTTGTTGTATGTGGAATGATCAGGAGGGAGGTGTGTTGTAGTATGTGTTTTATTTTTTAACTCTGCTAGGTGACTATATGTTTATGCAACATCAGCCCTTTCCTTGCCAGCTTCTGTGAGCAGGGCCTGCCTCTGGCTCACAGCTTCACTTTGCTTTGTGTTAGCAACGTCTTCACCATTACTTTAGTTCAGGCTCGGGCCTCATACCAGGCCTCTGATATCAAGGTTTATATCTCAGGGCCTCCTCTTACTACATCTAGGTGGTGAGGTGAAATATCCGTAATCTTTATAGTGCTGTATCCATTGGATTAATAATCTTTGATTGAATAATTGCATCGAAGCCTGGTAGGTGCCAGAGTGCCGGGCGGAGCTCCGCAAGCCCCCGGCCCCGCTCCCCCGGTCGGAGCGCCAGCAGGAGCGCAGCAACCCCACGGCCCTGCTTCCCAGGCTGAGCAGGGGGAAGCCCCTGGCCCCGCTACCCCGGCTGGAGCGCAGCAAGGGCCCTGCTACCCCGGCCGGAGAGCCAGCCCGAGCGTGGCAAACCCCACGGCCCTGCTCCCCTGGCCGCAGTGTGGCAAGCCCTGCCACCCCGTTCCCCCGGCTGGAGCGCCAAGCGGAGAGCTGTAAGCCCGCGGACCCACTCCCCATGCCGGAGCGCCAGCTGGAGCGCGGCAATCTCCGCGGCCCCACTACCCCAGCTCTTCACCATCAATATTGATCGATGTCAATTTCACCAGCCACACCCAAAGCAAGGAATGGCTTTATGCATCAATAGCAACAAATTTTTAGGCCTAGTAAGACAAACACTTGTTGAGAAGTTGTTAGAGTTTGATTTTAGGCTATTTGCTTTGTATCTTTTCACAGGTGATATTGAGAATTGGTGTTTTCATGGTTAAAAACCTTTAACTTTTTAACTATTTCCACTACTTGCATCCGACGAAGTGGGTATTCACCCACGAAAGCTCATGCTGCAAAACGTCTGTTAGTCTATAAGGTGCCACAGGACTCTTTGCTGCTTTAACTTTTTGAATCTCCAAGTCTACTGTCATTAAATCACTATTGTCCCCTGTCATTTCCCACAATGGTGAAAATTTAAATGGATAAAAATAGGGAAAAAATGCTTTAAAAAACTATCAATATTATCCACTGAAATTGTTAAAAAATAAAATTTGCCCAAGCCTAGATATATATTGAGATTAGTAGCTCCTGGTCCGTGCTGCCTGATTTCACCACTAGGGGTCACTCTAAGATGAAAAAGTTTCTTGATGGCCCTGCACACTAAAATTAAAATATTGCCCATCAAAATAAATTTAAAAACTCCAAAGAATTTGGTCTCTGGTTTGTTTCATTCAGTGCAACAAAATAAAGGGGAAGCGAATCCGGCCGGGAGCCCAGAGCCCCTGGGAGGGGAGAGGGGCAAACACAAGCAGCAGGGGTGTTGTTGAGTATGGCGTGGCCATTGCACGGGTGGGGGATCAGGAGACGAACGGCAGGAGATGGAGCCCAGCCAGGTCTGGGACAAGGAGCCCAGCTGGTCCCCAGAGCTGTGCTGGCTGCTTTGCTGGGCACAGAAGGACTCGGCAGCACAGCTCTCCATGGTGGTGGATGTGGCAGTTCCACCTGCATGGGGGTGGGGGGAAAGGAGGCCATCGGTGTTGGGGGAGCAGCTCCTCTCCTCAAGCTGGACTAGGACACATCCTCCCCTGCCTCAGCTCTGCTCTTGGGAGACCCACCTAGGCCCCGCAATCCCTCCATCTGCCCATGTGCTCTGCTCCCCAAGGCCTTTCTGGGCCTGACTGGCCTCCCCCTTGTCCTCTGCCCTGACACAGACTCACTGTGTGCCTTTGAGCAAGTCACTTGCAGCCCTGATCTGGATCCCACTGATGACACCCAAATTAGATCCAGCCAGTTTTAGCCCCCACCCTGCTCACCTAGCAAAGCAGCAGCTCACTGTTGGTGTCAGGAGTGGGATCTCTATGATGTTTTGTGGGGACTCAAGTCACCATGATGGGGACTCAGGAAAACTAGGTTCAGTTCCCAGCTCTGCCCCCGCCTCCCTGTGTGGCCTTGGACACGTTTCCTCATAAGTCTGTGCCTCAGTTCCCCCATCTGTGAAATGGGTAAAATGCTCCTTCTTTTGTCTGTTTACATTGCAAGCTCTTAGTGACAGTCCTGGCCCCAGGGAACTTGTTTAATGCCTGGCACAACAAGGGTTTCCAAACTCAGTCGGGATCTGTGCAGCTCCTGGCGCACCAATGATATGCCAGGCCCTACCACAAAGATCTTACAGATTAAACTCTATCTAGGCAAAGGATGGGAGGAGGAACAGAGAGGGAAAGTCACTGGCCCTAGGCCACATAGGAGCCAGTGCTGGGAATAGGACCCAGGTGTCCTGATCACCAGCCAACATCTTTACCCAGTGGAGCCCACAGCATCCCATCCTAGGGTAGGAATTTGGGAGAGATATGAGACCTGGGGTCCAGAGGCCTGTACTGAACCATGTGCCAGCCAGGGATGGACTCTGGGAACAAGAAGTGGGCCGTGACGCTGTTCAAACCTCCTGCAAAGAGGCGTGGCACTGGGGGGGGGCTTGTGGGGGCTAAAGCCACCCCAAAATTTACCTTAGCCCCCCCCCATAGTCATGCCCCCTAGCGCAAAGGGCGGCATTGGTCCCACCCGTACTTCTGCGCTGCAAGGGGCGGTGGCGCTGCCTGCAGAGCTGGAGGTCTGGCCAGCAGCTGCTGCTAGCGGCCACCCAGCTCTGAACGGTAACAATGTCCAGGGCTGGCCTTAGGGACAATGGTGCTCTGGGGGAATGGGGCGGGGGTGACCCCTCCCCCCTCGACTGAGGAGTGATGGGGGCAGGAAGAGCGGGGTGGGTGGTGCGGAGCTTCCTGGGCGGCACCTGCCATTGGCCACTGTCGGCAGACAGGACACTGGGCTGGATGGACCTTTGGTCTGACGCAGTCTGGCCGTTCTTGTGTTCTTATGACCCGTCTCCTTTCAAAGCTCCGGGAACTTCTGACAGCCCTGAATGCTCTGCTCTGGGGCAAATCATTAACACGGGGTCCTGTTCGCCCCTAGGAACACAGCGGGCAGGTGGACTGATCCGGGAGCGGGGCAAAGAGGGCACGGGGCGGACTGCTGTGCTTTGACATGCCTCAGCGTGGACAGCTCGGAGCTGCTGACCAGGACCGGCTTTAGGCCAATTCCTCTGAGTCCTCCAAATCGGGCCCTGCACCGAAGAGGTCCCTGCGCCAATGACCCTGCTCTCCCAGCCGGAGCGCGGCGATCCGAAGCGCCGCTGAAGGCTCGGAGCTCCGCCTGGTGAGTACAAGCCCCACAAATCGGGCCCCGCACTCGCTAAAGCCGGCCCCGGTGCTGACCATGAGGGTCTCGGCGGCGGAAGAACTCCTTGGAGGGACTCACAGATCCATAGGCAGGCAGAGCGGGCGGCTTCCTCTGCTGGGAGGGGGAAGAGAGACTGCTGTGCCATGCAGAGCCCGGGGCTGATGGGGGGCGGTTTGGTCAGGCCGCTGTCTGAACGTAGAGAGACAGCGCGACACACATGCTGTTTCTGTCTCTCCCCCCGCCCATGCTCCCTGTCACACACTCCTCTCCCCCCACACAAGTTGAAAAGGGGCTGGCAGTCTGCCCACGGAAGGATGGGATTGAGACCCCGGCATCCTGTGATGCTATCCCGGCCTCACGAGGCATTGCAAACCCTTCCCAAAGCGCCCTGCGGCCAGTTGCACAGCAGGCTGGCTACCCACCATGCTTTGCTCTGTGTCCGTGCGAGAGCTGCGCTCTGCCGACACACGGAGTTAATTCCAGCCGCACAACTTTTGTCGACAAACCTCGGTAGCGTAGACAAGGCCTTGGGCAGGAAATGGGGCAGGGGTGAAAAGCTACCAGCAAGTCTCCCAGTGTAGACACAAGAACCAATGGCTATAAACTGGACACTAGGAAGTTTAGACTTGAAATTAGACGAAGGTTTCTAACCATTAGAGGAGTGAAGTTCTGGAACAGCCTTCCACGGGGAGCAGTTGGGGCACGAAACATATCTGGCTTCAAGACTAAGCTTGATAAGTTTATGGTATGATGAGATTGCCAAAATGAGGCTATTAATTTGGCAATTGATCTTTGATTATCAGCAGGTAAGTACGTCCAGTGGTCTGTGATGGGATGTTAGATGGTGGGATCTGAGTTACTGCAGAGAATTCTTTCCTGGGTGCTGGCGAGTCAGTCTTGCCCACATGCTCAGGGTTTAGCTGATCGCCATATTTGGAGTCGGGAATGACTTTTCCTCCAGGGCAGATTGGCAGAGGCCCTGGAGATTTTTCGCCTTCCTCTGCAGCATGGGGCACGGGTCACTTGCTGGAGGAGTCTCTGCAGCTTGAGGTGTTTAAACCACAATTTGAGGACTTCAGTAACTCAGACATAGGCTTGGGGTTTGTTACAGGAGTGGGTGGGTGGGTGAGATTATGTGGCCTGCGTCGTGCAGGAGGTCAGACTAGATGATCATAATGGTCCCTTCTGACCTTAAAGTCTATGAGTCTATAAGTCTCCGTGAAAGTCGACAAGGAAGCGTGGCGTGCTCATCCACGCAGACGCGAGAGAAGCTTCAGCAGGAGGATCCCAGCGAAGGCTGAGACGAGGACCCCGGCTAATTCTGTGCCAGCCGTGCCGCAGGCTGTGGTGCATATGTTCATGATTGGAACTACGCTGTTCCCTTCGACAAAATCAAATGTCATCATTCCCATGGCACAGAAGGATTCGGTAGCGCAGCCGTGCAGGATGTCAAATGGGGCATCTCCACCTGCGTGTGTGGGGGAAGAAAGCAGGCGACTGGCATCGGGGGAGCATCTCCACTGCACAAGATGATGTGGGGCACAATGACCGCCCCCTGCTCTGCTCCTCAGAGCCCCATCTGGGCCCCCGCAGCCTTCATTTCCCCATTGGCTCTGCTGCCCCCAGCCCATCTGGCCCTAGATGACCGCTCCCTACTGCTCTGCTGTGGCAGACACACTGTGTCTCCTTGAGCAAATCACTTGCACCCTCAATTCAGAGCCCACCAACACCACCCAGACTGGGCTTTGCATCCAGCAAAGCAGCCCCTCAGTGCAGGTGGCAGGAGTGGGATCCCTGGGAGGTTTAGTGGGGAATTAAGGCAACATGATGAGACTCAGGAAAACTAGGCTCAGTTCCCAGCTCTGTCCCAGCCTTCCTTTGTGACCTTGAACAAGTCACCACATCACGCTGTGCCTCAGTTTCCCCAGCTGGGAGAATGCTCCTTCCTTGGCCTGTGTAGATCACAAGCTCTTTGGGGCAAGGACTGTCACTATGAACTTATTCAGTGCCTGGCACAACGAGGGGCCCCCTTCTCGGTCGGGGTCTGTGCAGCGCCTGGCGCACCAGGGGCTCCCAATACTAAGCCAGGCCCTACCACAAAGAGTTTACAGATTAAACTCTATACAGGCAAAATATGGGAGGGGAAAAAGAGGCAAAGAAAGTGGAAGCCACTGGCCAAAGGTCGCACAGGAGCCGAGGCTGGGAATAGGACCCAGGTGTCCTGATGTCCAGCTGATATCTTTACCCAGCAGTCCCCGCTGCATCCTGTCCTAGAGTAGGAGTTTGGGACAGATGTGAGATCTGGCGTCCAAAGGCCTGAACTGAACCATGCACCAGCCAGGGATGGACTCTCGGATGAAGAAGCGGTAAGTGGTTTTCCCGGGGAATTTCTAGGGCAACATTAATACACATTCCTCAACTCCGGTTACTCCGAAACCAGCTCTGCGAAGTGACGCTGGGAAGGGGGCACCTTTGTCTTCTGATCCCCTCAAACGTGAGGCCAAGAACAAAGGTCTAAGCCCTGGGAAGGAATGACTGAGCTAGTCAACGGGGCTCTGGGGCTGTCTCAGGGAGGGTTATGAACTTGTAACGAGGAAAACCCAGAATAAATTAACAGAAGTTACCACGTGCCTTTTCTTTTGATTGAGTAGAAACATTGGGTCTCGGCTCCAGTACACTCTGTGGTCTCACGCTTGCAATCACCTGAGGTTAAGTAGATGCAGCCACTGCAACGCCGGCCATTGGGTTTGGGGTCAGCCGGGGGCACTGGGACGAAGCGGAGCAAACGCAGTCAGCTCGGGGGACGAGCCCCAGGAGGCGTCGGGGCAGGGAGAGCAGCTGGGGGCTGCACAGCTCAGCCCCGGGTGCCCCCTGCAGGGGGAGCTGTAGCTCCGGGGTCGCTGGAGGCAGCCGGGGCGGGGGAGGGGTTTGCAGCAGGGAGCCCTGGACCCTGCCCTGGGTGAGGCCAGCTGGGTTCACACCTGGTGGGAGCCTAGAGCCCCGCCCACTAAACTCCACCCACTATTATTCAATGGTGCGCCCCCTGCAGGGCGGGAGGACCAGTCTCAGGAAGCTAACAGGAGGTGCAGGGGATGGGGGAGGAGAGGCGGAGGTGGGGAGATGTACGTGTAACCGTGATTGCTCTGCAGGCGTCTCCCACGCAGCAGGAGATGTTCCTCCTCATTGTCTCTCCATTCCACTTTGTGAGAGAGAGGAGGCCGGCTTTACATTCGCTGGGTGTCGCACAGGTCTTGACAATGGTGTGAGACTTCACTCCCGCTGAACAGAAGGAGAGACAGAGATTTATTCCCCTTCCACTCCTACATCGTTGCCACCCACTGCACAACGACGGCCATAATCCTCACTCTACCCATCGGGAAACTAAGCCACAGGGCGGGGGGAGGAAGTTCAGAACTTCAATTATGAAATCGCAGCACCCTACCTGCAATTTATAAACCAGCCTCTGCACCACATGACTGGTGGGTAGCTAATGTAACGGTGATTTTTTTAAAAGGCCCGAGAGGCGATCCTGGCTATTCCAGGCTGGTAAGTCTAACTTCAGTGCCAGGCAAATAGGTTGAAACTATAGAAAAGAACAGAATTATCGGACACAGAGATTAACGTGATTTGTTAGGGAAGAGTCAACATGGCTTTTGTAAGGGGAAATCACGCCTCACCAATCTACTAGAATTCTTTGAGAAGGGCAGTAAACGTGGACAAGGGTGGATATAGTGTACTTGGACTTTCAGAAAGCCTTTGAGAGGCTCTTAAGCAAGCTAAGCGGTCATGGGAGAAGTGGGAGGGTCCTCTCATGGGTAAGTAACTGGTTAAAAGACAAGAAACAAAGCATAGGAACAAACTGTCAGTTTATTGGATAATTCTCTGTGCAGTTGCTCCATGTGCAGCGGCAGTCAAAAGAGCGAACAGAATGTTAGGAACCATTAGGGAAGGAATAGATAATATGGCAGAAAATATTATAATGTCACTAGATAAATCCATGCGACACCAACTCATTGAATAGTACCTGCATTTCTGGTCACCCCAGTTCAATATTAGAATGGGCAAAAGAACAGAGAAAGGCAACCAAAATGATTAGGGGGATAGAACAGTTTCCATACAAGGAGAGATTAATAAGATTGGGACTGTTCAGCTTAGAAAAGAGACGACTAAGGCAGGGATATGATAGAGGTCTATAAAATCATAACCGGTGTAGAAAAAGTGAAGAGGGAAGTGTTATTTATCCCTTCGTATTACACAAGATCCAGGAGTCACCCAATGAAACTATTAGGCAACAGGTTTTAAACAAACACAAGGAAGTATTTCTTCACACAACACCGTCAACCTGTGGAACTCACTGCCAGGGGATGTTGTGAAGGTCAAAGTATAACTGGGTTCCAAAAAGAGAGAGAGATGTTCTTGGAGGGTAGGTCTATCAATGGCTATTGGCCAAGATGGTCAGGGACGCAACCTCAAGAGCTGGGTGAGCCTAAACCTCTGACTGCCAGAAGCTGGGACTGGATGACCAGGATCACTCAAAATTGCTTGATCTGTTCATTCCCTCAGAAGCATTGACAGCCCTAAAATGTACAGGTCAGCAAAGTACGAAGGACGCTGATTGAGAGCCTGCTGGAGTTTGATTTACGGCAATTTACACTGCGTACTTTTGTAGCTGACATTGACAGATTGTGGTTTAAAGTTATAAAGCTTTAACTTTTTGAATCGCAACATCTGCTGTCATTCCACAATTATGGTCTGATACACACACACACACCCCGCCCCCATGCTCCATCAGTTCCTGAAACTTTGAAAACTTCAGTAGATAAAAACTGAGAAAAATCCTTAAAACGAACCATTGTCTGAATGATAAACTAGATCCAAGCTGAATTCAGCCAAGATTAGACGCCCGACTCCCGGCGAAGGGTTCCGAGTTCTGGACCCCAAGCAGAGCTGGGCACCTCGTGCAGTCAGGACTTAGGGGCCAAACAGCCGGAGGGGGGCAGGGCTTAGCTCCCTGCTTGGTGTGCCGGCTTGTCGGGACCCCTTTCAAAGGTGCTTCTCTCTCAACTAGGAGCTGTATGGGCAGCCCGGGCCCCTGACCCAGGCTCCATGGAGACCACTGGCTGGCTAGTGTGCTAGAAGCCAGGCATTGCAATGCTGGGCCTAAATCCCCTTTGCCTGGCATAGAACCCAGGCGTCCGGGCTCCCAGTCAACCACTGCTCAGATCCATTCACCCCACTCCCTTCCCGGAGCTGGGACTAGGAGAGGACCCAGGTGTCCTAGCTCCGCAGCCTGTTCACTGACCCACGATGGGTAGGGTCCATCTCACCTACCCACTGTTTTTTCTCTCAGAGCGATGGCACAGGAGTCATACCCAGCGGTGCAGGTCTGTAGGTCGCCCGTGCAGCTGGTTCCTGGTCCTTTGCAAACCTCACACTGCAGACAGGCCCCTGGAGAGGGAGATGGATCTAGTTTGTCCCTCCCTCGCCTTCCCTGGGGGTTGATCGACAGCGGCTGGAGGCCTGAGGCCGGTTGACTCCCGCTGGAGACCCTACAGAAATGCCTTTTTATTGCGTTTTGAGCACTGACGTTCAGCTCTGGTCCCTTTCAGTCACATTCGTCCTGGGGGAGGATCCTCCTTCCAAAATGTCCTTCCCCTTTGTCCGGATCTGAAATTTCACCAGTTTTCAGTGATTTCGACCATAAACGTTTCCTGCCGTTTCCAGACTTGGTTCACTGGTCGTCATGGGACCTTGTGTCTTCCAGTCACTTTTCTCCTTGCTTCCACTTGTCAGTCTCCTGCTGCTTTAACAAACAATTGCATGCAACAGGCTGCTCCGAGTTTTTATTACATTGGCCACCTAAGGGAATCAGCCCCTGTAGGAACACAGCCCCTCTCACCCGTAGCCAGGACAGCAGCGAGGATGCAGGCGGCAAGAGATGCCCTCATGGTGATGGGGAAGCAGTAGATCGGTGCTGGGGTCTCTGATGCAGCCAAATCTCCGGCCGGGGGACTTATCACAGACGAACTGAAATAAGAGCAGATGAGGGACGGCACATGCATGAGCCCATGGACAGGGTGGATGGAACCACAGAGCCATTTGCCAGAGTTCTGGGGTATCCGCACCTCTGACCCGCTTTGTGGCTGGTATGTTCACGGCACCCACCCGGTGAAGTCCGAGACAAACCTGAAATGCTCCAGCTGGTAGGCTGCAGTGCGAGGTGACTGTTTCTGGGAATCCAGAAAGATCACCGACAAGAACACAAACCAGAGGGAGACAAAGCAGGCTGCTCCCTGTGACTGCGAGAGACAACTCAGCCCAGCTTGCTCTAGGCTGGTTCTTTGCAGACTGGTCCCACACTTCCCCGCAGAGCCCCCAAGACTGCCAGCAGGACCAGGAAACCCCACTCCTCCCACCTTGAAGAGAGAGCTTGCCCCTGCACACAGTCCTTGATACACAACATCCAGCTCCCTGCAAAAAGGTTTTCAGCCACGCACTACTTTTAACAGCGGAGGGATCCCAGTGTCTAGGCCAGGTCAAACCCGTATCCCTCCTCCAGAGCCAAATTCCCTCTATGTCCCCCCTCCTAGAGATCAGAGCCTGGGCCTGGCACAATCACTCCTGATTCCCTGGGAGGAGGAGGAACTGTGCTGACCACCCCCACCCCAGAGTGGGGTTTTGCTCCCCAGACCACACAGCAGTGGTACCTCCCCCACCCGCTTGGGGTCACGTGTGTTGCCACAGACCATCGGGCAGCCATCGACTGGGGGGAGAAAAACCAAAGGAAATCAGCTGTTGCCATCAGCTAATTAAACAGCATGTGCACAAACCTCCCAGGACACAACAATCCAACCCTGGTCTTAAAAAAGGGACATGGTATTAAATCATAAGAAAATACCCCTGGAACCGAGGCTGGTGCTAGATTTAAAAACCCCACTTACAAAATGTGAACATCAAGAATAACCCTCCTGAGGTTCAGCTTAAAGGTTACAAGCATTTGGGGTTAGCACAGAGGAGCCCACAAGCCTTACAGAAAATCAAAGAACTAAACCGAATCGCGGCTTTCTAGACATCCCCTGAGCGACTGACCTACCTGGGTAGTTCTAGGTGTAATCTGATGGTTTCCATACCTGGTCAAAAGCCTTTTCCAGCCCAGCCAAAGCCCTGACTGTGCTCTGTTCCCCTCCCTCCGGAGAACCACCCCAGAACACACAGGGGAAGCTCCCCCCCCCATTTTAAAAAGTTCTAGCTTCCCATTGGCTCTTTTGGTCAGGTGCCCCCTCCCTCTCCTTGATCTGGGGGACTTTTTAACCCTTTACAGGTAAAGCAAGTAGCTACCAAGAGGGACTTTATAGCTACTGGCTGGCTGGGTGTCCATAAAAGGGAGCTCCCCCACCCCTTCATTTATCACACCCACGTCCCCGGCAGCTCGCTGGGAAGAGAACTGGAGATTAACGGTGTTTCCTCTTTGATACGACCCCATCGCACCCGTCAGTTACCCCGATTGCAGGCTGGCTCCTGCTTTCATCAGCATTCACATGGTAGAGGCATGGGGCTGGGAACCCGGACTCCTGGGTTCTCTCCCCAGCTCTGGGAGGGGAATGGGGTCTAGTGGTTAGAGCAGGGGGCTGGGAGCCAGGACTCCTGGGTTCTATCTCCAGCTCTGGGAGAGGAGCACTGTCTAGCGGTTAGAGCAGGGGGGTTGGGAGCCAGGACTCCTGGGTTCTCTCCCCAGCTCTGGGAAGGGGGTCTTGTGGTTAGAGCATCAACAGACTAGAGGGGTATCACTTACCTAAGGATCCTTAGAGTGAAGTTTGCCTGGGGTGAAGTCAGTGGCTGATTCTGCAGAGTGGAAAAGCTGCGCCCGGCTCTTGTTCTGTCCTGTCACACCTGGGCTGTGTCTGCCTGTTTTTATAGACGGGCTCAGGTACCTGCTGTGATGTAATATAGAAATTTATACAGATCTGCACACTTCTTCTGAGACAGTCTGTACGTTTCTATTCTCCTCGCCGGCCCTGCCCACCCTTGGGCCTCTGTGCACACTGCTAAATCCTCCTCCTTCCTGCCGGGAAATTGAATTAGAGGAATGAAGGAAACCAACTCCCCCTGGAAGACTTGGGGTGGCAATGCGGGGTAGCAGGTCACACAACTCTTGGGTCCCGCTCCTGTCCTTGGGAGAAGCAGGACCCAGTGGTGAGAGAAGTGGGGATTGGAGCCAGGACGCCTGGGTTCCATAGAGTGGACAGTGGCGCACAGGAGAGTAGGGTTGGGTGGGCCTTGGAAACCTGAGTTCCTTGAGGACATGGGGCCTAGTTCATGAGGCAGGAAGGGGGCCTGCAGGTCAGGACTCCTGGGTTCCATAGAGAAGTGAGTGGGGTCTAGTAGTTAACACTGGTTGTCAGGACTCCCAGGTTCTCGCCCCATCTCTGGGAGAGGA
The DNA here is from genome assembly GCF_016161935.1 of Mauremys reevesii. NCBI lineage: Eukaryota > Metazoa > Chordata > Testudines > Geoemydidae > Mauremys > Mauremys reevesii. Next base: position 20,141,319 of record NC_052646.1, read on the forward strand.
GTGGGGTCTAATGCGTGAGAGCCTGAAGACTCAGAGCCAGGACTCCTGGGTTCTCTCCCCAGCTCTGGGAGGGGAGTGGGGTCTAGTGGGTGAGAGCCTGAGGACTAGGAGCCAGGACTCCTGGGTTCTGTTCCCAGCTCTGGACAGGGAGTGTGGTCTAATGGTTAGAGCACCCATCGACCTGAGAGGTGTCACTTACCAAATGCTCCTTAGGGGGTTTCAGGCTGTCCCTTCCCACCCGTGAGCACATTTCAGAGACATGAGCCGCTGATCAAGTCTTCTCCCCGTCCACTGAGAAACAACAGCCACAGGGATGCATGAAACTGCCTCTCCCTTAAAGCTTGGGGTGGCAACATGGGGAAGCGGGACACCAATGGACGGAGCGGCAGGACTCCTGGGTCCTTTTCCAGGCTCGCTAAGGGAACGTGGGTTGGGGGCAGGGCTCTTGGGTCTTATTCCTGTTCCTGGGAGAAGTGGTTACTGGAGTGGGTGATGGGAGTGGCAGGACCCCTGGCTTCTTTAGAGAGGGGAGTAGGGTGTAGTAGTTAGAGCACAGGAGGGGAGGGGGTTGGGACTGGCAATCACGATTCCTGGGTTCTACAGAGACGTGAGCGAGGTCTGGGTGCGGCCTCAAGGTCAGGAGTCCTGAGCACCACACAGTGGTGAACGGGGTCTAGTCACTAGCGTGGGGTAGGGGGCTGGGAGCCAGGACTCCTGGGTTCCATGGACAGGTGAGTGAGGTTGTGACTGCTCCTGGGTTCTATCCCAGCTTTGGGAGGAGAATGGGGTCTAGCGAGTTAGAGCAGGGAGGGGAACTGAGGGTCAGGATGCCTGGGTTCTATTGCTGGTGGGGGAAGGGAAGTGGTATCCATTGGTTATAAGAGCAGATAGCTGGGAATTAGGGCAACTGGCTTCTTTAGAGAGGAGAGTGGGGTATAGTAGTTAAAACGTGGGCTCAGCAGAAGGAGCAATGAAACCCTTTTGTGGAGTCGAGAGAGCTGTGGACAACGGAGAGACCGCCCAAGGCACATGGCAGGGCCGCAAAGTCGTGCTTGCACGCAGAGGGGCGAAGAGAACGGCGGCAGCCCAAGTGGGTGGGAGTCAGGAAGCCGCAAGCAGCAGAGGTGAGTGAGGTCGTGGGGGGAACAGAGCTGTGTCTTCCTTGACGCAGAGCCTGCTGGAGGGGCCGGTGTGGGGCTTTCTGCTCATGGAAGCCGCCTGCTGCTCTCTGTTTCTGCAGCATTCAGGGGAACAGACCCAGGTGCGTCTTGGCAGACTCAGAAGGTTGCATCACGACTATATCAAAATTTCATCATCGATTTCCCAGCCTCCTAACGACAACAACCCGGCCAGGCCCGGGGAAATTGGCCAACCGCTCAGGCCACACAGGAGGCCGAGCAGTGCAGGGAAATAGACAAGGCCCCAGAACCGGCCCTAACTTCACCCTGTCTCTTGGGTATTTTTGCACACGCTTTTTTCTGGCTCAAGAACGGCTCCGAGCGTGACCTGCTTCTGTGTCTGGCGGCTCCAGGGGTGATTGCTGGGTGTTGGAAGGAAAAGTGTTTGTACTGTAGGTGGGGAGCGGCGTCTAGTGGTTAGAGCGGGGGGGAGGGGCTGGAAACCAGGACTCCTGGGTTCTATCTCCAGTTCTGTAGGGGCATGGGGTGGAGTGGGCAGAGGGGAGCCTGGGAGTCAGGACTCCTGGGTTCTTGGATCCAGCCCAGGGTGTAAGGCGAGGCAGCTCTCCCTTCCATTTCCCCAGCATCACGGCCAGTGGCAGTGGTTTGAAAGTGACGTGGAGGGGCGGGGGCTGCACCTGCCCTTCAAACAGGGACTTGCGGCTGCTGGGTTCTCTCCCTGGCATGGGGAGGGGAGTTGGTTCGGGTGACTGTATCTCCCAAAAGGAAAACTGGGCACAGCCCAGGGTGGTGTGAGGCCTCCCCACACACACACACGTGGCACGACTTGCCCGAGACCCCTCCCTGCGCGAGGCTGGGGTCACTGGTTGCTGGAAGCCTGCCTGCCCCTCCCGTGCACAAGCCCTGCTTCCCCACTACAAGGAGCTGGCATTGCTGCTCGCCCCTCTGCACTGCACCCCACTTCTTCACAAAAGTTGGCATTTGTCCCATAATTGCTCTTGCCAAGTGATAATTTTTTACGGACACTTTTGACAAAAAAAAAAGTCAGGCCAGTGCTTAAAAAGGGACTGTCCTGGCTGAAATGGGACAGACGGTCACCCCAAGGGCAGTCCAATGGCTGGGACAGGGGACCCCTGTGGAGCAGCACGGTGCTCACCGCCCTTGGGAGCAAGCCTCCCCTCCACTTCCTTATCTGCATGATCCAGGGCTTGGGGCATCGGCTAACAACTGCTGGCATCTGGGGCGGGAAAACGCCTTTCCTGGAAGCAGGGCTGGACAGACGCCAGCAGCTCCGAGAACACCAGCGCCGGCGTCTCCAAACGAACCCGGGGGCCCTCCAGCCAGCGCTGCTGCAGAGCAGCGAGATCAGGGGCTTTGCTGATGCAGTTCCCCCTTTCCCACCCGAGCAGCTAGTCAAAGTGCAGCCGCGGTTAATGCCGGACCGGGCGGAATTGCAAAGCCCCCTTTGGCCGTGACCCGGGAGATCAGCTCTCTGCCCACCCCGCGCTTGGCAGGGCAGAGCTCGGCGGGGGTGAGCTCCTGGCCCAGTGAGGAGTGACTCACAAGCTCAAAGGAAAGGGGGTGTGAACCTGCGGGGTGTGTGTGTGTGTGTGTGTGTGTGTGAACCTGCTCTGTGTGTGTGCACGCACACATCAATGACAGCCAAAGGCTCTGAAAACAAGTGCAGCCCGTGGGGTTTTTCCGCTTTGCCCTGGGCATCTATTTTAGTTGATTTTATTTTTTTGCCGAGAGCTGTTTTGCAGAGCGCCCCGCTCCCTCCGGCGTGCACCGTGTGCCCACAGAGTGTCAGTGCAAGGCGGTGCCGCTGGAGGACGCCGTTTGGGGGTGCCCGTGTAACCCACACACCTTCTGGGTGTGGGGCTCTGTCCCATCTAGTGCTACTGAGACCTACTACAAAGAGAGAGAGAGGTACAATGAATCTGCTGTACGGCCTTAGGTACCAGCCAGCTGGCTTTTAGCTCATGCGCCAGAGTCTCATGCACTAAGCTCCAGAGGTCCCCGGTTCAATCCCGCCCGCTGGTGACGGGGGGCTGTTGGCGTTACACGCACAGTCCTGCCTCTGCACACTCTGTTCAGTTAACTCCGCTGTCAGGACGCATGATTCACAAACTCTGGGCTAAGGCGAACAGGGCTGCGCACCCCACCTGGAGCTTTGGGGGAGGCTTTCTGCTGAGCGTTGCTGGTTTAGTTGGGGGAGGCAGACCACTCGGAGCTACGCAGAAGCAATGCGGCGAAGCCCACCTGCATGGTGCGGGCCCTCAAAATCCTGCAGCAAGGGTCTGAGGCTGGCTGTGAGCAAAGATGCTTTCCTTTTGTCCGAGCTTGCTCCTGTGTTCAGAGAAGCAGGACTTGGTGTGTCCCTTGTCAATAAACTGGCCTGCTTTAAAGATGCTACCAGACTCCATCACCTATTTCTACATCCCCCCCCCCCCCACGGGACAACTTCCAAGGACCCCACTCCTTGGACGCAGGCTCCGTGTCCTTGTGTGTGTGGTAGGTAGGTAGGTAGGTCTAGGCCAGGGGAGGGGGGCAGTGCAACCCCACCCCCGAGCCATGTACTTCCCCTTTGCTTCAAATCTAGCGATTCTAATGGATGAAGGCAAAATGAACTCAACAGATAGGTGTGAGATCTTTTAATCCTGCTTTTTACCCTGGCTTCACTACGTGGGAAGAGACCCCTCGGCCTAAGGGGGTGTCTGCAGAAGTATGTTCTACACAAAGGTGGGTGATTGATAAGGGATGCTTGTTACTGCAGGTGGGTTCTGCAAATACTGCCCCGTTTCTCTCATTCAGAACTGTTAGTAATAACGACTGGGTTAGCAATTCCGCCGTACTCGTCCGTCAGGTAAACTGAGGACCATAAAGGCCATCCCATCGCAGAACACGTGGCGACATTTCCCATGACTCATGGGAAAGGAGTTTTCCTTCCAGAAAGGAGTGTCTTTGGCTGACACCCTAGCAAAGGAAAGAGAGTTGGAAAGTTCATTTGGGGATGAACGCTGGCAGCTTTCCACCGCGTACAGAGGAAGGGACCAAGCTGCCTTCCCTTCCCCAGCTCCGGGGGTATGTCTGCGTTCTGTATTCTGCCTAGTGCTGGAGTCATCGTCGGTTAATCATCTTTGATTCCACAATTGCACTGGAGCCTGGCGGGTATGTGACCATCTCAAACTGTCATGAAATTCAGACACACAAAACTTAAACAATTTCTCGTTCTTTCTTTTGCAGACCATCCTTTTCTACCTGCCCCGAGCAGCAGTGACCTACAGCCCGATGGGCCCACAGTTTCGGACACATCCGGGCCCTGTCAATCACTTCCCCAGTCCCGCTGAGAAACAAAATCACCCAAAAAAGCAAAACACAGTTTGCAGTCTCAGCCCGGCAGCCTATTGGGTTAGCAGTGGACTGGGAGCTGTGGAGTCACTTGGGTTCTTTCCTGGCTTGTTGGCCGCGTGGGGGTTAAGTGTCGGACTCCCGGGTTCTAGTCCAGCTCCGTGAAGGGAGTGGTGTCTAGTGGGTAGAGCAAGGGGCTGGGAGTCAGGACTCCTGAGTTCTTTCCCCAGCCTGGGGAGGGGAGACGGGTCAGCTGAGTTATAGCGGGGGGGGAGTTAGGATGCCTGGGTTCTATCCCCTGCTCTGGGAGGCGAGTGGGTTAAAGAAGATGGGGGGGGGTGGAGATTAAGTCTCCTGGGTTGTGTACAGAAAGGAAGGGCGGTCTGGGGGCTGAAACAGAGCACCCCTCATTGGTACCCCCCTTTTCCCTGCAGCACGGGGCCCGCAGTCCTGCTGCTAAGTTTGACCACACCCGAGAGTAAAACCAGCTTTCACTTCCATTTCCGCCCACTCTCTGCATTGGGCAGCGGTTAGAAAGTGCAGCGGCTGCGGGAGGGATGAGGGCCGTATCTGCTCCTCAAACGCTCCAGCTCCAGTGCAGAGATTCGCTCCCGCGACAGGCGGGGCTCTCCCGTCGCAGTCCTACTTCCACCTCCCCGAGCAGCCGCAGCTGGTTCCACGGTGCTCCGGGGCTGGATTTTTCACACCCCCTGAGCAATTCAGCTGGGTCGCTCTGACTGTTGAAGGTCGGCCTGTCCTGTCCTGTGTGTGCGGCAGAGATAGGACACAGACTGAACGCACGCCACGGGCATGGGGGGTGAGGAAGGCAGCGTGGCCTAGTGTTCAGAGCCCCACAGTGGGGGTCGAGCCTCAGCTCTGCTACTGGAGGCGAGAGACAGAGACAAGCTCGGGAGCTTATCTGGAGGTCGGATCTGAAGACGGGCTCTGTGTAGCTTGAAAGCTGGTGTCTCTCCCCAGCGGAAGTGGGTCCAAGCAAAGCTATTCCCTGCCCCGCCTTGTGGGACCGACACAGTACGGTAAAGCGGTGTCATTTCACTCTCTAAAGTACCCAGGATGGCAGCTCCTGCCATTCCTTACGGCCCGTCGGTGTGTTGCTAACGAAAACAAAAAAATCATCCGTTGTTGCTCTGCAAGTGCTGCTACAAAGTATCCCCAAATCCCACCCCCTTGCCTTTGTGACTTATTTACCGTTTCGGACTCTCCGGAAACCCGGTGGCCCATGATTAGAAAGTCCAGCAAACCATTGTGTGTATCTCTGGGGGTGGAATAAGGAGTTTGGAAGAGTTTCTGTCTGACAGACGCTCGCCCGAGCTGCAGCACAAAAGCTAACAGAGGACGGCTCCAAAGCCACCTCACGGAAAAAAAAACAAAAAAAACCCCAATTTCAATCAATTGTCAAAGTTTCCAGGAAAAGTCAGGCCAAACCTCTCAGCCCCCTTCTTCCATGTGAATCTTTACAAAGTTTCTTCTTCTTCCAGTAAAAGCAGCAAAGCATCCTGTGGCACCTTATAGACTAACAGACGTTTTGGAGCATGAGCTTTCGTGGGTGAATACCCACTTCGTCAGATGCATTTTCCAGTGACAGCTCCGATGCAGGTGTCGTTGGCCAGTGCCTGCCATCTTCCACCGTTGGGACAGAAGTGTAAAACTTCCCCTCTGCTTTGGAGACCAGCCCACCGGGTGATGGGTCCGACCTCCCTGGCTCTCCTTCCACCTCGTCCTGGTTTGCCTGCTGCCCGGCCGGACCGTGTGAGTCTTTGAATCGAGTCGCTGTGGGATCAGCGAGCGACGTGTCCCCAGAAAGCTGGTCTTCTCTTACCAAAGGTCGCAACCAATTGTGCGCTTACAAAATCATCCTTCTTGGCCCCCTGTTATTTAGCTAAGCATATCAGGTAATGTCCAGGTCCCAGGAATAAATCCAAGAATAAAACGTAAGCGGGCGTAGGCGGGGGGGACTTGGTTAACGCTGGGTTAAGCTGCCTGGTGATAGGTCCTGCCCTGGCAGAACCTCGAGTTCAGCAAAACACAAACATCTGTGTGACACAGGAGGGAGCGGGGAGGATTGACCTGGGAATGTCGTTTAGTTTTCCTGGGACTGTCTGCATGGGGGATGGGAGAGCAGGGGGTGACTTTAGGGGAGGGAGATGGTACCTGAGCCTGTAAGCTGAGCCAGGAAGGGGATGGGGCGAGTGGACACCTTTGCCCGGGAAAGGGAGGGAGGAGGAAAGGAGGGGGGAGAGCCGGCTGGAGGGGTTTTGGTTTCAGTTCTGGGCTGGCTGGGAGGAGGCAGGAACCCCAAGTCTGGGGTCTAAGCTCCTTGCCCCCCAGAGGGACCTGGCTGAGGGGTCCTGGTTGTACCCACAAGCCCTGCTGGGGACCGTGTTCCTGTCGTCTAATAAACCTGCTGTGTTACTGGCTGGCTGAGAGTGACGGGGAATCGCTGGAAGTGGGGGGTGCGGGGCCCTGACTCCCCCACACTCCGTGACAATCTGAAAAAACAGGAACTTGTGAGTTAAGGCAAACGCCGGCACCGTCATCGCTGTCTGTGACTTCTCCCAATGACGCTCCACAACGCCCTGGGGACACCTTCTCGCCCGCTGCCTTTTCACGGCAATGGAGGGGGGCTCCCCGCACTGCCCCTAACAACGTACTCCAGACCCTGACCTTCTCCCCCGGCACATAGAAAATTCTCAGCCGCTTCATAACCTTTTCTGGCCCCTTTACATGTGAACTCGGGAACCCACCTAACCCTCTACCTGCCACCTAACTCTCCCCTGGGCCCTGCTGCGAACACGATCCACCCAGTTCTGTATTGACACAACGCCGATGGGACCCTCGTGGCATGGGAGGTTTGGGGGGACTCAGCCCAGATCTCCTCATATCACAATCGCAGCCCCTAGCGTCATAGAATCATAGAATCCGAGGACTGGAAGGGACCTTGAGAGATCAAATCCAGTCCCCTGCACTCATACCAGGACCAGAACCATCCAGAACATAGAGTTCAGGCCAGAAGGGACCATTGGAATCATCTCAGAGCCCCCCAACCATGTCACATCGGCCCCCCTGAATTAATTCCTCGAGCCGACCTCTGAGAACAACATCCCATCTGGATTTACAAATTGTCGGTGATGGAGAATCCACCACACCCCATGGTAAATTGGCCCAACGGTTAACTACTCTCACCGTTAAAAACTGACTCCTTCGTTCCAGGCTGAATTTGTCCGGCTGCAACTCCCAGCCATTGGATCGTGTCAGACCTTCCCCAGCTTGGCTGAAGACCCCGTGGTCCAATATTTGTTCCCCAGCGTTTCTAAACTGGGGTCAGGTCACCCTTCAATACCCTCTTTGTCAAATGGATGGAGGTCTTGGAGCGCTTCCAACACATCTCGCCACCATTCAGCGCCGCTCCAGTGAATGCCGCTGGAGTCCCACCGCCATGGGGACAGAGCGATGGCTGCCTGGGCGTTTACCGTAACGCGGTATTTCCTGGTTTCCAGAGGGTTGGATTTTGCTGGACTCAACACTCTGGAAGGACAAGAGCTATCAACGGGCAACCAAAACCCGGCATTAACCAATTTCTTTGTCACCCACCCCCGCTTAAGTTTCATTCTTGGCTCTATTCCTGGTACCCGGAGACAACCTGGTGACAAAGTGACCTGGTTCCAACGTGTAGCCTTAGTGGCTGAAATATTAATCCTGCAGAAATGGAAAAGTGGCTCGCCACCAAATATTGACGCCTGGCTCGGCAGGACGGCCGCCCTGGCAGCTAGCGAGCGACCGGTGTCACCCAGGGTGGGAGGCCCGCGACATTCCAAGCACTTCAGGCTGACTTCCTAGAGGTCTACGGTTCATGACGGTTTTTTGGTCGTTTGGGGGAACAGCTTGAAGAGGAGAGACTGCAGGACCCCCCGCCCCATGTCAGGCAGTTGTACATCCCTGCAGTTCCAGCCCTCAGCTCAGAAGTGGGTGACGCAAGTTCAAATCCCATTTCCACCTCTGGCAGAGGGATGAATGAACCTGGGGAGGAGCCTGGCCACTGGACTAGTGGATCCAAGGGATGCCACTTCTGCCACCAGCTCCTCCTCTGTGGTCCGTGGAGCCAGTTCTGAGCACTTCCCGGATTAAGCCCAGCAGGCAAAATCAGGGTTCCTGGCTCTTGCTGGGATGGAGGCATCAGGGTACCTGGGGGCAGAAACTTGAGTATCAGGGGAACTTTTACAGCAAAAATGTTGAGGCTGAAAGACTTGAGCTGCCCAGAGGGCTCGGCAGACACTGGTGTGTGTGTGCGTTTGTGAATGCCGGCGGTGCCTAAATCTGTGTGGCCGGGACTTGCGGTAGCCGGGAAACTAGCCTTAGGCCTGTATGTATTTTGTTGCAGGGCTGTTGTTTCCCCCTCTGCGGCCCCGTGTGGTTTAGCCGCCGTGTGGGGACACTGCAAGGCTGTTTCCTTTAGGAGGAGAACGCGATGATGCAAGGCAGGTCTCTCTGCAGTGCAAAGACCGCGCAGTGCACCCCCTGAGCGTCCTGCGTCTTGGAGAGCAGCAGGGACAAACAGCAGCAGCCTGTTCCCGTGCTCAGAAATCCCCGCGCCTGCCTTTCTGGTGGGCTCTGTGCCCAAGAAGCTCTCTCCCTGCTTCCTCCCAGGGTCCTACCCACCACTCCCACCTTCCCTCCTTGCCCCTGAGTGTGCAACTAGGCGATCGCATCCGCCCACGCGGCTCGGCTCTGAGCTGCAGGGTCTATGAGATGGGCGCTGTAGCAGGACAGCCAGGGCAGAGTGTAACCACAGGTTATGGGGCTGGGGGGGAGGGTGTTCTGTGGCTGTAGGACCTCCGGCTCCCCAAGCAATGGTAGCTTCCATCAGCCTAGCTGCCGCTACACTGGGGGGTAGGTTGGCATGGCGACAGTGCTCAGTCCTGTAGCCTGACCCAAAACTGGGGATATATCATAGTAACTTGAGGATTAACAGGTTTTTGTTTTAAGATCAGGCCCAGTAAGATTATTGTAAAATTATCATATAATTTGGGAACCCTGATGTGCACAATCACACCACAGGAACTCTCTCTAAACTGGGAGGAGTGGTAGATACGCTGGAGGGTAGGGACAGGATACAGAGGGACCTAGACAAATTGGAGGATTGGGCCAAAAGAAATCTGATGAGGTTCACCAAGGACAAGTGCATAGACCTGCACTTAGGACAGAAGAATCCCATGCACTGCTACAGACTAGGGATCGAACGGCTGGGCAGCAGTTCTGCAGAAAAGGACCTGGGGTTACAGTGAATGAGAAGCTGGATATGAGTCAGCAGGGTGCCCTTGTTGCCAAGAAGGCTAACGGCATTTTGGGCTGTATTAGTAGGGGCATCGCCAGCAGATCAAGGGATGTGATCATTCCCCTCTATGCAACATTGGTGAGGCCTCATCTGGAGTAGTGTGTCCAGTTTTGGGCCCCACACTACAAGAAGGATGTGGATAAATTGGAGAGAGTCCAGCGGAGGGCAACAAAAATGATTAGGGGGCTGGAGCACATGACTTATGAGGAGAGGCTGAGGGAACTGAGATTGTTTAGTCTGCAGAAGAGAAGAATGAGGGGGGATTTGATAGCTGCTTTCAACTACCTGAAAGGGGGGTTCCAAAGAGGATGGATCTAGACCAGGGGTCCCCAACGCGGTGCCCGCGGGCGCCATGGCGCCTGCGGGGGCATCTAAATGCGCCTGCGGGGGCATCTAAATGCGCCTGCGTCCTGGCCAGCGGTCGAGCATCTGCCGAAATGCCGCCGAAATTCAGTGGCATTTCGGCAGCGACGCCTCTGGATGACGCCACTTACCACCGACAAGCGACGTCATCGAGAGGCGTCGCCATTGAATTTCAGCGGCATTTCGGCGGCGACGCCTCTGGATGACGCAGGCGCATTTAGATGCCCCCGCAGGCGCCGTGGCGCCCGCGGGCACCGCGTTGGGGACCCCTGGTCTAGATCCATCCTCTTTGGAACCCCCTTTCAGGTAGTTGAAAGCAGCTATCAAATCCCCCCTCATTCTTCTCTTCTGCAGACCAAACAATCTCAGTTCCCTCAGCCTCTCCTCCCCGGTGGCGGTCATCCCGGCCCCTCCCAAGGTCTACATCTCTCCAGCCTATCTGCTGCCCCTGAAATGTTACTTATATAGTAGCTTACACTGCCGCTGCCATGACCAAGGCATACTTCATAAAGGTCCTGATTTGTATGTCCTTAAGGCGTCCGTTTTCTATAGGTTAGTATACGTATGATGCTACCCTATTCGCATACACGTCAATTTGCATTCATGGCAGCTTTCCGGCCAAAGGTTCTGTCCGGAACTTTCCGGATGCTGGTGTCGGCGATGTTCTTGCCCCCCCCGGGCGGCCCTGCTGACATCGGTATTCTGGACACAATTCCCCCTCTTGCATGCTACTTTCAGTTCTCTATAGCTTATGAGTTACTTACCTTTATCTACACCAGGGGTGGGCAACCGATGGCGTGCGAGCCGATTTTTAATGGCACGCGGCTGCCTGCCGGGACTCTACGTGCCATTCAAAACCCTGCCGAGGCGGCAAGCCGCGGGGTCCGCGCGCCCGGACCAGAGCGTCTGGCCGAGCGCAGCAAGCCGCCGGCCCCTCCCCCACCTTCCCCCCGGAGCCCTCCCGCCGCGCGCGGCAGCGACAAAACTCCGGGTGCGCGGGGAGCCTCATGGTAATGGAGCCGGGGGGGCGGGCAGTCAGGGGACAGGGAGCAGGGTGGGTTGGATCCGGGGTTAGGCGGGGGTCTCTGGAGGAAGTCAGGAGCGGGAGGGTCCGGGGGCAGTTAGGGTGGGGGTCTCTGGAGGGTGGTCATGGGACAAGGAGCTGGGGGTTGGATGAGTGGGGAGTTCTGGGGGCTTTCAGGAGGCAGGAGTGTGTAGAGGGGTCGGGGCAGGCAGGGAGAAGGGGGTTGGATCTGGGCAGGGGGGGGAGGGGGGAGGGTCCGGGGGCAGTTAGGGTGGGGTCTCTGGAGGAGGGTCCAGGGGCAGTTAGGGTGGGGTCTCTGGAGGGTGGTCATGGGACAAGGAGCTGTGGGGGGTTGGATGAGTGGGGAGTTCTGGGGGGGCTGTAGAGGGGTTGGGGCAGGCAGGGAGAAGGGGGGGTTGCATGGGTCCAGAGTTCTGGGGGTCCTGTCAGGGGGTGGGGAGCAGCTGGATGGGGTGTGGGAGTCCAGGGGTCTGTCTGGGGGCGGGGGTGTGGATAAGGGTTGGGGCAGTCAGGGGACAGGTAGGGGTAGGCTCCTAGGGGGCACTCAGGGGACAAGGGGCAGGGAGGCTTAGCTAGGGGGTGGGGTCCCAGGACGGGGTAGTCGGGACAAGGAGCAGGGGGGAGGTTCTGGCGGGGGGCAGTCACCCAGCCCTCTGCCCTGAGCCCTGTACCACCCAGCCCTCTGTTGACTCCTTAACCCCCCCCATGACCCCAGCCCTGATTCTGGCACCCCCACACATACCCAGCCCCCCTACCCTGACACCCCCCTCACATGCCCCCAGCCCTCTGCTCTGACTCTTGCACCCCACCTCCCACACCCCATGCACCCTGCACATCCCCCCCCCCGAGCACCAAACGGGAGCTCCTGCACCCCCACTCACATTCCCACCTGCACCCCTCACGCCAAATGGGAGCTGCCCAGGGAAGTGCCCCCACACCCAAACCTCCTGCCCCAACCCTGAGCCCCCTCCCCCATTCTAGCTCCTGGCCAGACCCTCCACCCCCAGCCCTGTGCTCGGTCCACTCCCACCCTCAGCTCAGTGCAGAGAGAGGAAGAGAATGGGCCAGAACCAGGGAGAAGGTAGGTACCCACCGTATGTGGGCAGGGCCGGGACCCCAGACTGGCAGTGGGCTGAGCGGGTCCAGCAGCCGGGATCCTGGCTGGCAGGAGCCGGCGGATGGAACCCCTGAGCGGCAGTGGGATGAGCCGCTCAGCCCACTGCCGGTCTGGGGTCCCAGCAGCCGGCCCCGCACAGCCCGCCGCCCGTCTGGGGTCCCGGCCACCGGCCCCGCACAGCCCACTGTCCGTCTGGGGTTCTGGCTGCCAGACCCTTCCCAGCTGGGGTCCCAGCAGCCGGTCCCGCTCAGCCCACTGCCGGTCTGGGGTCCCAGCAGCCGGCCCCGCACAGCCCACTGCCCGTCTGGGGTTCTGGCTGCCAGACCCTTGCCAGCCGGGGTCCCGGCCGCAGGCCCCACTCAGCCCACTGCCGGCCTAGGTGAACAGAACCCCAGACCAGCAGCGGGCTGAGCCGGCCGGTGGCATAAGATCAACATTTTAATTTAATTTTAAATGAAGCTTCTTAAACATTTTGAAAACCTTGTTTGTTTTACAGTACAAGACTAGTTTAGTTATAGAATATAGAGACTTGTAGCGAGAGAGCTTCTAAAAACATTAAAATTTATTACCAGCACACGAAACCTTAAATTAGAGTGAATAAATGAAGACTCGGCACAGCACTTCCAAAAGGTTGCCGACCCCTGATCTACACCAAAGGTTATAGGCCTCAGGCCTCACACTATATTCTAAAGCCAAATCTTACAGATAAAAGCCTGTAGGTTCCTTGTGTTACTACTAAATATAATAAAGCAGGATAACAACGCAATAAATATAATACAGGTAAGCTGGCCCGCTGCTCTAAGTCATTAGTCCTGCCCCCCCATCCAGGGTGTGACCCCCATCACCCACGATGTAATGGGGAGGCGGTTTCACTCATCCCTGTGGTTTTTGTTTCTCAGCAGGAAGGGTGGCGAATTTGCCAACATGCTCGTGTGTCTAAATTGTGTCACCGGCGGGTGGGGGCAGGGCTGGGGAGGGGTCTAGGAACTTACAGACTCAACCAAACACCAGCGTATGACATCTGCGCATGTCGCAGAGCCCTTCCATAAAAGGAGGCGAGAGACAGAGATTGACAGATCTTTTCTGCTTCACTGAACTATCCGTCTGCTCCAGCCCCGGCAAACGCCACTCAGCCTGAAGCCCCTAAGGAGTTTTGGTAAGTCACAGCCCTCTGGTCTGTTGGTGCTCTAACCGCTAGACCCCACTTCCCTCCCGGAGCAGGAATAGAACCAGTGATGAGCTGGCAAAATATTACCAACAGGTTCCCTCCTCCTCATCCCACGAGGGTGTCGTGGTCCCCTGCCGGGACTCCTGCCCCATCCAACTCCCCACACACACCCCTGGGACCCCTGGCCCATCTACCCCCCTTTCCTGTCCCCTGCCTGCCCCCTGCCACTCCATCCAACCCCTCCTCTCATTCTTGATGGCCCTCCGGGACCCCTACCCCATCCAACCACCTCTCCTCTCCGTCCCCTGACTGCCCCTGGAACCCCTGCCCCTGACGGCCCCCCACCGCCCCATTCAACCCCTGCTGCATCCTGACTGCCCCCCCTGGGACCCTTCCCCTTTTCTCCCCCTTCCCCCCCCCCCCCCCCCCCCTCCCCCCCTCCCCCCCCCCCCACCCACCCCCCCCCCTCCTCCTGCCCCCTTACCCCCCCCCCCTTCTCCCTCGCCCCGCCCGGTCTGCGCCTGCGCCTGCCGGAAGGGGCCGGGGCCAGAGGCCGGCGCCGAGTGCCGTGCCAGGCGGCAGCGCAGGCCAGCTGGGCGAGGCCGGCCGAGCCGCTCAGCTGGCCCGGGCTGGGGCTGGGGGGCTCGGCTGGGGCTGGGGCTGGGCCGGAGGGAGCTGCTCGGCCGGGACTGGACGGGGCGGTGCCTTGCCTCTTTGGAGCCCTCCTCACGCCCCCCCACTCCCCCACCCCAGCTTACCTGCCTGCTGCTTGTTTCAGGCTTCCCGCGAAAATCTGATTTGCGGGAAGCAGGGTAGGGGGAGGAGAAGGGGGGCGGAGCGTTTAGGGGAGGAGGGGGACGTGAGCTGGGGCCAGGGGCGGGCTGGACAGCTGCCCGAGCCTTTGTTAAATAAAGCCCTTTTAGAACCGATTGTCCCAGAACAACCGGTTTTAAAAGGGCTTCTAAATTTAACAACCGGTTCCTGCGAACCGGCTCCAGCTCACCCCTGAATAGAACCCAGGAACCCCAACCCTAGCCCCAGCCTTAGCCCTCCCTGCTCCAACCACAAGGTCGCACTCCCCTCCCAGAGTGAGGGACACAACCCAGGAGTCCTGGCTCCTGGCCCTGCTTCTCTAACCACTGGGTTCCAGCCCCCTCTTGGGGTCAGGAAAAGAAGCAGGTTGGGCGAGCTGTCTCTCATTGCTGTAGGGAGCAGCCTTCTTTGACACCCTCTGTTTATAGAGTGGACGGCTTTGTCTCGTGCCGTCAAACGGAGCAGCCTGTTTTGTCTCTCTCTTGTTTTTGGTTCTTGCGTGTACTTTCGCTGTATTCGCGGAGACAAAGTCATGGTATGTGGCAACCTTCCAGCAGGAGCATTTGAGGTTTCTCTCTGACTTCTCCCTGTACGTGCCACAAAAAACTCAGCCATGAAGATGTCAGAGCCGTCGCTACCCCAGAACTGTGGCAAATGGCTCTCCCCATCCTTTCGGCCCAATCATGCGTATGCAAGTTCCCTTCTGATCTGATTTCAGCCCTTCTGCGAAAAATCCTCCAAAGACCCCAGGGTGGATCAACTGCTGCCACATCACCATGAAGTCTTTTCTTGCCGTCTGCACCCTCGCTGCTCTCCTGGCTACGGGTGAGTGGGGTCTGTTCCTACAGGGGCTGATTTCCTAACTCCTCCAACATACCAACAGCTCAGAGCTGCCTGCCGGGTGAAACTGTTAATGAACGTAACCGAAACGCAGCCACAGGAAAATGGGGGCTGAGCTGGGGGCGTCTGAGTGACAACGTCGGAGGAGGAGAGGGCTGGAAGTCACAAAGACCCGTGACAGCGAGTGAAGCAATTCTGGAAATGGGAGGAAATATTTACAGTTTAAATCACTAGAACGGAGTCGTGACTGGGCAGATTTCAGAGCTGGCCAGAGGCCAAGGGCATTTCGAACGGGGATTGTCTGTGGTGTGACAGGCAGCGGAGCTGAATTTCAGCAGCAGGAGCTCAAGGCAACATGAAGGGCCGGTGAATGTGATCCCCAGCCGGTGTCAGGGGGGTGCAGCTGCACTGGAGTCAATGGGGCCGGGCCCAGCCAGTGTCAGGGGGGCGCAGCTGCCCTGGAGTCAGTGGGGCAGGGCCCAGCCGGTGTCAGGGGGGTGCAGCTGCACTGGAGCCAGTGGGGCAGGGCCCAGCCGGTGTCAGGGGGGCACAGTTGCACTGGAGTCAGTGGGGCCAGAGCCCAGCCGGTGTCAGGGGGGTGCAGCTGCACTGGAGCCAGTGGGGCAGGGCCCAGCCGGTGTCAGGGGGGCGCAGCTGCACTGGAGTCAGTGGGGCCGGGCCCAGCCAGTGTCAGGGGGGCGTAGCTGCACTGGAGTCAGTGGGGCCGGGCCCAGCCAGTGTCAGGGGGGCGCAGCTGCACTGGACTCGATGGCAGGTGTCAGTCGACTCTTGCTGAGACCGACACCAGCTCTCACCTGCTGGGGATCTCTCTGGGGTTTGGGAGGTGGGAAACCCCCCTGGGGAACTAAAATCTGCCGCAAACCCGGGGAGATGCAGCCCCCGAGCAGCGTGAAATGTCTGTAGCCAGCGGGACCAGGGACCGAACTGGGGCAGCGCGGTGGATGAGGGACCCCAGGGCGCCGTACACGGTGCTTCCCCGCCGAGCCCAGGGGAAGGCGAGGGAGGGACAAATCCAGGTGGCTCATGTTCTCTCTCCGGCTCCAGGGGCCTGTCTGCAGTGTGAGGTTTGCAGAGGCGAAGGAACCAGCTGCAGGGGCGACCTACAGACCTGCACTGCTGGGCAAACCTCTTGTGGCGTCGTTCTAACAGAATTGACACTCAGTAAGTGAGATGGACCCTACCCAACCCGGGCCAGGGAACAGCTTGGGGAGCCAGGATGCCTGGGTCCTCTCCTAGTCCCAGCTCTGGAAGGGAGTCGGGTGGGTGGGTCTGAACAGCGGTTAAGGAGCCAGGACACCTGGGTTCTATGCCAGACCCTGTGGCTAGCTCCCCACGGCTCAGCACTGCGATGCCGAACCCCGCGGCGACTCGCCAGCCAGGGGACCGGGGCCCGGCTCCCCATACGGTGCATGGGGAGAGGGAGGCGTCTGAGGAGGGGACGCACCAGAGGCCACGGAGCGGGAGCCACCTAAGCCAGCCAATAGGAAGTGTCGAGGAAAGGGGAGTGACCGAAGCCTTGTCCCACACCCAAAGTTTGGCCACGAAGTCCCACCTGCGCAGAGACGCCCAGCTCTGCTTGGGGTCCGCAGCCCGGAGCCCCTCGCCGGGAGTCCGGTATCTGAACCGGGTCGGCCCTTCCTTGTCAATGCCAGCAGTGGTGGGAGGGCTGCCAGGAGACCCCAATGGCTTGGTGACGAGCTGAGACCTGGGGGAGGCAAGTTCAAATCCCCACTTGGCCAGAATTGGGGACTTCATCCCAGATCTCTCCCTCCTATGGTCATGCCTGGCCCCCGGCCTCCGGGCGGGTCTCTGTACGTCTCCCCTATTGAAGCCACCCCACATAGTATGAAATAGTTAAACATTCCCTGGAACCTGTTCCCCCAAGGGCCACTGGGACCATCTGACCCACTGGGCTCCTGGGTATGCGGGGGTGGGGGGGATCAACCTTCCCCCCCCCTCGGCCATCTCCTCCCCGAGCTGTGCATTATGCAGAGCCTGATCCGGGGGGTGTGCTCCGAGGGCACCTCCTGTGTCAGGCCCTGCAGGTGAGATCAGCAGGGAAACAAGGAGTCTGTGAATCCCGCCACGGCTCAGGGGTGAGCTGGACGCCCGGTGTTGGGATTTCAGCAGCCCAGCACGTACCCACTGGTGGGGACTTTGGCAGGAGATTCGCGGCAGCTGGGTGGGGAGCAGGACGATCTAAGGGCTGGGTTTAGGTGCTGAAATCGCTTTCTTTAGCCCTGCGGGACTTCGAATGAGTCACTTCCCCTCCCTGTGCCTCAGTTTCCCCATGGGTAGAGGCGGGCTAATGGCACATGGGCATCATTGTGAAGTGGGCGCCAATGGGCTGGGAATGGACGGGGGAAAATCTCTGTCTTCTCCTTTGCAGCTGGAGAGAAGACCCAGACCATTGTCAAGGGCTGTGCGACACCCAGCCAATGTAAGGCTGGCTTCGTCTCGGCGAACTTTGGGAAGGGAATGATGACAAGGACGAGCATCTCCTGCTGCCAGACCGACTCCTGCACACCGGCACCTGCTAAAGGTACATCGCCCGGCTCCTGCCCCTCCTGCTGCCTGGAACCCGCCCCACATCAACTTCCTGAGCCTGGTCATCCTGCCCTGCAGGGGGCGCCCCATGGAATAACACTGAGTCCCTGGCTGGGTGGAGTTTAGTGGGCGGGGCTCTAAGCTCCCACCAGGTGTGAACGCAGCTGGCCCCACCCAGGACAGGGTCCAGGGCTCCCTGCTGCAAACCCCTCCCCCGCCCCTGCTGCCCCCGGCATCCCCGGAGCTACAGCTCCCCCTGCAGGGGGCACCCAGGGCTGAGCTGTGCAGCCCCCACCCTGCCCCGACGCCTCCTGGGGCTCGTCCCCCGAGCTGACTGCGTTTGCTCCGCTTCGTCCCAGTGCCCCCGGCTGACACCAAACCCAACGGCCGGAGCTGCCGTGGCTGCCACACTTCGTCCTCTGATCAGTGCCGCGAAGAGACCGTACAGTGCACTGGAGCCGAGAACCAATGCATGGACATCTCCGGGCACCTAAACTCTGGTAACTTCCGTTCCTTCGTTCTGGGGTTATTTCTCCTTTGCTGTCCTGTTGCCTTCCCACCCCCGTCCTCCGCCCGCCCCCAAGGGCAGAA
Source organism: Mauremys reevesii (assembly GCF_016161935.1). Taxonomy (NCBI): domain Eukaryota; kingdom Metazoa; phylum Chordata; order Testudines; family Geoemydidae; genus Mauremys; species Mauremys reevesii. The sequence continues at coordinate 20,159,667 of NC_052646.1, forward strand.
GCGAGATGCTATCGTCCGCCAAATAAAGGTGTCGGCTGCAGATCGGGACACCTGGGTTCTGTTCCCAGCGCTGGCCCCCGGTGTGACCTTGGGTCAGTGTCTTCCCCTCCCTGGGCCTCTGGTTCTCTTCCATCCATTGCCTGTCAATAATTTAGTCTCTAAGGTCTTCAGGGCAGGGACTGGGTTAGTATTGGGAGACCCCGCCATGCCGGGCACTGCACGGACCCCCAGCGAAGATACGGGACCCATACTCTGCTGGGCGCTAAAGACTTATACGGAGATATAGTCCATCAACTACAACTTACAGAGCCTGCAAGTGTAACCCACCCACCTGCTGGGTGTGGTGTCCTGTCCCCTGTAGTGGCACCAGGACCACTTGGCAAGAAAGAGTTTGCTCTACGGCCTTAGCTAACAGCCAGTTGGCTTTTGGCTCCTGCACTAAGCTCCAGAGGTCCCAGGTTCGATCCCGGCGTCTGTCGGCATTACACAATCTCTGTAGGCATAGTGAGGATCATTGTCCCAGTTTCAGAGACTGGGAAACTGAGGCACAGAGTGGTGCCATGACTTGCCCAAGGTCACACGGGAAGGCTGTGGCAGAGCTGGGAATTGACTCCAATTTTGCAGGATCCCATCATGGTGCCATAACTCATTATGAAGCCACCCTTCAAAAAGATCCCACTGCGCCCACCAACAGGGAGCGGTTGCTTTGCAGCCTGAGTGGTGTGGCTAATACTGGCCATATCCAATCTGGGTATCCTCAGTGTTCAGGGCTGCAAGTGACTTATTCAAGGACACACAGTGAGTCGGTGTCACAGTAAAGGAGAAGGGGGAGACATGTTGGGGGCAGCAGAGCCAAAGGGGAGGGGTGGGGGCCTCGGCGGGGCTCAGAGGGGCAGGTGGTTGTGTCCTGGTCCAGTTCAAGGAATGGATCCGCACCCCTCACACGGATCCCCTCCTTTCCTCCCCCGCATGCAGCTGGATCTGCCACGAAGACCGTCATGAAGGGCTGTGGTTCTGAGTACGTCTGTGCCCAGGTGAATGCGGGTTCTGCGATCTTCGCGGGGATCAATGGAGAGGTAACCACGGCCAGATGCGCCCCAGCCACCAGCGCAGCCGGCACAGCCCTGGGACCCGCCGGGCTCCTCCTTCCCGCCCTCGCTGGGCTCCTCCTGCTGAAGATTCTCTCCTGATTCCCCACCCAGTGCAGCGGCCACGCCACCCTCAGGAACACCCCGGCCTCCTGTGTTAGCCCCTGTCGGCAACCGCTCTCCCCTCCCAGGGGCCCTGGGCTCCCGCCCGGATTCGCTTCCCCTTTATATTGTTCCGCTTAATAAAACTAACTGGAGACCAAAATCTTTAGAAATCTGTGTGGGTGGGGGGGGATTTCAATTCTCGTGGGTGGGGCTGTCAAGAAGCCAATTAGCCAGTGACCCCTAGTGGTGAAATGAGGCAGCACAGGCCAGGAGCTAGAACCCCCAGCGGGACCACAGGGTCTGGCTGGATCCAGCAGCTGCTGTAAAGATCCTCCCTTTACAGTCATCACAGCCAAGTCCTGCCCCTATTGCCCCCGGCAGCGCCCCCTACAGCAGGCCCGCCCCAATTACAGGCCACTTTGGAAACTGTTGGCCAAACCTGCGAGGGAGATTGGGTGGCCCAGCCGGGAGCAGAAGCCTGGTCTCGAAAGCCCTGACCCACCACGCAAGCACATGCTTAGCTGTAAGCAACATTAAGCACCAGGCTTCAGTGCCTCGCTGAATCGGGGCCTGTGCTGGCAGGAACCACGTGTGGGCTGTGAACACTGGCATCCCTGCAGCATTCGGGGCTTTTGATCGTCCCCACACGGTCCCTGGAAACAGCAGAAGGAGGGATGGAGGGGGGGTGAATGGAGAGACGTGAGGATGCTTCAGAGATGGGTGGGGAAGCAAATCAAATACAATTGGTCCCCGGCCTCTTTATAGCAGCCCTGAGTGTCTTTGAGGACAGTTCTCCGGTCCCCCCTCATTCTTCTCTGAAGACTAAACGTGCCCGTTTTTTTTTAACCTTTCCTCACACGTCGGGTTTTCTAAACCTTTGAGCTTTTCTGTCGCCCTCATCTGGACTCTCTCCAGTTCGTCCCCGTCTCTCCTAAAGCGCCGTGCCCAGAACTGGCCCCGCTTCTCCAGCTGGGTCTGCCCCATTGTCGAGCAGAGCAGGACAATGACCCCGTGTCTGTCCTGCGACACTCCCACTACTGCACCCCAAAATGAGATCAGCCTTTTTTGGAACTGCATCACGCTGTCGGCTCATGTTCAGCTTGTGATCCGCCATCGCCCCCAGATCCTTTTCGCTGGTACGACTGTCTAGCCAGTTATTCCCCGTTTGGTGGTAGTTGTGCATTTGATGTTTTGCCTTCCTGTGGGTCGTAATTTCCACTTGTCTTGATTGAGTTTCATCTTGTTGAATTGAGACCAATTCTCCAATTTGGCAAGGCCGTTTTGAATGCTTCTCCTTCCCTCCCGAGTGCTTGCAACCCCTCCCGGCTGGGTGTCATCTGCAAAGCCCACTCTCCGCTCCATTACCCAAGTCATTCATGAAAATATCGAATAACACCAGACCCAGGGCTGGCCCCGGGACCCCATTCGATGCGCCCTCCAAGTCTGAGAGCGAACCACTGATAACGGCTCTGTGAGGAGGGTTGCAGCAGGGCAGTTACCCCGCTCCTAGGAGAAAAGGTTAAAGGCAGCCGAGGTAGGCGGCGCGGGGAGGCAGCCACAGCGGGGGCCACACCCAATCAGGCCCCAGCTGGCCCTGATATAAGGGCTGTGGGGTCAGTCTCACTCCAGCCTTGGAGTGGGAAGGGCCTGGCTGCCTGGGAGCAGGGTACCGTGGGCAGAGCAGGACTGGGGAAGGGCCAGGGAGCTGGGGAGCTCCAGCCTGGAAACTCCCCAGGCTGAGGCCTTGGTAAAGGCTAAGGAGGTACTGGGGCCGCAGAGGAGTTACCAGGGATGAGGCAGCTGGTCCGACCCCCTTGCCAGTGATGAGTGGCCATTACAGAGTGCGTCTGCCCCAGGGAGCGGGGGCTAGATGACGACTGGCAGTAGCCACAGAGGCAAGATGGGCATAGAGGGTTGGGGGTTCCCCTGGGAGGGGACACCCCGAGTCGGGGGGGGGAGGCGCTGCTGTGGGGCAGCGCCCCGAGACAAGAGGAAAAAAAGTCAGACCAAGTCTCTCAGCTGGGTCTCCTCCTGCCTCGTCCTGTTTGCCTGCCGCCCTGCCGGACCGGGTGAGTCTTTGAATCAAGGTTTCCCTTACCAGAGGTCTCAGCTGATTGTGCTCTTGTAAAATTCACCCTTCTCATCACCCAGTCGCTTGGCTAAGCATATCGGGGACTGTCCAGGTACCAGGAATAGCTCCAAGAATAAACCGTAAGCAGGGAAGGGTGGGGGGGGCTTGGTTAACGCTGGGTTCAGGCTGCCTGGTGGTAGGACCTGCCCTGGCAGAGCCTCCAGTTCAGCCTGTAATACCGGAAATAGCGGGTTATGGCAAAGGGCCCCCGCAGCACCACTCTGCCCTCTCCCAGTGACGCTCCACAACGCCCTGGGGACACCTTCCCGCCCGCTGCCTTTTCACGGCAATGGCCAGGGGCTCCCCGCACTGCCCCTGCCTCCCGACACTCAGCTTCTGCCCCGACGTGTGGAAAACGTCACAGCCGCTCCGTGCCCTTCTCCGGCCCCTCCACATACGGATTCGGGAACCCCCCTAACCCTCTACCTGCCAGCTCCCCTGGGCCCTGCTGCGGACGTGATCCACCCGATCGTGTATTGACGCGTGTGACGACGTTGGGGAGTTCTGTAGCGTTTTACATGACTAGCGTGTGTGCGCCTCAGTTTCCCTGTGTGCTGCATGTTTCACAAGGTGGTTGGAGAGGGTTTGTTGTTGCCGAGGGCCGGGGTGACCTCGCCTGGCAGCAGGGACCCCCAGACAATCGCCTGGACATGGGGAACCCTAACAACTGGTGACCTGGTGACTAAGATTCCCACCCCAGTTTGGCAGCCAGCCGGTTCCGGCCAGTGGGCGAGGCAGGGGTGGAGTTGGGGTGGGGCCGGGGGCAGAGAGGGGTCGAGCACCCACCAGCGCCAGTAGAAGTCGGTGCCTATGGATCAGGGTTTCATTATTCCCTCTGGGCGTGGAGGCCCCAGGGGTCCAGAGTGAGTGGACTCCCTGAGAGGGGCCCACGGAGAGAGACAGGTGTGCTGAGGCTCAGAGGTACAGTAGGGAGAGGGGCCCACGGCTTAACCCCCGAGAGCCAGCGGACCCCCGAGAAGGGCTGTCGCTCTGAAGGGGGTTTCCCCCAGGGACTGTGAGGAGCTGGGAGAGAATCATAGACTCATAGGAGTCTGGGACAACACGAGACAGATGGGACCCTCGTGGCATAGGGGGGAGTCAGCCCAGATCTCCCCATATCACAATCGCAGCCCATTGAGTCCAAGCCCAGAAGGGACCATTGGAATCGTCTCATCTGACCCCCCTGCGTCACACCAGCCTCCCCCCCCCTCCTCTGAGCCGACCTCTGAGAACAACATCCCATCTGGATTTACAAATGGTCGGCGATGGAGAATCCACCGCGCTCCCTGGTAAATTGTCCCAGTGGTTAATTACTCTCACCACTGAAAAACGACGCCTTCGTTCCAGGCTGAATTTGTCCAGCTGCAACTCCCAGCCATTGGCTTGTGGCTGGGAGTTGGCTTGGCTGAAGACCCCGTGATCCAATATTTGTTCCCCACCGTTTATAAACTGGGGTCAGGCCACCCTTCAATACCCTCTTTGTCAAACGGATGGAGGTTTGGAGCATTTCCAGCACCTCTCGCCACCATTCAGCGCCGCTCCAGTGAATGCCGCTGGAGTCCCACCGCCATGGGGACAGAGCGATGGCTGCCTGGGCATTTACCGTAACGCGGTATTTCCTGGTTTCCAGAAGGTTGGATTTTGCTGGACTCGACACTCTGGAAGGACAAGAGCTATCAACGGGCAACCGGAACCCGGCATTAACCAAGGTTTTGCCCCGCTACTCTTAAGTTTCATCCTTGGATCTATTCCTGACACTTGGAGGTCACCTGGTGACAAGGCGGCGTGGTTGCTCCGGTGACTGAAATATTAATCCTGCAAAAATGGAAAAGTCGATTGCCACCGAATATTGATGCCCGGCTCAGCAGGACGGCCGCTTTCACCGCTAACGAGCGACCGGTGTTGTGCAGAACGGGGAGCCCCGTGACGGTTGAAGCAATTTGGGCTGACTTTTCTATGACTCACATCGGTGTTTGGCCGTGTGGGGGCCATACAGCGGAACAGCTTGAAGAGGAGAGATTGCGGGACCCCCCACACTAGGAGGTTGTACATCCCTGCGGTGCCAGCTCTCAGCTCAGAAGCGGGTGACGCAAGTTCAAGTCCCTTTTCCATCTCCGCGGGGCCGGCTCCAGGGTTTTTGCCTCCCCAAGCAGCAGAAAAAAAAAAAGCCGTGATCGGCGGCACTTCGGCAGCAGGTCCTTCCCTCCAAGGGGGGCTGAGGGACTTGCTGCCAAACAGCCCTACGCGCCGCCCCTTTCCGTTGGCCGCCCCAAGCACCCGCTCGCTGCGCTGGTGCCTGGAGCCGGCCCTGCCCATCCGGCACAGGGGTGAATGAACCCAGGGGAGGAGCCTGGCCACTGGACTAGTGGATCCAAGGGATGCCACCGCTGCCACCAGCTCCTCCTCTGTGGTGCGTGGAGCCAGTTCTGAGCACCTCCTGGATTGAGCTCGGCAGCAAGATCGGGGCTCCTCTGTCTGTCTTCCGCTGGCTCACGGCTCTTGCTGGGGTGCAGATGTCAGGCTGTTCTGGGGCATAAACTTGAGGTGTGACCCTTCACGGTACAAATGTCGAGGCTGAATGACGCTAGCTGCCCGGAGGGCTTGGCAGAAGCCAGAAGCAGGGGAATGTTTGTGAATGCCGGCGGTGCCTAAATCTGTGTGGCCGGGACTTGCGGTAGCCGGGAATCTAGCCTTAGGCCTGTATGTATTTTGTTGCAGGGCTGTTATTTCCCCCTCTGCGGCCCCGTGTGGTTTAGCCGCCGTGTGGGGACACTGCAAGGCTGTTTCCTTTAGGAGAAGAACGCGATGATGCAAGGCAGGTCTCTCTGCAGTGCAAAGACCGCGCAGTGCACCCCCTCAGCATCCTGCGTCTTGGAGAGCAGCAGGCACAAACAGCAGCAGCCCGTTCCCGTGCTCAGAAATCCCCGCGCCTGCCTTTCTGGTGGGCTCTGTGCCCAAGAAGCTCTCTCCCTGCTTCCTCCCAGGGTCCTACCCACCGCTGCTGCTCCCACCTTCCCTCCTTGCCCCTGGGTGTGCAACCAGGCAATCCCGTCCGCCCACGCGGCTCGGCTCTGAGCTGCAGGGTCTATGAGATGGGCAGAGTGTAGCAGGACAGCTAGGGCAGAGTGTAACCACAGGTTATGGGGCTGGGGGGGAGGGTGTTCTGTGGCTGTAGGACCTCCGGCTCCCCAAGCAATGGCAGCTTCCCTCAGCCTAGCTGCTGCTACACTGGGGGGTAGGTTGGCATAGCGACAGCGCTCAGTCCCTAACCCCCACTGCTCTAACTCACTAGGCCCCACCCCCACAGCGAGGGATAGAACCCAGGCATCCTGGTTCCCAGCTGCCCCACTGTAAGCTACTAGCCCCCACTCCCCTCCCAGAAATGTGGATAGAACCCAGGAGTCCTGGCTCCCAGCCCTCCCCCCTGCTCTAACCCACTAGACCCGACTCCCCTCCCGGAACTGTGGATAGAACCCAGGAGTCCTGGCTCCCAGCCCTCCCCCCTGCTCTAACCCACTAGACCCGACTCCCCTCCCGGAACTGTGGATAGAACCCAGGCATCCGGGCTCCCAGCTCCCCCAGCTCTAACTCACTGGACCCCACTCCCTTCCCAAAGCCTGGAATAGAACCCAGGAGTCCTGACAACCAGTTTTAATGACTGGACACCACTCAACTTTCTATGGAACCCAGGAATCCTGACTTCCAGTCGCAATCCCACCCTGCTCTAAGTGCTACACCCCAATCTCCACTCTGCAGAACCCAGGAGTCCGGCCCACCCCCTCCTCCTCTAACCACTTCGCCCCACTTCTCCCAGGGGCAGGAAAGAGACCCCAGAGTCCACATGCCCTTAGTAAACCAGAAGGAGGACCCAGGAGTCCTGCCACATCATCCATTGTGTGACCTGCTTGCCCATGTCCCCCCCCCCAGATTTAAAGGAGAGGTGGTTTCATGCATCCCTGTGGTTTTTTGTTTCTCAGCAGGAAGGCTGGCGAATTTCTCAACATGCTCCTGTGTCTAAATTGTGTCACTGGTGGGTGGGGGAAGGGCTGGCGAGGGGACTGGGAACTTATGGAACGAAGCAATCGGAGAACGGGGGGATTTCAAAGTTTCCGTATGACATCTGCGCATGTGCCAGAGCCCCTCCATAAGAGGAGGAGAGAGACAGACATTGGCAAATCTTTTCTGCTTCACTGAACTATCCGTCTGCTCCACGCCTGGCAAACGTTACTCAGCCTGAAGCCCCTAAGGAGGTTTGGTAAGTCACAGCCCTCTGGTCTGGTGGTGCTCTAACCGCTAGACCCCTCTCCCCTCCCAGAGCAGGAATAGAACCCAGGAGTCCTGGCCTCAGCTCTCCCTGGTCCAGCCATGAGACCCCACTCCCCTCGCAGAGCCAGTGAGAGAACCCAGGAGTCCTGGCTCCGGCCTCACTTCTCTAACCATTAGGCCCCAGTCCCCTCCTGGAGCAAGGACTAGAATCAAGGTGGGCGAGCTGTCTCTTCCTGACAAAGGGAGCAGCCTGCTTTGTCACCCTCTGTCTAGAGAGCCACTGGCTTAGTCTCTCTCTGTCGCACAGAGCAGCCTGCTTCACCTCTCTCTTGTTTTGGTTCTTGTGTGTAATTTTGCTGGATTCTCAGAAATTAAGTCATTTTACACTGCAACTTTCCAGCAGGAGTATTTGATATTTGTCTGTCACATCTCTGTGTGGGTGCCACGAACATACCAGCCACAAAGGGGTCAGAGGTGCAGCTACCCCAGAACTGTGGCAAACGGCTCTGTGGTTCCACACACGCTGTCAACGGGCTCATGCATGTGCAAGTTCCCTTCTGATCTCATTTCAGCCCCTCTGTGACAAATCCCCCAACTGGAGATTTGGCTGCATCACAGATCCCAGCGCCGATCTACTGCTTCCCCATCGCCATGGAGGCTTCTCTTGCCGTCTGCATCCTCGCTGCTCTCCTGGCTACGGGTGAGTGGGGTCTGTTCCTACAGGGGCTGATTTCCTAACTTCTCCCATGTCCCAACAGCTCAGAGCCGCCCGCCGGGTGAAACTGTTAACGAACGTAACTGAAAAGCAGCCACAGGATAACGGGGGCTGAGCTGGGAGTGTCTGAGTGACAACGTCCGAGGAGGAGAGGGCTGGAAGTCACAAAGTCCCCGTGACAGCGAGTGAAACAATTCTGGAAAAGGGAGGAAATATTTACAGTTTAAATCACTAGAACGGAGTCGTGACTGGGCAGGTTTCAGAGCTGGCCAGAGGCCAAGGGCGTTTCGAACGGGGATTGTCTGTGGTGTGACAGGCAGCGGAGCTGAATTTCAGCAGCAGGAGCTCAAGGCAACATGAAGGGCCAGTGAATGTGATCCCCAGCCGGTGTCAGGGGGGTGCAGCTGCACTGGAGTCAGTGGGGCAGGGCCCAGCCGGTGTCAGGGGGGCGCAGCTGCACTGGAGTCAGTGGGGCCGGGCCCAGCCGGTGTCAGGGGGGCGCAGCTGCACTGGAGTCAGTGGGGCCGGGCCCAGCCAGTGTCAGGGGGGTGCAGCTGCACTGGAGTCAGTGGGGCAGGGCCCAGCCGGTGTCAGGGGGGCGCAGCTGCACTGGAGTCAGTGGGGCAGGGCCCAGCCGGTGTCAGGGGGGCGCAGCTGCACTGGAGTCAGTGGGGCAGGGCCCAGCCGGTGTCAGGGGGGCGCAGCTGCACTGGAGTCAGTGGGGCAGGGCCCAGCCGGTGTCAGGGGGGCACAGCTGCACTGGAGTCAGTGGGGCAGGGCCCAGACGGTGTCAGGGGGATGCAGCTGCACTGGAGTCAGTGGGGCAGGGCCCAGCCGGTGTCAGGGGGGCGCAGCTGCACTGGAGACAGTGGGGCAGGGCCCAGCCACTGTCAGGGGGGTGCAGCTGCACTGGAGTCAGTGGGGCAGGGCCCAGACGGTGTCAGGGGGATGCAGCTGCACTGGAGTCAGTGGGGCAGGGCCCAGCCGGTGTCAGGGGGGAGCAGCTAAACTGGAGTCAGTGGGGCAGGGCCCAGCCACTGTCAGGAGGGTGCAGCTGCACTGGAGTCAGTGGGGCAGGGCCCAGCCGGTGTCAGGGCGGTGCAGCTGCACTGGAGTCAGTGGGGCAGGGCCCAGCCGGTGTCAGGGGGGTGCAGCTGCACTGGAGTCAGTGGGGCAGGGCCCAGCCGGTATCAGGGGGGCGCAGTTGCACTGGAGTCAATGGGGCCAGGGCCCAGCCGGTGTCAGGGGGGCGCAGCTGCACTGCAGTCAGTGGGGCAGGGCCCAGCCGTAGTCAGGGGGGTGCAGCTGCACTGGAGTCAGTGGGGCCAGGGCCCAGCCGGTGTCAGGGGGGCGCAGCTGCACTGGAGTCAGTGGGGCCGGGCCCAGCCGGTGTCAGGGGGGCGCAGCTGCACTGGAGTCAGTGGGGCAGGGCCCAGCCGGTGTCAGGGGGGCGCAGCTGCACTGGAGTCAGTGGGGCCGGGCCCAGCCGGTGTCAGGGGGGCGCAGCTGCACTGGAGTCAGTGGGGCCGGGCCCAGCCGGTGTCAGGGGGGCGCAGCTACACTGGAGTCAGTGGGGCAGGGCCCAGCCGGTGTCAGGGGGGTGCAGCTGCACTGGAGTCAGTGGGGCCGGCCCCAGCCGGTGTCAGGGGGGCGCAGCTGCACTGGAGTCTGGGGCCAGGCCCAGCTGGTGTCAGGGGGGCGCAGCTGCACTGGAGTCAGTGGGGCCGGGCCCAGCCGGTGTCAGGGGGGCGCAGCTGCACTGGAGTCAGTGGGGCAGGGCCCAGCCGGTGTCAGGGGGGCGCAGCTGCACTGGAGTCAGTGGGGCAGGGCCCAGCCGGTGTCAGGGGGGCGCAGCTGCACTGGAGTCAATGGGGCAGGGCCCAGCCGGTGTCAGGGGGGCGCAGCTGCACTGGAGTCAGTGGGGCAGGGCCCAGCCGGTATCAGGGGGGCGCAGCTGCACTGGAGTCAGTGGGGCCGGGCCCAGCCGGTGTCAGGGGGGCGCAGCTGCACTGGAGTCAGTGGGGCCAGAGCCCAGCCGGTGTCAGGGGGGCGCAGCTGCACTGGAGTCAGTGGGGCAGGGCCCAGCCGGTGTCAGGGGGGCGCAGCTGCACTGGAGTCAGTGGGGCAGGGCCCAGCCGGTGTCAGGGGGGTGCAGCTGCACTGGAGTCAGTGGGGCAGGGCCCAGCCGGTGTCAGGGGGGCGCAGCTGCACTGGAGTCAGTGGGGCAGGGCCCAGCCGGTGTCAGGGGGGCGCAGCTGCACTGGAGTCATGTTCTCTCTCCGTCTCCAGGGGCCTGTCTGCAGTGTGAGGTTTGCAGTGGAACAGGAACCAGCTGCACGGGTGACTCAGATACCTGCCAAAACGGGGACGACTCTTGTGGCATCACTCTGACAGAAGACACCATGGGTAGGTGAGAGGGACCCTACTCAACACGGGTCAGTGAAGACGGTGGGGATCCAGGACGCCTGGGTCCTCTCCTAGTCCCAGCTCTGGGAAGGGAGTGGGGTGGATGGGTCTGAGCGGCGGTTAAGGAGCCAGGACGCCTGGGTTCTGTGCCAGACCCTGTGGGTTAGCTCCCCAACGGGAGCACTGCGATGCCGAACCTCCAGGCGACTCGCCAGCCAGTGGGTCGGGGCCTGGGGAGAGGGAGGTGTCCGAGGATGGGATCCACAAAAGCTAGCCAATAGGAAATGCTGAGGAGAGGGGTGTGGCCTAAGCCCCGCCCCCTCACCTAAGTTCGGCCCCTGAGTCCCCGCGGCACAGCTGGGGACCCCTCACCGGGAGTCCAGCGTCTGGACCGGGTCGGCCCTTCCTTGCCTATGACGGCGGTGGAGGAGGGGCTGCCAGGAGACCTCAGCGGCTGGGCGCTCAGCTGGGCCATGGGAGAGCCAAGTGGGAGCCGAATTTGGCTGGAGTCTTCAGCCCAGATCTCCCCTCCTTTGGTGGTGCTCAACCCCTCGGCCTCTGGGTGGGTATCTCAGTCTCCCCTGTTGAAGTTGCCCCACATTGTATGAAAAAGTTAAACATTCCCTGGACTCTGATTCCCCCACATCCATGGGGAGCATCCAACCCACTGGGCTCTTGGGTACATGGGAGCAACCCCCCGCCGTCTCCTGCCCAGGCTGGGCTTTGTGCAGGGCCCGATCCATTGGTTGTGCTCGGAGGGCGTCCCCTGGATCAGGCCCCGCAGGTGATACCATCGGGGAACACCGAGTTTGTGAATCCCGCCGTGCCTCAGGGGTGAGCGGGATGCATGGCGGTGGGATCTGGGTGGCCCTGCATGTACCTACTGGTAGAAACTTTGGCAGCAAAAGGACTTTACGGGCAGGAGATTCGGGGCCCCCAGAATTAGGCATCAGCTGAGTAGGGAGCTGGAGGATCTAAATGCTGGATTTTGTTCCTGAAATAGCTTTGTCTAGCCCTGCGGGACGTGGGGTGAGTCACTATGTGCCTCAGTTTCCCGATGGGTAGAGGAAGGCTAATGGCATGGGGCCGTCATTGTGAAAAGGGTCAGTCCTAGGACCAATCCTATTCAATTTATTCATAAATGATCTGGAGAAAGGGGTAAACAGTGAGGTGGCAAAGTTTGCAGATGACACTAAACTACTCAAGATAGTTAAGACCAAAGCAGATTGTGAAGAACTTCAAAAAGATCTCACAAAACTAAGTGATTGGGCAACAAAATGGCAAATGAAATTTAATGTGGATAAATGTAAAGTAATGCACATTGGAAAAAATAACCCCAACTATACATACAACATGATGGGGGCTAATTTAGCTACAACGAGTCAGGAAAAAGATCTTGGAGTTATCGTGGATAGTTCTCTGAAGATGTCCACGCAGTGTGCAGAGGCGGTCAAAAAAGCAAACAGGATGTTAGGAATAATTAAAAAGGGGATAGAGAATAAGACTGAGAATATATTATTGCCCTTATATAAATCCATGGTACGCCCACATCTCGAATACTGTGTACAGATGTGGTCTCCTCACCTCAAAAAGATATTCTAGCACTAGAAAAGGTTCAGAAAAGAGCAACTAAAATGATTAGGGGTTTAGAGAGGGTCCCATATGAGGAAAGATTAAAGAGGCTAGGACTCTTCAGTTTGGAAAAGAGGAGACTAAGGGGGGACATGATAGAGGTATATAAAATCATGAGTGATGTTGAGAAAGTGGATAAGGAAAAGTTATTTACTTATTCCCATAATACAAGAACTAGGGGTCACCAAATGAAATTAATAGGCAGCAGGTTTAAAACAAATAAAAGGAAGTTCTTCTTCACGCAGCGCACAGTCAACTTGTGGAACTCCTTACCTGAGGAGGTTGTGAAGGCTAGGACTATAACAATGTTTAAAAGGGGACTGGATAAATTCATGGTGGCTAAGTCCATAAATGGCTATTAGCCAGGATGGGTAAGAATGGTGTCCCTAGCCTCTGTTCGTCAGAGGATGGAGATGGATGGCAGGAGAGAGATCACTTGATCATTGCCTGTTAGGTTCACTCCCTCAGGGGCACCTGGCATTGGCCACTGTCGGTAGACAGATACTGGGCTAGATGGACCTTTGGTCTGACCCGGTACGGCCTTTCTTATGTTCTTATGTTCTTATGATGGGGTGGGAGTGGGAGGGGAATAAATATCAGACTTCTCCTCCTGTGCAGCGGGAGTGAAGACCCAGACCGTTCTCAAGAGCTGTTTGTCATCCAGCCAATGTAACGCTGGAGCCATCTCCATGAATTTTGGGACAGCAAAGGCCAGAAGGATGAGCATTACCTGCTGCCAGACAGACAACTGCACACCGGACCCTGTTAAAGGTACATCTCCATCTCTTCTCTGCCATCCCTTGCACCTCCTGCTGCCTGGAACCTGCCCCGCGTTAACTTCCTCAGCATGGTCCTCCCTCCCTGCAGGGGGCGCCCCACTGAATGACACTGAAACCCAGGGTGGGTGGAGGTTAGTGGGTGGAGCTCACCAGGTGTGAACCCAGCTGACCCCACCCAGGGCAGGGTCCAGGGCTCCCTGCTGCAAACCCCTCCCCTGCCCCGGCTGACCCCGGCATCCCTGGAGCTACAGCTCCCCCGGCAGGGGGCACCCAGGGCTGAGCTGTGCAGCCCCCAGCTGCTCTCCCGGCCCCGACGCCTCCTGGGGCTGGTCCCCCGAGCTGACTGCATTTGCTCCGCTTCGTCCCAGTGCCCCCGGCTGACCCCAAACCCAACGGCCGGCGCTGCCGCAGCTGCTACGCGTTGAACGCTGATCATTGCAATGAGCAAACCGTACATTGTACTGGATCCGAGACCCAGTGTTTGGACGTCGCCGGGCCCCTAAAATCTGGTAACTGCCGTTCATTTATTTTGAGGTTATTTTTCCTCTGCTGTTTTTCCCCCTGTAGGGGAGAAGCGAGACGCTGGGTGGGGGCCGCTAGGGAAAGGTGTCGGCTGCAGATCAGGACACCTGGGTTCTGTTCCCAGCGCTGGCCCCCGGGGTGACCTTGGGCCGGTGTCTTCCCCTCCCTGGGCCTCTGGTTCTCCTCTGTCCATTGTGTGTCTATAGTTCAGTCTAAGCTCTTCGTGGTAGGGTCTGGCTTAGTATTGGGAGCCCCTGTCATGCTGGGACTGCGCAGACCCCCAGGGAAGAAAAGGGACCCAGGCTGTGCTGGGCGCTAAAAACTCATAGGCAGATATAGTCTGTGGCCCAAAGAGCCTGCAATCTCTGTAGGCTTAGTGGGGATCATTCTCCCCATTTAACAGATGGGGAAACAGAGGCACTGAGCAGTGCCATGACTTGCCCAAGGTCACACCGGGAGGCTGTGGCAGGGCTCAGAACTGAGCCTAGTTTTGCAAAGTCCCATCATGGTGCCGTAACTCACTATGAAGCCCCCCTTCTTAGAGATCCCACTTCTGCCACCAACAGGCAGCTGCTGCTTTGTTAGAAGAGCTGTGGGGATAAAACGGGTGTGAGTCAATCCAGGTGTTGTTGGCGGGATCTAAGTCGGAACCACAAGTGACTTGTTCATGGGCACAGTGAGACTGTGTCACATTAAAGGAGAAGGGGGAGGCCATCCAGGGCCAGACGTGCTGGGGACAGCAGAGGAGATGGGGAGATGGAGGCTGTGGGGGGCCTAGGTGGGGGTCACAGGGGCAGAGTTGAGGAAGGGGAGGGTGTTATTTCTTAGTCCAGTTAAAGGAATGGAGCTGCACCCCTCACCCCGATCGCCTCCTTCATCCTTCCCCCCATACAGGTGGAAGTACCAATGAGATCATCATGAAGGGCTGCGTTACCCAGTCCGTCTGTGCCCAGGTAAATGCGGGTTCTGGGACCTTCCTGGGGATCAGTGGAGATCTACCCAAGCACAGATGCGCACCAGCCACCAGCGCAGCCGGCACAGCCCTGGGACCCGCCGGGCTCCTCCTTCCCGCCCTCGCTGGGCTCCTCCTGCTGAAATTTTTCTCCTGATTCCTCACTCAGTGCAGCGGCCACGCCGCACTCAGTAACACCCCAGCCTCCTGTGTTAGCCCCTGTCGGCAGCCGCTCTCCCCTCCCAGGGGCCCTGGGCTCCCGCCCGGATTCGCTTCCCCTTTATATTGATCCACTTAATAAAACTAACTGGAGACCAAAGTCTTTGGAAATTTTAAATTGATTTTGTGGGGAAATTTCAATTCTAGGGGGCGGGGTCGTCAAGGAGCCAAATTAGTCTGAGAGTGGCCTCTAGTGGTGAAATGAGGCAGCACAGGCCAGGCGCTACAATCCCCGGGGAGCTCACAGGCTCAGTCCGGCTCCAGCAGACACAGTAAAGAACTTCCCTTTATAGTCATCACAGCCAAGCCCAGCCCCTGCTGCCCCTGGCAGCGCCCCCTACAGCAGGTCCGCCCAAATTACAGGCCACTTTGGAAATGGTTGGCCAAACCTGCGAGGGAGATTGGGTGGCCCAGCTGGGAGCAGAAGCCTGGTCTCGAAAGCCCTGACCCAAGACGTAAGCACATGCTTAGCTTTAAGCAACATTAAGCACCAGGCTTCAGTGCCTCGCTGAATCAGGACCTGTGGTAGAAGGACCCCGCTGTTGGCTCTGCACACTTGCATCCCTGCAGAATTCGGGGCATTTCTCAGGGATAAGGAGAAGGACTTGATCCTCCCGGCAGGGTCCCTCGAAGCAACAGAGGGAGGTAGGTAGAGGGGGGTGAATGGAGAGAGGTGAGGACACTTCAGGGAAGCAAATCAAATACAATTGATTAATAACAGCGCTTGAGGATGGTTCACAGGTCCCCCCTCAGTCGTCTTCTCACCAGACTAAAGATGCCCAGTTTTTTTTAACCTTTCCTCACAGGTCGGGTTTTCTAAACCTTTGATCATTTCTGTTGCTCTCCTCAGGACTCTCTCCAGTTTCTCCCCATCTCTCCTAGAGCGCGGTGCCCAGAACTGGACCCAGTTCTCCAGCCTCCCCAGTGCCGAGCAGAGCAGGACAACGACCTTCCGTGTCTCATATACGACACACCCATTACTACACCCCAGAATGAGATTAGCCTTTTTTTGCAACTGCCTCACGTTGTTGGTTCATGTTTGTGATCCACTATCACCCCCAGATCCTTGGCAGCGGTACGACCACCTCGCCAGTGGTGCCCCATTGGGTAGGAGTGCATTTAATTTTTTGCCTTCCCGAGTGTCGTACTTTGCACTTGTCTTGATTGAGTTTCATCTTGTCGAATTCAGACCAATTCTCCAATTCGGCCAGGACATTTTGAATCCTCATCCTGCCCTCCCAAGTGCTTGCAACCCCTCCCGGCTGGGTGTCATCTGCAAAGCACACTCTCCGCTCCATTACCCAAGTCATTCATGAAAATATTGGAGAGTACGAGACCCAGGGCTGACCCTGTAACCCCACTAGAGACAGTCTGCAAGTCTGACAGTGAACCGGTGAGAACTACTCTTTGAGGGGGTCTTTCGACCAGTTGTGCACCCACCTAATATAGTCATTTCATCTCATCCTGATTTGCTGGGAGGATGTCATGTGGGACTGTGTCAAAAACCTCCTTCAGATCAAGATTTCTCATGTCTGCTGCTTCCCCCCGTCCACTAGGCCAGTTGCTCTGTCAAAGAAGGAACCCAGGTTGGTTTGACATGATTTGTTCTTGATAAATCCATGCCGGCTGTTCCTTATAACCTTCCCCCCGACTGAAAAATGGAAAAAGAGAAGGCAGGGGAACATCAATTTTCAGTTTTCCTTGTGGCTGAAACTGAAAATATTTTCGAAACTCATGTACGATGTAGACCCTGTCCGTCCTGCCCCACCTCCCCCGGTGTTAGTAACACCCAGTGTTTCCACTCCTAATTCAGTTCCACCCACAGCAGTTTCCAATACACCGGTGGGGTCCTTCCTATGGATTTTCCCACATACCATCATTTTAACCAGGCTGCCGAGCCCTTATGAAGAGTCTGTACATCTGGGACGCCTTGAGGTGCGAGCTTGGATACCTTTAACCTGGTGAGGTCCAAGTTAATTTCTTTTAGGGCTCGTATTGGTGTTACAATAACTTGTTCCCTATAATTCAGTTTTACCGCACGTGGTCCATTCGACGGGTGTCGTCTTGGTTGTGTTTTTTAAATATCAGATTCAGTTGCAAGTACCTTAAGGCTGAATTGTACCCAAATGCTTAGCCATGGATAGTTACCTAACTGGGTAGGGACAGTATGAAGAAGTGATCAGACGCTGATATTGTAAGTGAACTTTAGGCTGGTTCTTGATACATTTACTGCCCTGGGTTTCTCTGATTCATTCTGGGGGCTCCACTTTTCCTAGGATCCGCTTGCCAGCGTTCACTGGTACAATCCCCTACCACTCAGAACACTCCCAGATGGGAACCCATCTTACATTCATTGAATTCCATGACGACCCTGATGTCCGTGTCCCCTCCTAGCTGCCAAGCAAATTCAATAACCGTCGGTATTTCCCACTGGCGTTGTACCTGCAGTGCAGGGGCAGCGGGTTTGTATAATTTTTGGTGGTGCCCAGAATGGGTCCAAGTCCCGCCCCCACCCCCACCCCTGCTTAAGGCTCTGGGAGGGGGGTTGGGTGCTGGGTTCAGACTCCAGGCTGGGACAGGGGATTAGGGTGCAGGAGGGGGGTTGGAGTGCTGGGGGTGGGCTCGGGGAGGGGGGTTGGGTGCAGGAGGGGTTGGAGTGCTGGGGTGGGCTCTGGGAGGTTAGGGTGCAGGAGGGCGTTGGAGTGCTGGGGTGGGCTCTGGGGGTAGGGTGCAGGAGGGGGTTGGAGTGCTGGGGTGGGCTCTGGGAGGGGTTAGGGTGCAGGAGGGGTTGGAGTGCTGGGGTGGGCTCTGAGAGGATTAGGGTGCAGGAGGGGGTTGAAGTGCTGGGGTGGGCTCTGGGAGGGGGTTGGGTGCAGGAGGGGTTGGAGTGCTGGGGTGGGGTCTGGGAGGGGTTAGGGTGCAGGAGGGGGTTGGAGAGCTGGGGTGGGCTCTGGGGGTAGGGTGCAGGAGGGGTTTGGAGTGCTGGGGGTGGGCTCTGGCGGAGATAGGGTGCAGGAGGGGTTGGAGTGCTGGGGGTCTCTGGGAGGGGGTTAGGGTGCAGGAGGGGGTGGGTTGGGGCGGGGCGTGGGGGCGGGGCGGGGCAAGGCAGGAGGGAACTTGGTTAACTCTGGGTTCAGGCTGCCTGGTGACAGGTCCTGCCCCGGCAGAGCCTTGAGTTCAGCAAAACACAAACAGCTGAAAAACAGGAACTTGTGAGTTAAGGCAAACGCCGGCCCCGCCAGGCTGTCTGTGACCTCTCCCAGTGATGCTCCCCAGTGCCCTTGGGACACCTTCCCACCCGCTGCCTTTTCACGGCAATGGCCAGGGGCTCCCCGCACTGCCCCTGCCTCCTGACACTCAGCTTCTGCCCCGACGTGTGGAAAACGTCACAGCCGCTCTGTGCCCTTCTCCGGCCCCTCCACATACCACCTAACCCTCTACCTGCCAGCTCCCCTGGGCCCTGCTGCGGACCCCACCCTGCTCTAAGGGGTGCACGGTCCTCCCCACGCTGCAGAACCCAGGAGTCCTGCCACTCCCCCCCCCCATGCCTCTATCCACTTCACCCCACTGCTCCCAGGGGCAGGAATGAGACCCAGAAATCCCGCCCTTAACCCACATGCCCTTAGCAAGGCAGAAATAGAACCCAGGAGTCTGAGTCCTGCCCTCCCCCGTCCATTGTGTGACCCACTTCCCCACATTGCCCCCTCCCGTAACGGGGAGGCGGTTTCACTCATCCCTGTGGTTTTTGTTTCTCAGCAGGAAGGGTGGCGAATTTGCCATCGTGTTCATGAGTCCAAATTGTGTCACCGGTGGGTGGGGGCAGGGCTGGGGAGGGGACTAGGAACTTATGGGCTCAACGAAACAAAAGTGCATAACATCATTGCACGTAGCAGAGCCCCTCCATAAGAGGAGGAGAGAGACAGACATTGGCAAATCTTTTCTGCGTCACTGAACTATCCGTCTGCTCCAGCCCCAGGAAACGTTACTCAGCCTGAAGCCCCTAAGGAGATTTGGTAAGTCACAGCCCTCTGGTCTGTTGGTGCTCTAACCGCTACACCCCTCTCCCCTCCCAGAGCAGGAATAGAACCCAGGAGTCCTGGTCCCAGGCATCCCTGGTCCAACCACGAGACCCCACGCCCCTCCCAGAGCCAGCGGTAGAACCCAGGAGTCCTGGCTCCGGGCCTCACTTCTCTAACCACTATGTCCCAGTCCCCTCCTAGAGCCAGGAGTAGACTCAAGACGGGCGAGCTGTCTCTTCCTGACAAAGGGAGCAGCCTGTTTTGTCACCCTCTGTCTAGAGAGCCACCGGCTTAGTCTCTCTCTGTCGTACAGAGCAGCCTGCTTCACCTCTCTCTTGTTTTGGTTCTTGTGTGTAATTTTGCTGGAGTCTCAGAAAGGCATTTTACACTGCGACCTTCTAGCAGGAGTATCTGATATTTGTCTGTCACTTCTCTGTGTGGGTGCCACGAAAGGGTCAGAGGTGCAGCTACCCCAGAACTGTGGCAAACGGCTCTGTGGTTGCACCCACCCTGTCGACTGGCTCACATATGTGCAAGTTCCCTTCTGATCTCATTTCAGCCCCTCTGTGACAAATCCCCTGACTGGAGATTTGGCTGCATCACAGATCCCAGCGCCGATCTACTGCTTCCCCATCGCCATGGAGGCTTCTCTTGCTGCCTGCATCCTCGCTGCTCTCCTGGCTACGGGTGAGTGGGGTCTGCTCCTACAGGGGCTGATTTCCTAACTTCTCCCATGTCCCAACAGCTCAGAGCCGCCTGCCGGGTGAAACTGTTGATGGACGTAACCAAAATGCAGCCACAGAATAAGGGGGGCTGAGCTGGGGGCGTCTGAGTGACAGCGTCCGAGGAGGAGAGGGCTGGAAGTCACAAAGACCCGTGACAGCGAGTGCAGCAATTCTGGAAATGGGAGGAAATATTTACAGTTTAAATCACTAGAACGGAGTCGTGACTGGGCAGGTTTCAGAGCTGGCCAGAGGCCAAGGGCATTTCGAACGGGGATTGTCTGTGGTGTGACAGGCAGCGGAGCTGAATTTCAGCAGCAGGAGCTCAAGGCAACATGAAGGGCCGGTGAATGTGATCCCCAGCCGGTGTCAGGGGGGCGCAGCTGCCCTGGAGTCAGTGGGGCCGGGCCCAGCCGGTGTCAGGGGGGTGCAGCTGCACTGGAGTCAGTGGGGCAGGGCCCAGCCAGTGTCAGGGGGGTGCAGCTGCACTGGAGTCAGTGGGGCAGGGCCCAGCTAGTGTCAGGGGGGCGCAGCTGCACTGGAGTCAGTGGGCCAGGGCCCAGCCGGTGTCCGGGGGGCGCAGCTGCACTGGAGTCCATGGGGCAGGGCCCAGCCGGTGTCAGGGGGTGCAGCTCCACTGGAGTCAGTGGGGCCGGGCCCAGCCGGTGTCAGGGGGGTGCAGCTGCACTGGAGTCAATGGGGCAGGGCCCAGCCAGTGTCAGGGGGGCGCAGCTGCACTGGAGTCAGTGGGCCAGGGCCCAGCCGGTGTCAGGGGGGCGCAGCTGCACTGGAGTCAGTGGGGCAGGGCCCAGCCGGTGTCAGGGGGGTGCAGCTGCACTGGAGTCAGTGGGGCCGGGCCCAGCCGGTGTCAGGGGGGCCCAGCTGCACTGGAGTCGATGGCAGGTGGGACTCGGCCCTTGCTGCACCGCACTGGAGAGTGACACCAGCTCACACCCGCTGGGGATCTCTCTGTTTGTGGGGTGGGAAAACCCACTGGGGAAATGAAACCTGCAGCAAATTCTGGGCGACGCAGCCACGGAGCAGCGTGAAATGTCTGTAGCCAGCTGGGACCAGGGACCGAACTGGGGCAGCGCGGTGGATGAGGGACCCCAGGGCGCCGTACCCGGTGCTTCCCCACCAAGCCCAGGGGAAGGCGAGGGAGGGACAAATCCAGGTGGCTGATGTTCTCTCTCTGGCTCCAGGGGCCTGTCTGCGGTGTGAGGTTTGCAGAGGCGAAGGAATCAGATGCAGGGGTGACCTACAGACCTGCGCTGCTGGGCAGGACTTTTGTGGCATCGCCTGGATAGAATCCAAACTGGGTAGGTGAGAGGGACCCTACCCAGCCTGGGCCAGGGAACAGCCTGGGGAGCCAGGACGCCTGGGTCCTCTCCTAGTCCCAGCTCTGGGAAGGGAGTCGGGTGGGTGGGTCTGAGCGGCAGTTAAGGAGCCAGGACGCCTGGGTTCTATGCCAGACCCTGTGGTTAGCTCCCTAACGGGGCCTTCGGCTCAGCACTGCGATGCCGAACCCCCAGGCAAGTCGCCAGCCAGTGGGTCGGGGCCTGGACCCCCCCCCCGTATGGTGCATGGGCAGAGGGAGGTGCCTGAGGATGGGATCCATCAGAGCCAGCATGCAGAGCAGACAGCCACCTAAACCAGCCAATAGGAAATGCCGAGGAGAGGGGTGTGGCTTAAGCCCTGCCCCTCACCCGGAGTTAAGCCCCTAAATCTGGGCTGAATGGAGGCGCCCAGCTCTGCTTGGGATCCAGAGCCGGGAGCCCCTCGCCGGGAATCCGGGGTCTGGACCGGGTCGGCCCTTCCTTGCTAATGTCGGCGCCGGAGGAGGGGCTGCCAGGAGACCCCAGCGGCTGGGGGCTCAGCTGGGCCCTGAGGGAGACAAGTTCAAATCCCGACTTGGCCTGAATGGGGCTAGGGTCTTCAGCCCCGATCTCTCCCCTCCTGCGGTCGTGCCTGGATCCGGGTGGGAGCTGAGAGGGGAGCTGGAAGATCTAAATGCTGCATTTAGGTGCTGAAAACTCCGTCTAGCCCTGCGGGACGTCGGGTGAGTCACTGCCCCGCTCCGTGCCAGGGCAGAGAGAGGGAGGCGAATGGCACAGGGCTGTCGTTGTGAAGAGGACGTCGACGGGGCGGGAGTGGAAGGGGAACAAATCTTGTCTCCTGTGCAGCTGGAGAGAAGACCCAGAGCATTCTCATGGGCTGTGCGACATCCAGCCAGTGTAAGGCCAGCCCCTTCCCTATGAACTTTGGGATGGGAAAGACCAGAAGGACGAGCTTCACCTGCTGCCAGGGGGACGCCTGCCTACCGTCCCCCATTTCAGGTACCTCTCCCCACCTCCGCCTCTCCTTCCCCATCCCCTGCACCTCCTGTCCCACGTTATTCCTGGGCCTGAGCCTCCCGCCCTGCAGGGGGCGCCCCATGGAGTAACACTGAGTCCCTGCGTGGGTGGTGTTAGTGGGCGGGGCTCTAGGCTCCCACCAGGTGTGAACCCGGCTGACCCCACCCGGGGCGGGGTCCAGGGCTCCCTGCTGCAAACTCCTCCCCCATCCCTGCTGCCCCCGGTGTCCCCGGAGCTACAGCTCCCCCTGCAGGGGGCACCCAGGGCTGAGCTGTGCAGCCCCCAGCTGCTCTCCCTGCCCCGACGCCTCCTGGGGCTCGTCCCCCGAGCTGACTGCGTTTGCTCCGCTTCGTCCCAGTGCCCCCGGCTAACACCGAACCCAACGGCCGGCGCTGCCGCGGCTGCTACTCTCTGTCC
This sequence comes from Mauremys reevesii, assembly GCF_016161935.1. Classification (NCBI taxonomy): domain Eukaryota; kingdom Metazoa; phylum Chordata; order Testudines; family Geoemydidae; genus Mauremys; species Mauremys reevesii. The sequence goes on from NC_052646.1 coordinate 20,181,994, forward strand.
TCTGAGCAGTGCCGCGAAGAGACCATAAATTGCACTGGAGCCGAGACCCGGTGTGTCGAGATCGCCGGGACCCTAAAATCAGGTCACTTCCGTTCATTTATTCTGGGGTTTATTTTCCTTTGTTCAGCCCTCGCCTCCCATAGGGCAGAAGCGAGATACTGGGGGGGGGGGGCTGCTAGGTAAAGGGATCCGCTGCAGATCAGGGCACCCTGGGCCGGTGTCTTCCCCTCCCTGTGCCTCTGGTTCTCCTCCATCCATTGCCTGGGTATAGTTTAGCCTGTAAACTCTTGTGGTTCAGTCCTGGGAGCGCCTGTCATGCCGGGCACTGCGCAGAACCCCAGGGAAGATCAGGGATCCATGTTGCACTGGGCACTAAAAGTCTCATAGGGAGATTTAGCCCAGACCCCAAAGAGCCTGCAATTTCAATAGGTGTAATGGGGAACTTTCTCCCCATTTTAAAGGTGGGGAAACTGAGGCACAGAGCACAGCCGTGAGTTGTCCAAGGTCACACAGGAAGGCTGTGGCAGGGCTGGGGAACTGACCCCAATTTTGCAGAGTCCCATCATGATACCTTAACGCACTACGAAGCCCCCCTTCTTTGAGATCCCACTACTACCACCAACAGGGAGCTGCTGCTCTGCTAGATGAAGAAAGGGCTCATACAGGCCTGATTCAATCCGGATGTCATGGGTGGGCTCTAGATCGGGGCTGCAAGTGACCTGTTCAAGGACATACAGTGCGTCCGTGTCACAGTAAAGGAGAAGGGGGAGGCCGTTCAGGGCCACACATGCTGGGCGGAGTGGAGCTGAAGGGAAGATGGAGGCGGTGGGGGGCCTAGGTGGGCCAGAGCTGAGGAGGGGGCAGGGGGTTGTGTCCTCGTCCGGCTCAAGGACTCGAGCTGCGCCCCTCACACCGGCCACCTCCTTCTCCCCCTCGCCCGCAGGTGGAACTGCCAGTAAGACCGTCATGAAGGGCTGCGCTACCGAGTCCGTCTGCGCCCAGATAGAAGCAGGGTCTGTGAGCTTCGCAGGGTTCAGTGGAGACCTAACTACGGCCAAATGCACAGCGGCCTCCAGCGCAGCTGGCTCAGTTCTGAGACCAGCCGGGCTCCTCCTTCCTGCCCTCGCTGGGCTCCTCCTGCTGACACCAATCTCCTGATTCCCCACCCGGTGCAATGGCCACACCGCACTCGGCAACACCCCGGCAGCCTGTGTCTGCCCCAATCTGTACTCACTCTCCCCTCCCAGGGGCTCTGGGCTCCTGCCCGGATTCACTTCCCCTTTATATTGTTCCGCTTAATTAAACAAACTGGAGACCAAAGTCTTTGGAAATTTTTAATTGATTTTGTGGGAGGAAATTTCAACTCTAGTGGGCGGGGCCGTCAATCAGTCTTAGAGTGGCCTCTAGTGGTGAAATGAGGCGACGCAGGCCAGGAGCTACAATCCCCGGGGCTGAAGCTGAAGCCTGAGCAATTTAGCGTTGCGATGCCGCCTCTAGCCTGGGGCCCTGAGCCATTGCCCGGCTGCAGCCCCCTAACGCCGGCCCTGGCTTTTACATGCAGAAAGCCAGGTGTTGTGGCACAGCTGGGTGTGGAGTTTTTCTAGCATGTTGAGGGCGGGGGGCTCAGAATGGAAAAGGTTGAGCACCCCTGTCCTATACGCCACACCCATTACTACGCCCCCGAAGGACGTTTGCCTTTTTTGCAGCCGCGTCACATTGTTGGCGCCTGTTCAATTTGTGATCCACGATCACCCCCAGCTCCTTGTCAGCAGTACGACCCCCCCTCCCCCCCAGCCAGCGATGCCCCAGTAGGTAGGGCTGCATCTGATTTTTTTGCCTTCCTGAGTGTCGGACTTTGCACGTGTCTTGACTGAGTTTCAGCTGGTTGAATGGCGACCAATCTGGCACGGCCGTTTTGAATGCTCATCCTGCCCTCCAGAGTGGGAAACCTTCCTTTCCTCGGCACAAATTACAGCAAAATGGTTCACAACTCCCCCGCCCCTGTGACCCATTTTTCCAGCCGGCTCCGGCCCCCATCTCTGCCAGTTCAAAATGTAAAAATCAACAGAGCTTCCCGGACTCTGAATTATTTGTCCGTTGTCTCAGGTTTTATTTGACTGGAAGCTCGTGCGGGGCAGGGACTGTCTCTTTCCTCTGTGGCTGTACAGCGCCTAGCGCAGTGGGGTCCACGGCCATGACTGGGGTGCCTGGGGGCTACCGTAATACACCTAATAAATAGCAATCACAATGTACAGTGCCTAGCGCAGCAGGGTCCACGGCGATGACTGAGGTGCCTGGGGGCTACCGTAATACACCTAATAAATAGTGATCACAATGTACAGCACCTAGCACAGCAGGGTCAACGGCCATGACTGGGGTGCCAGGGGGCTACCGTAATACACCTAATAAATAGCAATGACAACATACAGCACCTAGCATAGTGGGGGTCCTGGGCCATGACTGGGGCACCTGGGGGCTACTGTAATACCCCTAATAAATAGCAATGACAATGTACAGCACCTAGCGCAGTGGGGTCCTGGGCCATGACTGGGGCACCTGGGGGCTACTGTAATACACCTAATAAATAGCAATGACAATGTATAGCACCTAGCGCAGTGGGGTCCTGGGCCATGACTGGGGCACCTGGTCGCTACTGTAATACACCTAATAAATAGCAATGACAATGTACAGCACCTGGCACAATGGAGTCCTAGCCCCAACAATAACAATCAGATAGTTGAACTCTCTCCTTTCCAGCAAAGGTTGAGTAGCAGGTGCTTTATCAGACAGCTGCTGTCACTTTGAGGGAAGCAGCCTTCCTGGGCACATCACTTATGGGGGGAACTGAACCCGCTCCCTCTGGGTCCATAAGCCTGGGCCTGAGCTAGAGGGTCTGGTTTGAGAGCAGTAATGCAGCACCAGACCCAGGTGTCCTGGCTCCCAGCCACCATCGGAGGCTGAACTGACATTCCCCTGGGCTGTGTAACCCCCAGCCTGGGTTGCCTGTTTTCCCCACTGGGGTCTTCCTGAGCCTAATCGCAGAGCATGGAGCGGCTTCCGTATGAGGCGAGACTTGGCAAAGAGACGACTCGGGATGGAGCGGGGGGCGATGTTGTGTATAGGAAAGACCGTTTGTGTCTCTGCTGCTGCCACGGTTATACAGGTGTAACACGTCTTGTCCAAAGGACGTCCGGGCTGGTGTCACTGGAACAAGTGCGATTTGCTACGAACGATTATCCCGTTGGCGTGCCTGGCTCAGCCTTGTTAGACCTGCACTCTAACAATGGGCCGTTGAAGAAACTCCTCCCCCCCGAGGAGCCAATGGCCAACCCCTGCGATTCAGCAAACCACGTGATAGGCTCCCGTGACCCTGGACTCCATCTTGGGCCAGTAACTTTCCACAAACAGGGGCCGTGGCCTTCGTGTGGGTCAGTACATTTCTGTGCACAGGATATAAAAAGGCACTTGAGGAATCTCCATACTGTCTTTGCGTCCCTACCTCATTTCTCCGGGCTGGCTTTCTACCACGGGCTGACGACCCCCAAGCTGTTTGGGTGAGTCCAGAGAGACCCCTGACCGCTAGCAGTTTATCCCATCCCTGCTGTGATCCTGATCTATGGACACTAACAATCATTTGTGGGTATTAAAAAAAAAAACGAGGAGTCCGGTGGCACCTTAAAGACTATCAGATTTATTTGGGCACAAGCTTTCGTGGGTAGTGGGGTTTTTTAACCCGTGAAAACTTACGCCCAAATAAATCTGTTAGTCTTTAAGATGCCACTGGCCTCCTGGTTTTTGGTGTGGATACAGGCCCACACAACTACCCCCTGATACTTGTGGGTGTATGATCCACTAACCACTTATAACTCTCTCCTATTATTAAACCTGTAGGTTCTAGTTACTATAAGGATCGGCAGTCGCATGTTTCCTGGGTAAGATCTGACTCATATTGAGCTGGCTAAGTGGCTAATCCATTGGGAGCGGAAGGACGCTAATTCTGGTGAAACTGGTTTTCAGGAACAATTCATCATAAAGCCTAAAAAGTATCTGGGTGGTGAGCCAAGGGCTGGCCTGCCTGCGGGGGCCTGTGTTTGTGGCTTCTTGTTAACCAGCGTGGTGACACACCAGCCCATCTCTGTTCCTGGCTCGGTAAGCGCTAATGCTAGAATCACCAGGCGGGTGGAGTGCGTCTGTCCTAGTTGTCAGCAGTGTGTCCTGAATGTGGTATTCTCAGCCTTGGGCAGCGTCAGGGGGATGTGACAGATGGGGAGAAAATCGTGCCAGGCCATGGAAAAAGTGACTGAAGAGCTGCTATTTCTCCTGTCCCACAGCACCAGAACCAGGGGGTCACCCAAAGAAAAGAACAAGCAGCAGGTTTCATACAAACAAGAGGCTGTACTTTTCCCCTCGCCGCACAATTAACCTGTGGAACTCCTTGCCAGGGGACGGGCAAAAGTACAGCAGGGTTCAGAAAAGAGCTAGATACATTCCTGGAGGATAGGGCCATCCATGGCTATTGGCCAAAACCATCAGAGACACAACGCCATACTCCGGGTGTCCCTACACCTCCAGCTGCCACAAGCCGGGAGGGGAAGACAGGGGTGGGTCTCTCCACAATCGCAGCATTCTGTGCACTGTCTGTGAAGTTCTGGGGGTGCCCCTGTCGGACACCAGGCCACCTGCACCATTCACCTGACGCGGTGCGGCCGCGCCTCTGTTCTTAACTGGCTTCTTGCTGACCCCGCCCGTGAGAATGAAAATTTCCCCATTGAAATAAAGAGAGAAATAACAAATCCAGCCTTTGCTCTCCAGTGTGTTTTATTCAGTGCAACAATATAAAGGGGGGTGCGAGTCCACCCGGGAGCCGGGAAGCCCTGGGGGAGAGTGGCTAACGCAGGCTGCAAAGTGGATTTCAGTGCCATGTCGCTCTTGCACTGGGTGGGAATCAGGAGAGAAGCTTCAGCAGGAGAAGCCCAGCGAGGGCCGGGAGGAGCCCGGCTGGTCCTGGAGCCCCGCCCGCCGCACCGGAGTCCGTTGTGCATTTGGCCGTGGTTAGACTTGAACTGACCCCTGCGACGGTTCCCGAACCCACTTGTAGCTGGTCGCAGATGGACTGGGAGACGCAGCCCTTCATGACCATCTGCACTGGGTTTCGACCTGCGGGGGTGGGAGGGAAGCAGGTGATTGTGGTCAGGGGGGCAGCTCTGCTCCTCGAGCTGGACTAGGACACAACGGCCTCCCCCTCCTCAGGGCCCCGCCAAGCTCCCCCTGTCTCCATCTCCCTGTCTGCTCTGCTCCCCCCAGCCTGTCTGGGCCTAGATTGCCTCCCCCTCCTCCTCTGTGGCAGACACACTGTGTGTCCTTGAGCATGTCACTTAGAGCCCACCAAGAGTATTCATAATGGATCAGGCCTGTATTAGCCCCATCACTCATCTACAAAGCAGTAGCTCAGTGCTGGTGGCAGAAGTGGGATCTCTAAGCAGGGTGGCTTTGTAGTGAGTTATGGCACCATGGTGGGACTCCACAAAACTAGGTTCAATTCCCTGCCACAGCCTTCCCGTGTGACATTGGACAAGTCATGGCACTGCTCTGTGCCTCAGTTTCCCCATCTTTAAAATGGGGGAGAACGATCCTTCTTTTGTCTGTTCAGATTGCAGGTTCTTTGGCAGCAGGGGCGGTTTCTTATGAGCATCTGGCAGAAGAGGGGACTCTGATCTCGAGTCAGTCCAGTGCCTGGCACAACAGGGCATCCCAGGACTAAGCCAAGCCCTGCCATTAAAAAGTTAGAGACTGAACTATAGACACACAATGGACAGAGGAGAACCAGAGGCACAGGGAGGGGGAGACACCGGCCCAAGGTCACACCGGGGGCCAGGGCTGGGAACAGAACCCAGGTGTCCTGATCTGCAGCCGACACCTTTCCCTAGCGCGGCGGTTCTCAAACGTCATTGCACCGCGACCCCCTTCTGACGACAAAAATTACTAACGACTGCTGGCGGGAGGACTGAGGCCTGAGCCCGCCCGAGCCCCACTGCCCTGGCTGGAGAGAACCAAAAGGAGAAATAACCCCAGAATAAATGAACTGAAGTTACCAGGTGTTATGGTCCCAGTAGCGTCGAGACATCGGGTCTCGGATCCAGTACAATTTATGGTCTCTTCGCGACACTGCTCAGAGGACAGAGAGTAGCAGCCGTGGCAGCGCCGGCCGTTGGGTGTGGTGTCAGCCTGGGGCACTGGGACGAAGCGGAGCAAACGCAGTCAGCTCGGGGGACGAGCCCCAGGAGGCGTCGGGGCCGGGAGAGCAGCTGGGGGCTGCACAGCTCAGCCCTGGGTGCCCCCTGCAGGGGGAGCTGTAGCTCTGGGGACGCCGGGGGCAGCAGGGGCAGGGGAGGGGTTTGCAGCAGGGAGCCCTGGATCCTGCCCCAGGTGGCGTCTGCTGGGTTCACACCTGGTGGGAGTTTAGAGCCCCGCCCACTAAACTCCTCCCAGCCAGGGGCTCAGTGTTATTCCATGGGGCGCCCCCTGCAGGGCGGGAGGACCAGGCCCAGGCAGGTAACATGGGGCAGGAGGTGCAGGGGATGGGGGAGGCGAGGCGGAGCTGGGGAGAGGTACCTGCAACTGTGGTGGTTCTGCAGGCGTCTCCCACGCAGCAGGCGACGCTCGTCCTTGTCGTCATTCCCTGCCCAAAATTCATCGAGATGGGGCCGGTGCTACACTGGCTGGACATCACACAGCCCTTGTGAATGCTCCGGCTGTTCACTCCCGCTGCACAGGAGGAGAAGACAGATTTATTCCCCTCCCACTCCCGCCCCATTGACGCCCTCTTCACAACGACGCCTAGGTGCCATTAGCCTTCCTCTAGCCAGGAGGAAACTGAGGCACAGAGAGGGGAAGTGACTAATCCGAGGTCCCGCAGGGCTAGAGAAAGCCATTTCAGCACCTAAATCCTGCATTTAGATCCCCCAGCTCCCCATGCAGCTGCCGTGGAACCCTGGGGGCACCCCTCGATTCTTCTGCCCATAAAGCCCTTTCGTTGCCAAAGTTTCCACCTGTGGGTATGTGCAGGACTGCCAAGATCCTGATGTCATGTGTCCTGCTCACCCCTGAGCCACGGTGGGATTCCCAAACTAGGCGTTCCCCTGCCGATATCACCTGCGGGGCCTGATCCAGGAGACGCCCTCGGAGGATGCCCACCGGATCGGGCCCTGCATAAAGCCCAGCTGAGGAGGAGATGGGGGCGGGGTGGCCCCCCAGGAGCCCAGTGGGTTGGATGCTCCCTGTGGATGTGGGTGATCAGGTTCCAGGGCATGTTTAACTATTTCAAACAATATGGGGCGGCTTCAACAGGGGAAACAGAGACACACACGCACCCCAGAGGCCAGGGAGCCAGGCACAACCATAGGAGGGGAGGGAGCTGGGGGGTGCCCCAGAGGAGGGGCTAGAACCCAGGCGTCCCGGCTCCCCAGCCTGTTCGCTGACCCGGGTTGGTTAGGGTCCCTCTCACGTACCCATTGTGGTTACTCTCACAGCGATGGCACAAGAGTCCTGCCCAGCTGGGCAGGGCCGCATGGTGCCCGTGCAGCCGGTTCCTTGGCCTTCGCAAACTTCACATTGCAGACAGGCCCCTGGGGAAGGAGAGAGAACATGACGCGTCTCGATTTGTCCCTTCCCTTGAATTGGACTGAGCCCAGCTGGGATCTGGCCCCACGGATACCAACAGAGCTACGGCCGACTGACCCCGGGTGGGGATCCTGCCAAAATGCCTTTTATAGCGTCTTGAGCTCACGTTACTGAAATTCAGATCTGCCTTTCGGAGCAGAGACAATCCCCTGTCTGGAAAGCCCTTGGCCTCTGGCCTGCTCTGAAACATGCCCAGTCAGGACATTTCAGTGATTTAAAGAATAAAAATTTCCTCCGTTTGTTTCACTCGTTGTCATGGGGACTTTGTGACTTCCAGCCCTCTCCTCCTCGGACACAGACGCTCCCAGCTCAGCCCCCGTTATTCTGTGGCTGATTTTCGGTTACATTAAATTAAAAGTTTCACCCAGCGGGTGGCTCTGAGTTGATGGTACGTTGGAGAAGTAAATATCAGCCCCTGAAGGAACAGACCCCACTCACCCGTAGCCAGGAGAGCAGCGAGGATGCAGACGACAAGAGAAGCCTCCATGGTGATGGAGGAGCAGTAGGTCGGCGCTGGGGTCTGTGATGCAGCCAAATCTCCTGCCAGGGGATTTATCATAGATCAGCTGAAATGAAATCAGACGAGGGACGGCACATGCATGAGCTGGTCGACAGGATGGGTGGAATCACAGAGCCGTTTGCCACAGTTCTGGAGTAACGGCACCTCTGACCCGCTTTGTGGCTGGTATGTTCACAGTACCCAGCCGGAGAAGTCAGAGACAGACCTCAAATACTCCTGCTGGAAGGTTGCAGCCTAAGGTGACTCTGTTTCTGGGGATCCAGAACAATCCTACACAGCAACCACATACAAGAGAGAGACAAAGCAGGCTGCTCCGTAAACAGAGAGAGACAAAGCAGGCTGCTCCCTATGATAGTGAGAGAACTCAGCCCACCTTTTTCTAGGCTGGTTTCTTCCAGGCTGCTTCTGGTCCCATGCTTCCACATGGAGCCCCCCCCTCCCCCCAAGACTGGCAGCAGGACGAGGAAACTCCACTCCCTGTCCCCACTCTTAAAGTGACAGCTTTCCATTGCAATCAGGCCTCGATACATAACGTCCGACTCCCTGCAAAGCAGCTCTCAGCCACGCACGACTTCTAACAGCAAAGGGATCCCTTATCCCTCCTCCAGAGCCAAATTCCTTCGTGTGCCCCTGTAACGGGGTCAGCGCCCGCCTCTCGTGCGTGGCCCCTTTTCTCTGGCCGATAGTGCCTGCAAACACAGTTCTTCCTGGGGGTGGGGCACCCACCTCTCGTGGCTGGCCCCCTTGCTCTCGGTTAGGTGTGACCTGCTTTTCTTTTTCAGTCTTACAGCAGGGTGGCAGCTGCCTCTTGCAAGCACCCCCCGGCCGCTGGCTCTCTCGGCTGGTCTTCGCAGCTCAGTCTCCGGCCGAGCCGCACACGCTGCCCCCCCTTCCGGGATATACAGTCCCGAGTTCTTATCACGGCCCTGCTATGGGGCTGTAGCTCAGAGGCTTCTTCCCCGCGGCACTGCCTTCTTCAGCCACCCAGCCGGGGCCCAGCCGGTACCCGCAGCCGGTGACCTTTTCAGCAGCCCTCCCTGGGCTCAGTCTGCAGCCAGACCAGCAGGGCCCATCTCGGTTCCCTCCTCAGGTCTGGCCAGGTCCTGGGCTCAGCCCCCTGGGCTCAGCCTGCCCACATTGACATTTTCATGGTCCTGCTGCTGCTCTATCCGGCCAGCCAGGCAGCCGGTCTCTGGCAGCCTTCCCTGGGCTTGGTTCTGCCTGGCGAGCTGCCCGTGGCCTGCTGCTCGTCGAGCCAGCCAGGCACCCGGTCCTCCCTCATCGAGCTCCAGGCAGGAACTGAACTTCTCTGCTCTGCTGCTTGTCTTATATAGGACCCTTCTGGCCTCGGATTGGCTGCTCCATCAGCCCCTCTGATTGGCCGCTCCTCTGCAGCCACTCTAGGCTGCCTGGAGGATTTCTCTCTGCTCTGTTCTCGGGCAGGGTGAGGCAGGGCCATGAGGCCTCCAGCGGGGACCTCCGGACCTACTCCACCCTGCCACAGCCCCTCTCGCCAGAGATCAGGGCCTGGGGATCCCCACAGCATCACCCCAGGTTCCCCTGGGGGAGGGGAAATCTACTGACCCCTCCCCCCAAGGAGGAGGGGTTTTGCTCCCCACACCACACAGCAGTGGTGCCTCCCCTACTTCCTCAGGGTCACTCATCTTGCCACAGACCATCCAGCAGACTGGGGGGAGACATTCCCTCTCCCTCCTGGTGGCAGCTGCCTCTGCCCTCTGCCCCCCACCCCTATGCACTGCGCTTGGGCACTTCCCACCCTTGGAGGGTGTCATGGCATTGCCAGTGCTCTGCAGCTGCCTCCGTTTCCCCCATGTGTCTGGGCACTGAGCCGCCTTCATGCTTTATTCTGCCCCAGGCTCCCTGGCCAGGGTGGGGGGTGGTGTGGTGGGGGGCTAAAGGCAGGTGGCCCACAGGAAGTACTTTAGGACCCACAAACCCAGAGGAGCGGGGAGAGTGAGGCGGTAGCAGAAGGCTCCGGGGGAAAGCAGCGAGGAACGGGATGGTGCCGAACTCGGCTGCTGACTACACGGTCCCTGAGCCAGGAGCTGGCTTAGAGGGTGGGCCCGGGTCCCCCTCCCAGCTGCTGATGCTGAGCGCGTTGGACAAGAGGGAATTTGCTACCCTGGAAGAGGGGGGGACACCTATGGTGACCCGGCTGGAGGGCTGAGTCGTGAAAAGGAGGCTGCAGTTCCTGGAGAGAAAGACGCTGGAGGAGAACGTGATGCCTGGCAGAGCTAGTCCCCAGGATGGCCAGCAGGAGGCACCACTAGCGGGGACTGAACTTTGTGACGGGGGGGTGGGGGACAGAGCAGATCTCCCTGGGCCCGGCTGAAGCAGTCCAAGAATTGACCCGGGAGTAAATTTACCCCATGCGGCAGCGGGCGGCTCGCACCCCACCCCACCCCTCAGGCTTAGGCAGCTGTTCGCACTCACTGGTGCTTCCCCTCGGGTGCCGGGACTGCAAGCCGGCTCTTGCCTTCATTACAATGTGTGTGGTGGAGGAGTGGGGCTGGGAGCCAGGACTCCTGGGTTCTATCCCTGCCTCTGGGAGGGGAGTGGTGACTCGTGGACAGAGCTGGGGTGGGGCCTGGGAGCCAGGACTCCTGGGTTCTATCCCTGGCTGTGGGAGGTGGGTGGGAGCTAGTGGATAGGGTGGGGAGGGGAGCCTGGGAGCCAGGACTCCTGGGTTCTCTCCCTGGCTGTGGGAGAAAGTGGGATCTAGTGGAGGAGGGCAGGGCTCCAAGCCAGGACTCCTGAGTTCTATTCCTGGCTCCATCAAGGAATTGATTTCTAGTGGTTAGAGCAGGGGGCTAGGAGCCAGGACTACTGGGTTATCTCCCTGGCTCTGGGAGGGGAGTGGGGTCTAGTGGTTAGACGTGGGGGAGGCTGGGAGGCAGGACTCCTTGGTTCTATCCCCAGGTCTGGAAAGGGAGTGGGAGCTAGTGGACAGCGTGGGGAGGGGAGGCTGGGAGCCAGGACTGCTGGGTTCTATCACTGGCTACAACAGGGGAGTGATGTCTAGTGGTTAGGGCACCAACAGACCAGCGGGGTATCACTTACCAAAAGCTCCCTGGAGTAAAGTGTGTCTGGGGTGAAGTCGGTGGCTAGTTCTGCAGAGTGGAAAAGCTGCACCCGTCTCTCGCTCTGTCCTGTCTCTGTCTCTTTCTTTTTATAGACGGGCTCAGTTATGTGCTGTGATGCAATATGAGAACTTCGATTTGCGCTCCCGGGAGAGTCTATAAGAGGCTATTCCCCTCGCCGGCCCTGCCCACCCATTGGGCGTCTGCGCACACTGAGAAATCCTCCTCCCTTCCTGCTGGAAAATCGAGTTAGAGGGATGAGTGAAACCAACTCCCCTTGGAAGGCTTGGGATGCAACTTAGGGTAGCTGGTCGTACCAGGGACAGGGTGGCAGGACTTCTGGAAGACACTCAGACACTACAGTGATAGACATGGTATAAAAACTTATAGAGACTAGAATAACGCCTTTTACACACATTGTGCCATCTGGCACACACCTCTCAACTCAACCGTTCGGCTTTGCCTTAGCCAAAGAAGAAGAGATCTACTGGAATAAGAATTACAAAATGCTGTACAGACGATTTACGATCCCAATCCTTTCACAATAGCCTTCACTTGTCTTGCAAAGTTTCCTGAAATAAATTGAACAGCGTGGAAAAGCCAACCAACCAACCAACCAACCAACCAAAATGCTCATCCAAACACTTCACCTAATGCAATTTAAACCCGTCGTAGGCTCGGTATTTGTAACTTGTGAAGAAAATTTTCCATTTCAGGGTAAAACCCCAGCATTTACAACTGGGTGGTTTGTTTTTTTTTACAATTACAAAAATAAAATGTGAAAAGAGCAGTCATAGCTTTCTAACTGCTTGCAGGGCCGAGATAACAGCACCCTCTGACACTTCAAGCTATTGTCTTCAAAAACCATGTCTGCCAAACCTCCTCTCTTTTCCTGACCTTTTTAGATGGTTCCTAAAACTGCATCTTCTCCAGTGTCTTCTGCTAAACATGAGGTTTCTAGTCAAAGGTCTAATGCGATAAAAAATTACACGAAAAGAAGCTTTACAAAAATTATTTATCCTAAACCATCCAATAATAAACTCAAGAACAGATTGCAGTGATTGGTGGAGTGAGGGAGATCGAAAGATACACAAACCCATCCCAAAAGCATGCAAAGAGGAAAATGAAAAATGGCTAGAACAAAGAGGCCTTGAAATCAAAGAATATCAGATACAACCACAAAGAGATTAACTGAACCACAAAAAGAACCATGAGACAAATAGAGAAGTTAAGAAAAGGAACAAACTCTATCAAAACTAATGAGTCGGAGGATGCCACAAAGCCAACAACATCCTAGGAAGATGGATGGAATATGTGACAGAATGTTTGATGATCCTGAAAAACTGGAAGATAGAGACATTGAAATTGGAGAAGAAAAAACACTGGCTATTACAACGTGGAAACTAGAAAGAGCACTAGAAAGTATAAAGTGAGGGAAAGTAGATGGGGAGGAATGGATCATGGTTGAAATGCTACAATCCCTGAAGGACAATTCAGAAACTTACCTGCCAGAACTTCTCAATCAGATATGCACACCAGGAGAACTTCTGGAGGACTCCAAGAGGTATTCCTCTGCCGAAGTCTGATAATGCTAGAGACTGTGAAGAACATATAACTCTAAACCCAAGAAGCCACTCACTCACAGATCTGTGGAAAGTTGTTGGCATATGGACACATCTTGAGACAAGAATTAGCAGAAGCCAGCAGGGTTTCGCCCAGGAGTGGCTATGCGAGAGGCAATTTTTGCCCGGAGGATCTTATGGTAGCGTGGGAAAGAAGTAATTTGTAGAGCATGGGAAGGGATTTCATAAGCTCCAACACGACAAGATGATACATATTCTTGAAGAATGTAGGATTGACTTCCAAGATCTGTAATTAATAACAAGCTTGTCCTGGGGACAGAAAGCAGCAATCCAAACGAAGTGTGAACTATGTATTGCAGTATCAAAGCGGTGAACCCCGTGGTTGCATTGTATCATTGCAACTATTTAGCATATACATAAAAGTCAGAATGAGGGAACGTTTAGAAGACACCAACCAGGGCATGCAGGTCAATAGCACAGACAACAACAACGTAAGACACGCCAAGGAACCAATTCATGGCACTGCTTCCTTTTGGGAGCAATGGCAGCAAGAAATATGGAATGAGGATTAACGATATGATTATATCGATGATGAGATAACTGGCTCTGTGGATATGGGGAAAGTGGTGGACATGATATATCTTGACTTTAGCAAAGCTTTCAATATGGTGCCCCACAATATTCTTGTCAGCAAATTAAAAAAGTATGGGCTGGATGAATGGACCATAAGGTGGATAGAAAGCTGGCTAGCTCGTCGGGCTCAATGGGTAGTGGTCAACGGCTCGATGTCTAGTTGGTAGCCGGTATCAAGCGGAATGCCCGAGGGGTCGGTCCTGGGGCCGGTTTTGTTCAACATGTTTATTAATGATCTGGATGATGGGATGGATTGCACTCTCAGCAAATTCACAGATGACACTAAGCTGAGGGGAGAGGCAGGTGCACTGGAGGGTAGGGATATGGTCCAGAGTGACCTAGACAAATTGGAGGATTGGGCCAAAAGAAATCTGATGAGGTTCACCAAGGACAAGTGCATTGACCTGCACTTAGGACAGAAGAATCCCATGCACTGCTACAGGCTGGGGACCGACTGGCTAAGCAGCAGTTCTGCAGAAAAGGAGCTGGGGATTACAGTTGATGAGAAGCTGGATATGAGTCAGCAGTGTGCCCTTGTTGCCAAGAAGGCTAACTGCATATTGGGCTGCATTAGTAGGAGCATTGACAGCCGATCAAGGGAAGTGATTATTTCCCTCTATTCAGCACTGGTGAGGCCACATCTGGAGTGTTGCATCCAGTTTTGGGCCCCCCACTACAGAAAGGATGTGGACAAATTGGAGAGAGTGCAGCGGAGGGCAATGGAAATTATCAGGGGGCTGGCGCACATGATTTATGAGGAGAGGCTGAGGGAACTGGGATTATTTAGTCTGCAGAAGAGAAGAGTGAGGGGGGATTTGATAGCAGACTTCAACTACCTGAAGAGGGTTTCCAAAGATGGAGCTCGGCTGTTCTCAGAGGTGGCAGAAGACAGAACAAGGAGCAATGGTCTCAAGTTGCAGTGGGGGAGGTTTAGGTTGGATATTAGGAAACACGATGTCACTAGGAGGGTGGTGAAGCACTGGAATGGGTTACGTAGGGAGGTGGTGGAATCTCCTTCCTTAGAGGTTTTTAAACCAGGCTTGACAAAGCCCTGGCTGGGATGATTTAGTTGGGGTTGGTCCTGCTTTGAGCAGGGGGTTGGACTAGATACCTCCTGAGGTCCCTTCCAACCCTCATCTTCTATGAGTCTATGTTTCTATGTTAGGATGACAAAAAGTATGGCAATACGTAAAAGGCACTTGGAAGGCAACACTTGTGTCTTGATGGTCAAGTGGTGAAACCAATGAATAGTTTCCCCTATTTAGGGAAGTTAATGACATCTGACTGAAGAAGTGAGGAAGAAACCAGAAGGACACAGCTTGCAAAAACTGCATCCAACAACTTCCCACAACTTCCGTGTCATCGAAAGTTAAAGGGGCCGCATCTGCACTAAATTGCACTAGATGTGGTCGGCCCTTCTGTCCAGACGTCCTTAGAAAGAACATTGAGAGATGACTCCAGAATTTGAGTTTCGGCATTACAGGAGAAGGATAAAAATTAGCTGGATAACCCAAACTACGACTGACGGGGCGATGAGGAGGATTTATTCTACAACAGCACAATCAGTTGAGACGCTTGGTGAGAGAATAACAGCTTCCTGGGGACACGTCGCTCGCTGATCCCTGAGCGACTCCATTCAAAGACACCCACGGTCCGGCTGGACGGGAGGCAAACCAGGACAAGGTGGAAGGAGAGCCAGGTAGGTCGGAACCATCACTGGATGAGCTGGTCTCCAAAGCAGAGGGGAAGTTTTACCCCCTGTCCCAACGGTGGAAGAGATCGTACCATGCTGGCAGGCAGCTGAGTCGGCTTTATCCCTGCCTCCGAGTGGCCCTGTGTCCGTTCTACCTCCCCCCGCCCCAATGCTTCCTCAAACAACGCTCAGCAAACCCCCCTCCAGCCCTAATCAGAAAACTCCAAGTCAGGTTCACACCCACGTACGTCTTAGCTTGCAATTCACCCCTCCTTGGGTCGGGAGCTGATACCCTGCCACGCTCTGTCCTGTCCCCAGTTCCCTGCTAAGGGTGCGGCCGAGATGTGACCTCCTGGGTCACGGACAAAGACCTCCAAGAACATTAATTGGAGCCCGGGAGAGTCACGTCTCCAGCGTGGGAGCAGGGGGCTTTGCAATTCCAGCCCGGTCCAACATTAACCGCGGCTGCACTTTGACTAGCTGCTTGGGTGGGAAAGGGGGAACTGCATCAGCAAAGCCCCTGATCTCGCTGCTCTGCAGCAGCGCTGGCTGGAGGGCCCCCAGGTTCGTTTGGAGACGCCGGCGCTGGTGTTCTCAGAGCTGCTGGCGTCTGCCGAGCCCTGCTTCCAGGAAAGGGGTTTCCCTGCCCCACCCCTGCCATCTGTCAGCAGTGGTTACCTGATGCCCCAGGCCCTGGATTTTGCAGATAAGGAAGTGGTGGTGAGGGCTTGTTCCTGAGCAGCGCCTGGGCGAGGCCAGATCCCCCCGTCACAGCCATTGGCCCGCACTCCTCGCCCCACGGCAGGGAGAGAACCCAGCAGCCACAACTCCCCTTTGGAAGTGTAGACGCAGCCCCCCACCCACTTCACTTTCAAACCACTGCCACCTGCGGTGCTGTTGGGGAGATGGAAGTGGGAGCCAGCTCATATCCTGGGCTGGGCCTCAGTGTGGTCGGATGCAGCAGCCGGGCCGTGGGCATCGTGCTGCAGGGATGGGAAGGGGGAGGGGTGACAGCCACCAGACCCCCAGACCTTTCTGGATGGAATCCAGGAGTCCTGATTCCCAACTCCCCCTCCCCTAACCCAATACACCCCACTGCCCTCCCAGAGTCAGGGATAGAACCCAGGAGTCCTGGCTCCCAACCCCCCCCTCACCCAATACACCCCACTGCCCTCCCAGATCCAGGGATAGAACCCAGGAGTCCTGGCTCCCAGTGCCCGTTGGAGGCTGAACTGACATTCTCCTGGGCTGTGTAACCCTCAGCCTGTGCGGCCTGATTTCCCCGCTGGGGTCCTTCTGAGCCTAATCTTCGGGCACGGAGCGGCTTCCGTATGAGGCGAGACTAAACAGATTAGGGCCGTTCAGCTCGGCGAAGAGACGAGCCAGGGGGGTGTAGTGGTGTGGTGGTCGTCCCTCCCCCTCTGAGTCGGAGGGAGGCCACACCGCCCCGCTACACCGTCGGGACCACCACCGAGTATCAGAGGGGAATTAGCAAATTCACTAGGCGTGAGCATCCCGACCGGGCTAACGGGTCTGGGCCCCCAAAGAGGGAACAGGCTCCGGCCCCGAGGCAGGAGCAAGGCCTCCCAGGAGTCCCTGTGCTCCGGTCCTTGAGCAGGGCAGGGCAGCCTGCTGTCTCTAGTCCCTGGGCCCGTCAAGCAGGGGCAGAGAAAATACCGTAGTCAGGCGTCCTAGCTCCTGCGGGTGGCCGACAAACCCAGGCCTCTTGACCTGGAGAGGGGAGGCTGCCACCCCGGGGTGGGGCGGCAGGGGGGGCCCGGGCCCACCCAGCTCCACCGGACCCCGACCCAGGGCCCCAGCACTGGTGGAGAAGCCGCCACTGAGTCAGCGGGGAATCCAGCCGCAAGATGCCGACTGTGCTTCCGGCAGCCAGACTGCGCCTGTGGGAGGGGCGAGGCGGATCTGGCTCCACCTACCTGGGCACAGAGGGTGGTTCCCCCCTCTGGGTGGGGGGGGCCACACCACCTCACGACAGGGGGGTGCAACAGAGGGCTAGAAAAACATGCCATGGAGTGGAGAAAGTGAGTAGAGAACTGCTATTTCCCCTGTGCCACAGCACCAGAACCCAGGGGTCACCCAACGAAATGAACAGGCGGCAGGTTTCATACAAACAAGGGGCTGTACTTTTCCCCACGATGCACAATTAACCTGTGGAACTCCTTGCCAGGGGATGTGGGCATGGGAAAAAGTATAGCAGGGTTCAGAAAATAACTCGATCAGTTCCTGGAGGATGGGGCCATCAATGGCAATTTGCCAATTGCTCAGAGACAAAACCCCCTGCTCTGGGTGTCCCTAAACCTCTGACTGCCAGAAGCTGGGAGGGGAAGACAGGGCTGGGTCTCTCCAATATGGCCATGTTCTGGGCACTGCCTGTACATTCTGGGTGTGCCGCTGTCGGAGACGGGACACTGGACCAGCTGCACCATTCACCTGACCTGGTGCAGCCGCGCTTCTGGCTTCTCACATCCCCACCCACGAGAATTAAATTTTTCCTCGTTGAAATAAACAGAGACATAGAAATGCAAAGACTTTGCTCTCCAGTGTGTTTTATTCAGTGCAACAACATCGAGGGGAGGTGAGTCCATCCGAGAGCCGAGAACACCTGGCGGGGAGAGCGGCTAACGCAGGCGGCAGGGCGGATTTCAGTGCGGCGTGTCGGTTGCACCGGGTGGGGAATCAGGAGAGAAGCTTCAGCAGAAGCCCAGCGAGGGCCGGGAGGAGGATCCCGGCTGGTCCCAGAGCCCCGCCCGCCACGCCGGAGGCCTCTGTGCATTTGGCCATGGTTAGATCTGCACTGATATCTGTGAACATCCTCGAAGCCACTTGTGCCATGACGCAGATGGACTCGGAAGCGCAGCCCTTCATCACAGTCTGCATTTTACGTCTATCTGAAAGGGGGAGGGGGAGGAGGCAATTTTTGTCAGGCTATTCAAGCTGGATTAAGATGAAACACCCCCCCCCCGCCTCAGATCCCCACCAAGGTGCCCCACAGCCTACATCTCCCCATCTGCTCTGGTCCCCCCACAGCCTGTCTGGGCCTACATGGCCTCCCTCTCTCCTGTGCTCTGACAAAGGCTTGCGGTGTGTCCGTGAACAAATAATTCACAGCCCCAATCTAGAGCCCACCGACAGTCCCCAGATTGTGTCAGGCCAGTTATAGCGCCCCCGGCTCATCTAGCAAAGCAGCAGCTCAGTGCTGGTGGCAGTAGTGGGATCTCTAAGAAGGGTGGCTTTGTAGTGACTTAAGGCACCATTATGGCAAGTCATGGCACAATCTGTGCCTCAGTTTCCCCATTTTTAAATGGGGAGAATGATCCTTTTTTAGCATGTTTAGATTGCAGGCTTTTGGGGGCAAGGACTGTATCTCACCGGGGGTCCTTTAACATCAGGCACAAGAGGGGACCCCAATCTCCATCAAAAGTCTGTGCAGCACCTGGCACAACCGGGGCTGCCAAGACTAAGCCAGTCTCTATCACGAGTAGCTTAGAGACTAAACTAGACACAGGAAACTGATGGAGGAGAACCAGACGCACAGGAAAGGGAAGACACTGGCCCAAGGTCACACCTCAGCCCAGTGCTGAGAATTGGACCCAGGTGTCCTGCTCTGCAGCCAATCGCCTTCACTTAGTGACCCCAAAGAGTGACTCACTTCACAGCTACAGGGGGTGGGCGAGAAACAACAAAGGAAAAATAGCCCCAGAATGAATGAACAGAAGTTACCAATTGTTATGGTCCCGGTGGCATTAATACACTGGGTCTCGGATCCAGTACAATGTATGGTTTGCTCATTGCAATGATCAGCGTTCAACGCGTAGCAGCCCGGGCAGCGCCGGCCGTTGGGTGTGGGGTCAGCCGGGGGCACTGGGAAGGAACAGAGCAAACGCAGTCAGCTCGGGGGACGAGCCCCAGGAGGCGTCGGGGCAGGGAGAGCAGCTGGGGGCTGCACAGCTCAGCCCTGGGTGCCCCCTGCAGGGGGAGCTGTAGCTCTGGGGATGCCGGGGGCAGCAGGGGCGGGGGAGGGCTTTGCAGCAGGGAGCCCTGGATCCTGCCGTGGGTGGGGTCAGAGCTGGGTTCACACCTGGAGGCAGCCTAGAGCCCCGCCCACTAAACTCCACCTGCACAGGGGCTCAGTGTTATTCAATGGGGCACCCCCTGCAGGGTGGGAGGACTAATCCCAGGGCTCAGTGTTACTCAATGGGGCGCCCCCTGCAGGGTGGGAGGACTAATCCCAGGGCTCAGTGTTATTCAATGGGGCGCCCCCTGCAGGGTGGGAGGACTAATCCCAGGGCTCAGTGTTATCCAATGGGGCGCCCCCTGCAGGGTGGGAGGACTAATCCCAGGGGCTCAGTGTTATTCAATGGGGCGCCCCCTGCAGGGTGGGAGGACTAATCCCAGGGGCTCAGTGTTATTCAATGGGGCGCCCCCTGCAGGGTGGGAGGACTAACCCCAGGGCTCAGTGTTATTCAATGGGGCGCCCCCTGCAGGGTGGGAGCACCAGTCTCAGAAGTTAAAATGGGGTGGGTTCCAGGCAGCAGGAGGTGCCGTGGGATGGAGGAGGAGACGGAGAGCCGGGAGCGGTACCTGTAATATCGGTGGTCTTGCAGGCGTCTCCCACGCAGCATTTGAAGCTCATCCTTGTCATTGCGTTGCCAAAGTGTGCGGAGAAAGGGCTGGCTTTACATACGTCGGAGGACACACAGTTTTTGATAATTGTCTGACTCTTGCTTCCCACTGCACAGGAGGAGAAGACAGAGATTTATTCTCATTTCACTCACACCCCATCAATGGCCCTGTGCCGTTAGCCTTCCTCTACCCATGGGGAAACTGAGGCATGGGGAGAAGCAACTTACCCAAGGTCCCACAGGGCTAGACAAATTGATTCCACCACCGAAGTCCAGTATTTAGATCCGCCAGCTCCCCACTCGGCTGCTGCTTAACCCTGGGGGCCCCAGATGTCCTGCCCATAAAGTCCTTTCGTTGCCACAGTTCCCACCAGTGGGTACGTGCAGAGCCTCCGAAATCCTGACACTGTGCATCCTGCTCACCCCTTAGCCGCAGGGGGATTCACAGACTAGGCGTTCCCCTGCCGATAGCACCTGCGGGGCCTGATTCAGGGGACACCCTCGGAGCACGCCCACCGGATCTCGCCCCGCACCAAGCCCAGGCATGGGAGGAGGTGGAAGGGTGCCCCCCCCCGTATTCCCAAGAGCCCAGTGGGTTAGAGGCTCCTCACGGATGTGGGAGGCTCAGAGAGACCCACCAGGAGCCGGGGGGGCAGGCGCGACTGTAGAAGGGGAGAGCGCTGGGCTCCAGATCTCACTTGGATTCGGAACGAGTGAGCATTCGAACTTGGCTCCCCCACACCCCAGCTGAGTGCCCCAGCCTCTGGGGTCTCCTCCACCGCCATCTTTTGCAAGGAAGGCCTGATCCGGTTCATACGCCAGAGTCGCGGCGAGCAGTTCCTGGGTGTGGATCCCAAGCAGACCGGGGTGTCTCCGTGCAGCCGGGACTTTGGGCAGAACTAAGGGGGAGGGGCAGGTCTTAGGCCACACCCCTCTCCTCGCCCTTTCCTATTGGCTGGCTTAGGCGGCTGATCACTCAGCCTGCTGGCTCTGGTGGCCCCCTGGCTGGCGACTCGCCTGGGGGTTCGGCATCACAGTGCTGAGCCAAAGGCCCCATTGGGGAGCTAACCACAGGGTCTGGCACAGAACCCAGGTGTCCTGGCTCCTTAACCACTGCTCAGACCCACCCACCTGACTCCCTTCCCAGGGCTGGGACTAGGAAAGGACCCAGGCGTCCTGGCTCCCCAGGCTGTTCCCTGGCCCAGGCTGGGTAGGGTCCCTCTCACCTACCCAATGTGGAGTCTGTCAAGGCGATGGCACAAGAGTCCTGCCCAGGAGTGCAGGTGTCTGGTTGGCCCGTGCATCTGGTTCCTGGTCCGTTGCAAACCTCACACCGCAGACAGGCCCCTGGAGCCGGAGAGAGAACAGGAGCCACCTGGATTTGTCCCTCCCTCGCCTTCCCCTGGGCTCGGTGGGGAAGCACCGGGTACAGCGCCCTGGGGTCCCTTATCCACCGCGCTGCCCCAGCTTTGACGATGGTCCCAGCTGGCTGCAGACATTTCACACTGCTCTGTGGCTGCACCCAGGGGTGGCTCTAGGCACCAGCAAAGCAAGCAGGTGCTTGGGGCAGCGCATTTACAGGGGCGGCAGGGATCCAGCCTGGGAGCTGAGAACCAACAGGGGGCCCTGGGAGCTGTAGTTCCTTGTTAGCTCCCTGCCTATAGAGCCAGCCCTGGAGCAGGGACAGAACTACATTTCCCAGCATTCCCTTGGCCACTACCAACTGGAAAGGAAGGAGAGAGACCTCGTGCGGCAGCGTGCTGTGGATGGCAGGGAGACCAGATTTTAACATTCACAAAACAGGACACTCCAGGGGGAGGGAAGCCCCACCCTGCCACCATCCACTCCCTCTGACTGCCCCCCCCCACAGAAACCCCAACCCATCCAACCCCCACGCTCCCTGATTGCCCCTGCCAGGACCCCTGCCCCCAACTGCCCCCAGGACCCCACCCCTATCTAAGCACCGCTGGTCCTTGTCCCCTGATTGCCCCCTGCCAGGACCCCTGCCCCTAACTGCCCCCAGGACCCCACCCCTATCTAAGCACCACTGGTCCTTGTCCCCTGATTGCCCCCTGCCAGGACCCCTGCCCCCAACTGCCCCCAGGACCCCACCCCTATCTAAGCACCGCTGGTCCTTGTCCCCTGATTGCCCCCTGCCAGGACCCCTGCCCCTAACTGCCCCCAGGACCCCACCCCCCATCTAAGCACCGCGGGTCCTTGTCCCCTGATTGCCCCCTGCCAGGACCCCTGCCCCCCACTGCCCCCCAGGACCCCACCCCTATCTAAGCACTGCTGGTCCTTGTCCCCTGATTGCCCCTGCCAGGACCCCTGCCCCTAACTGCCCCCAGGACCCCACCCCCATCTAAGCCTCCCTTCCCTTGTCCCAACTGCCCCTCCTGAGGCCACCCCAACTTCCCCCTAGGACCCCACCCCCTACCTGTCCCCTGACAAACCCCTCGGACTCCAACCGCTGCCCATCCCCTGACTGCCCCACGAACCTCTGACTCATCTAACCCCCTTCTCCCTGCCCCTGACTGCCCCCAAAAACCTCCGTCCCATCCAACCCCGCCCTGCTCCCTGTCCCTTGACTGCCCCCCCAGAACCCCCCACCCTTTCTCCAACCCCCCAGCCCCCTTACCGTGCCACTCAGACCAGCATGTCTGGCTCTGTGCAGCTCCAGACACGCTGCTGCATACATGCTGCCGTGCTCCCCCACGGAGCCCACAGTCCCCCCCCCCACACACCCAGCACCTGCCTTCCAGATTTGAACACCTCAAAAATTCAGGAGTGCTCAAGCTCAGTTTGGGCAGCTGTTACTTCATTTCTCCCAAATCAAATATACTGATCCACTGTAACTTGCTGTAGAAAAGTAGGATAAAATTGGGCAAGAAATGCTTCCCAGTGGTTATTAGAACTGGAATTGCTATTTTCAACAGCCATTGCCTTTTTGTTTGTTTGTTTAAAAGGAAGACAGTGATATTTGCATTGGCAAATTCCCCATAGAAAGAAAGAATGGAACAAAACAATAATAAAGGCACCTCAACTTTTCCTCATTTATGGAGCAGTCTTATAATATGCATCCAGATATCTTCCAGTCACACAAGCTGAAAATTGTCCCACTTTAATGCAGTTCTGTAACCATATGGGAACCAATCCTGTCTGTGTTTTGTGCACATCCAAAATTCCTGCTGAATAACCCGCCCTGGGAGCGAGTTACCAGTGACCCAGGGCTACGGTGGAAGGAGGGTGCAGGAGGGGGTGGGGCGAGCCCAGGGCTGGGGCGGCAGGAGGTGTGGGGGGGCACTGGTGGGGGAGAAGGGGGGAGCCCAGGGCTGGGGCAGCAGGGGTATGCGTGGGGGGGGGGGGGGAGCCACCAAATTTTTTTTTGCTTGGGGCAGCAAAAAGCCTAGAGCCAGCCCTGGCTGCATCTTCCTGGATTCGCTGCAGGTTTCATTTCCTCAGTGGGTTTTCCCAGAGAGATCCCGAGCGGGTGTGAGCTGGTGTCGCTCTCCAGTGCGGTGCAGCAAGGGCCAAGTCCCACCTGCCATCAACTCCAGTGCAGCTGTGCCCCCCTGACACCAGCTGGGCCCTGCCCCACTGACTCCAGTGCAGCTGCGCCCCCCTGACACTGGCTGGGCCCTGCCCCCACTGACTCCAGTGGTAATAATTGGAGATATACCAATCTCCTAGAACTGGAAGGGACCTCGAAAGGTCATTGAGTCCAGCCCCCTGCCTTCACTAGCAGGACCAATTTTTGCCCCAGGTCCCTAAGTGGCCTCCTCAAGGATTGAACTCACAAGCCTAGGTTTAGCAGGCCAATGCTCAAAGCACTGAGCTATCCCTCCTCCCACCCAACCACAGGGTTGTCCTTGTCCTCGTTTGAAATGTCCTTGTCCTCGGCAGCTCTGAAACGTGCCCAGTCACGACTCCGTTCTAGTCAGGGCCGGCTCCAATCCCCAGCGCGCCAAGCAGGCGCGTGGGACGGCATTGTCCTGGCAGGGCAGCATTTGGCTCCGGCAGACCTTCCGCAGTCATGCCTGCGGGAGGTCCACCGGAGCCCCGGGACGAGCGGACCTGCCGCAGGCATGACTGCGGAGGGTCCCCTCTTCCCGCGGCTCTGCTTGAGCTCCCGCAGGCATGACTGCGGCGGGTGCGCTGGTCCCGCGGCTCAGACGGCGCTCCCGCAGGCCTGCGGATGCTCCATGGGAGCCGTGGGACTACGGGACCGTCCGCAGGCACTTCTGCCCCGGCCGCGGGACCGGGGAAGGGCGGCGTGAGTGGCGCGGCACGCCGCCCTGCTTGGAGCGGCGGAATTTCTAGAGCCGCCCCTGGTTCTAGTGATTTAAAGAATAAATATTTCCTCTCATTTCCACAATTGTTTCACTCACTGTCACCAGGACTTTGCATCTTCCAGCCCTCTCCTCCTCGGATGTTGTCACTCAGACGCCCCCAGCTCAGCCCCCCTTATTCTGTGGCTGCTTTTCGGTTACGTTCGTTAACAGTTTCACCTGGCAGGCGGCTCTCAGCTGCTGGGTATGTTGGAGAAGTTAGGAAATCAGCCCCTATAGGAACAGACCTCACTCACCCATAGCCAGGAGAGCAGCGAGGATGCAGGCGGCAAGAGAAGCCTCCATGGTGATGGGGAAGCAGTAGATCGGTGCTGGGGTCTGTGATGCAGCCAAATCTGTGGCTGGGGGATTTATCACAGATGTGCTGAAATGAGATAAGAAGGGAGATTGCACATGCCACATCCAGTTGATAGGGTGGGAGGATCCTCAGAGCTATTTCCACAGTTCTGGGGTAACCGCATCACGGAGCCCTTCGTGGCTGGTATGTTCGCGGCGTCCACCTGGCGAAGTCAGAGACAAACCACAAATACTCCAGCTGGAAGGTTGCTGTCTTGAAAGACTTTGTTTCTGAGAATCTAGGAAAAATATCAAGAACCCAAAAGAAGAGAGACAACGCAGACTGCTGCGTATGGCAGAGCGAGAGAACTCACCCACTTTGTTCTTGGCTGGTTCTTTGCAGACTGCCTCTGATCCACGCTTCCCTTCTGAGTTCTTTGGCCATCCGGCAGGACCGGAAACCACCGTTTCTTAAACTTAAACCCATACCTAAACACGATCCTCAAGACACAATGTCCGGCTTCACGTGAAGTGGCACGAAACCACACTCTACTTTTAATGGCGGAGAGGCCGCATCTCAGGAATCTCCCCCATCCCGAAACGATGCCAAATCTGCGTCACTAGCTCTTCCCTGGCTCCTTTAAAGGTGTATGGATTTTCAGGAAGATCCAACCATGAATGTAGAAGCTGGAGCACTTGACAAATGCTCGTTTATGCAACTTCCTGGAAACCCAGACCAAGAATTGCATGTGTTAGCTTAAAGTCGCAAAAAGGGATGGTGGGAAACAGCTTTCGCAATTTGTTTTTGAGGAACGAGGCATTGTTTTCGAGAAGGAGATCCTTTTTCTTTGCCTTTCGGTTTTTTTAACTCCCAAAATTTCACCAAAATATTCCTCAAAAATGTTGTCCACATTTCTCATTTCCTCCCCCAATTATTTTCTTTTCCACGTCCCTCCATCCCCCTCCCCCACAAAATTGGTTTCTGGTTTGGTTGGGGAAAAAAAGGTGGAGAATTTTTTCAACAAGGCCTGATATTTTTTAGAAGAAAACATAATTGCAAGAAAAGTTTTAATTGAAAGCTAGATTTTAAAAGGTCAGAGACCTGCCATGAACCAGATGCCAAAAGTAACGTAGCTTCTATTCCTGGCCTGCTAGGGGTATGTTGGATTAAATGAAGTGTCTTGCATTCTGCTCCTGGCTCCTGGAGGGGACTGGGACCTAGTGGTTAGAGTAGTGGGGCCAGGAGCCAGGTCTCCTGGGTCTTATCCTTGGCTCTGGGAGGGGAGGGGAGTCTAGTGGGTAGAAGCTGGGGCACAACTAGATTTTCTCTAAGGAAGGAGCCCAAGATTTTTCTTCACCTGGCGTTAACCAAGTTTTTTGCCATCCCTTAAGTTTCATTCTTGGCTGTATATCTGATTCCTGGAGACTCGTCCCTCTCCGGGGCGGCAGGGAACCACACCATCTCGCTACACTTACCTTGAGTCAATAAATCCTTTAACGGTTTGCACCTTATCCCTTTGTATGTTTTGTTTTGTGGGACGTAACAAACCCATTGATATCAGCAGGATCAGGGGGACGAATCTTCTCACCCTCTGCTAGGTACCGCGTGGAAGCAGGGATAAAGCTGACTCAGCTGCCTGCCAGCATGGTACGGTCTCTTCCACCATTGGGACAGGGGGTAAAACTTCCCCTCTGCTTTGGATTTATTTATTTATTTTTGAAACGTTTAAGATAATTCATATTATACAACTTTTTTTTTCATGTCATTTTTATTGCATTAGGCCTTTGATTGGAAACAATGTATTTAGCTGGAGAAGATGCAGTTTTAGGAACCATCTGAAAAAGTCAGGAAAAGAGAGGAGGTTTGAGAGAGATGTTTTTTGAAGATAATCACTCAAAAGTCAAGAAGACAGGTTGGTGCTGGTGAAGGTGTTCCATGGTGCCGGTATCTCGGCCCTGCCAGCAAGTAGAAAGCTGTGACAGCTCTTTTCACATTTTATTTTTTAACTGTAGAAAGCCCTGTGTAAATGAGAGGTTTTTACCCTGTAATCTAAAATTTTCTTCACAATTTACGAATACTAACCCTAAAATAGACTTTTACTGCATTTGGCAAAGTGTTTGGTTGAAGGGTTTTGGAGGGTTTTTGCATGCAAGTGAATGCTATTGGGAAAAGTTTGGGACCGTATATGAAAAGTTTTAGATAATTGCCAGAAATTTAATTCTTTGGAGCTGTTTCAGTGTCATGATGAATAAAATGGGTATGTGCTGGGGGGGGAGGGAAATTGTTTTGCAGGTAGCTCTATAAAATACCACTACAAATGTATCAGGAGGTAGCCGTGTTAGTCTGTATCCACAAAAACAACAAGGAGTCCGGTGGCACCTTAAAGACTAACAGATTTATTTGGGCATAAGCTTTTGTGGGTAAAAAAAACCTACTTCTTCAGAGTCTTTAAGGTGCCACCGGACTCTTTGTTGTTTTTGTTACTACAAATGTAGATGCCTTGATGTATTTTCGTAACGGCACAGGCTTTTTTAACAGTCAAGTCATGGCTGGGCTTGGAGTTTCGCGCAGTGCTGCTAATGGCTGCGTACCTCCTCATGCTTTCAGGTTGCACGTTTAGTTATTGCTGTTAAGTGTCCCATATACCGGTACGTTGTGGTAGCTTCTGCCTTCTGTAGCCAGAGTCTAAAACTGCCACCATCTCCAGATCCTTCGGCTGAACAGAACGTTTTAAATCAAAGGTCCAGTTCCATTCAAAAAAGACCGGTTTCAAAGTAGCAGCCGTGTTAGTCTGTATCCACAAAAAGAACAGGAGTACTTGTGGCACCTTAGAAACTAACAAATTTATTTGAGCATAAGCTTTCGTGGGCTACAGCCCACTTCATCGGATGCATAGCCTGGAACATACAGCAAGAAGATATTTATACCCCTTTCATGTTCTCTCTATGTATAAATACCAGATTCATCAGAATACACAACGTAAATAGGAGGGGAAGCGACATAGAATGATAGAACTGTAGGACTGGAAGGGACCTTGAGAGGTCATCTAGTCCAAACCCCTGCACTCAAGGCAGGACTAAGGATTATCCCTGACAGGTGTTTGTCTGACCTGCTCTTAAAAATCCTCCGTGATGGAGATTCCACAACCTCCCTTGGCAATTTATTCCAGTGCTTAACAGTTAGGAACTTTTTTCTAATGTCCAACCTAAACTGTCCTTGCTGCAGTTTAAGCCCGTTGCTTCTTGTCCTGTCCTCAGAGGTTAAGAAGAACAATTTACCTCCCTCCTCCTTGTAACAACCTTTTATGTACTTGAAAACTGGTATCAAGTCCTCCCCCCAATCTTCTCTTCTCCAGACTAAACAAACCCCATTTTTTCAATCTTCCCTCCTAGCTCATGTTTTCTAGACCTTTACTCATTTTTGTTGTTCTTCTCTGGACTTTCTCCAGTTTGTCCCCATCTTTCCTGAAATGTGACACCCAGAACTGGACACAAAACTCCAGCTGAGGCCTAATCAGCGCGGAGCAGAGAAGAATCACTTCTCGTGTCTTGCTTACAACACTCCTGCTAATACAGCCCAGAACGGTGTTTGCTGTTTTTGCAACAGCGTCACATGTTGACTCATCTTTAGCTTGTGGTCCACTATGACCCCAGAGCCCTCTCTGCAGTTCTTCTTCCTAGACAGTCGTTTCCCATTCTGTGTGTGGCAACTGATTGTTCCTTCCTGAGTGGAGCACTTTGCATTTGTCCTTATTGAATTTCATCCTATTTACCTCAGACCATTTCTCCAGTTTGTCCAGACATATCCATCTTCAGCGTCTACGTTAATCACAGACCTCTAAAAAGTCAGCCCAAATTGCTTTGAATTTATCGGCCTTTTCCTCTCTCATCAGCTGCAAGGGCAACCGTCCTACCGAGCCGGGCGGGCACCAATATTTGGTGGACAGCGACTTTCCCTTTTTGCAAGATGAATATTTTAGTGACCAAACCTGCACATTGGAACCATCCTGCCTTGTTACCAGGTCATCCTCAAACAACACTCAGCAAAAACGCCTCTGGCCCTACTCCAAAAACTCCACATCAGGTTCACACCCACGTACGTCTTAGCTGGTGATTCACTCCTCGTTGGACCGGGAGCTCATCCCCGGCCATGCTCTGTCCTGCTCCGGGTTCCCTGCTAAAGGTGGGGCAGAGATCTGACCTCCCAGGTCATCCCCTGTCACAGCCATTGGCTTGCACTCCTCACCCCACAGCAGGGAGAGAACCCAGCAGCCCCGGTTCCCCGTTGGAAGTGTAGATGCACTCCACTTCACTTTCAAACCGCTGCCACCTGCGGTGCTGTTGGGGAGATGGAAGTGGGAGCCGGCTCACACCCTGCGCTGGGCCTCACTGTAGTCAGATGCAGCAGGCGGGCCGTGGGCACCGTGCTGTGGGGAGGGGGAGGGGTGACAGCCACCAGACCCCCAGACCTTTCTGTACGGAACCCAGGAGAACCCAGGAGGAATAGCTGACTCCCAGCTATTCCTGCTCTAACCACTAGACACCCCTCTCCTCCCAGAGCCAGAGATAGAACCCAGGAGTCCTTGCTCCCAGCTATTCCTGCTCTATCCTCTAGACGCCTGTCTCCTCCCAGAGCCAGAGATAGAACCCAGGAGTCCTGGCTCCCAGTCCCTGTTGGAGGCTGAAGTGATGTTCTCCTGAGCTGTGTAACCCCCAGTGTGTGTTTCCTGCTTTAAGAGCCTAATCTTAGGGCACGGAACGGCTTCCGTATGAGGCGAGACTAGAAAGATTAGGGCCAAGAGACGACAAAGAGGGGGGGGGGTGCGACAAAGGGCTAGAAAATCATGCCATGGGGTGGAGAAAGTGACCAGAGAACTGCTATTTCCCCTGTGCCACAGCACCAAAACCAGGGGTCACCCAATGAAATAAACAGGCAGAAGTTTCAATATGAACAAGTGGTCACACTTTTCCCCACAATGCACAGTTAACCTGTGGAACTCCTTGCCAGGGGATGTGGTGATGGACAAAAGTATAAGTGGGTTGAAAAGAGAATTAGATGAGTTCCTGGAGGCGAGGTCCATCAATGGCTATTAGCCAAGATGGTTAGGGACATAACCCCGTGCTCAGAGTGCCTGTAATCCTCTGACTGCCAGAAGCCAGGAGGGGAAGTCAGGGGTGGCTCTGTCCCAAATTGCCATGTGCTTTGATGGTGGCCACTGTCAGACACGGGATGCCGGACTAGCTGCAACATTCACCTGACCCGGTGTGGCCACGCTTCTGTTCTTAACTGGCTTCTTGTCGGCACCAATGACGAGAATTAAATTTTTCTCCATTGAAAGAAAGAAATAAATTCCAAAGACTTTGCTCTACAGTTTGTTTCATTCAGTGCAGCAATATCAAGGGGCTTGACTCCATCCGGGGAACCGAGAACCCTTGGGTGGGACTGCGGCTAACGCAGGCTGCAGGGGTGTTTTTCAGGGCGCTGTGGCCATTGCACCCGGTGGGGAATCAGGAGCGAAGCTTCAGCAGCAGGAGCCCGCCTGGCCCTGGTGCCACCTCCACCGCGCCGGAGGCCACTGTGCATTTGGCCGTGGTTAGATCAGCACTGAGCCCTGCGAAGGTCGACGAACCCAATTTTATCTGGGCGCAGACGGACTCGGAAGCGCAGCCCTTCATGACCATCTGCACTGGATTTCCACCTGTGGGGGGGAGGGGACAGGCAGTTGTCAGGGGAGCAGCTCCACTCCTTGAGCTGGACTAGGAGACAATGGTCCCCCCAATCCTCAGGGCCCCTTCAGACTCCCCCACAGCCTCTATCTCGCCATCTGCCCCCCACCTCTCCCAGCCTGTCTGACCCTGGATGGCCTCTCCCTTCTCCTCCGCTCTGATGCAGACTCGCTGTGTGTCCTTGAACAGGTCACTTGGAGCCCTGATCTAGAGCCCACCAATGAAACCCGTATTGGATCTGGCCAGAATTAGCTACATCACTCATCTAGCAAAGCAGCAGCTCAGTGCTGGTGGCAGCGGTGGGATCTCTAAGCAGGGTGGCTTCATAGTGATTGACGGCATCATGATAGGGCTCTGCAAAACTAGTTTTAATTCCCAGGCCTGACACAGCCTTCCTGTGTGACCTTGGGCAAGTCACGGCACCGCTCTGTTCCTCAGTTTCCCCATCTTTAAAAGGTGGAGAACGATCCTTATTTTGCCTCTTCTGATTGCAGCCTCTTTGGAGGGCAGGAACGGTATCCTGCTGGGAGTCCTTCAGCATCTTTCAGAAAAGGGGCCCCCGATCTGGGTGGGGGATCTGTGAAGCACCTGGCACGACAGGGGCTCTCAAGACTGAGTCAGTCCTACCACGGAGAGCTTAGAGACTAAACTACACACAGGTAATGGACGGGAGGAGAACCAGACACAAAGGGAGGGAAAGACACTGGCCCAATGCTGGGAATAGGACCCAGGTGTCCTGATCTGCAGCCGATACCTTTCCCTAGCGGCCCCCACCCAGCGTCTCGCTTCTGCCCGACGGGGGATAAAACAACAAAGGAAAAATAAGCCCAGAAGAAATGAACGGCGGTTACCAGCTGTTAGGGTCTCGACGATGTCGACACATCGGGTCTCGTCGCCCGTGCACTGTATGGTCTTCTCGCTGCACTGATCAGCAAACACAGCGACGCAGGCTGGGCAGCGCCGGCCGTTGGGTGTGGTGTCAGCCGGGGGCACTGGGACGAAGCGGAGCAAACGCAGTCAGCTCGGGGGACGAGCCCCAGGAGGCATCGGGGCCGGGAGAGCAGCTGGGGGCTGCACAGCTCAGCCCTGGGTGCCCCCTGCAGGGGGAGCTGTAGCTCCGGGGAGGCCGGGGGCAGCAGGGACCCCTGGACCTCACCCCGGCTGGGGTCAGCTGGGTTCACACCCCTGGTGAGCTCCACCCACTAAGCTCCACCCACCCAGGGGCTGAGTGTTAGTCCAAGGGGCGCCCCCTGCAGGGCAGGAGGACCAGTCTCAGAAAGTTAACGTGGGGCAGGAGGTGCCGGGGATGGGGGAGGCAAGGCGGAGCTGGGGAGATTTACCAGTAACGGTGGTTGTTCTGCAGGCGTCTCCCACGCAGCAGGCAAAGCTTGTCTGTGTTCTCATTCCCTGCCCAAAATTCACAGAGACGGGGCCGGCTTTACATTGACTCGACGGCATACAGCCCTTGAGAATGCTCTGGGTCTTAATTCCCGCTGCACAGGAGGAGAAAACGGAGATTTATTCCCCTCCCACTCCCACCCCATTGACGCCCTCTTCACCGCGACGGCCCTGTGCCACTAGCCTTCCTCTACCCGGGGGAAACTGAGGCATGAAGAGGGGAAAGTGAGTCAGCTGCAGTCCCACAGGGCGATTTCAGCACCTAAATCCAGCGTTTATAACCACCAGTACAGAGGCGACACACGGGACGGGGATGGGGGCGGTAGGCCTGATTTTCTGGCCCCGCTCGCTCCACTCCCTGCACAGCAGCTGCTGGAGCCAGTGAGCCGGAAGCTGCTGCCGGGGGGAGGACTGGCAGCAAACAGCTGAGAGCTGGGGGGGGGATGCAGAGGGTAAGGGGGGGTGTTTGGAGGGGCCGTGGCTCAAGCTATAGTGGGGGTGAACATTTAAATTGTGCCCCCCTCCACTATCAGCAGGCACCAAATGTCCCTGCCCCAGCTCCCCACTCAGCTGCCGCGTAACCCTGGGGCCCCAAATCTCCTGCCCATAAAGTCCTTTCGTTGCCAAAGTTTCCAACAGGGGGTGCGTGCAGGGCCACCGAAATCCTGACACTGTGCGTCTGGCTCACCCCTTAGCCCTGGTGGGCTTCCCAGACTAGGCGTTCCCCTGCCGATCTCACCTGCAGGGCCAGATCCAGGGGACGCCCCCGGAGCACGCCCACCGGATCTGGCCCCGCACAAAGCCCAGCCGGGGGGAGGAGTTGTGAGCGGGGAGTGGCCCCTGGGACCCCAGGAGCCCAGTGGGGAGGATGCTCCGTGTGGACGCGGGGGAATCAAGTTCCAGGGAATGTTTAACTATTTCAAACAATGTGGGGCGGCTTCAACGGGGAGACAGAGAGACCCACCCAGAGGCCAGGGGGCCAGGCACAACCGTAGGAGGGGGGAGATCGGGGCTGGTTAGTCGCCTGGGAGCTCGGCATTGCAATTGAGCTGGTCGCCAGGGTCTGGCATAGAATGCAGGCGTCCTGGCTCCTTATCCGCTGCTCAGACCCACCCACCCCACTGCCTTCCCGGAGCTGGGACTAGGAGAGGACCCAGGCGTCCTGGCTCCCCAGCCTGTTCCCTGACCCACGTTGCTCAGGGTCCATCTCGCGCTGTTCTGAGCCCCGGCGGCACCTCTGGTCTCGCTGCGTCAGTTATGAAAGTGAAAAAAAATGCTTCAGCCCCAGCACCTCTCCCATGACAAATTAACCCCGATCTCACCTACCCAGTGTGGATTCTGTCAGAGCGACGCCACAGGAGTCTTCCCCGGCCGCGCAGGTCTCTAGGTCGCCTGTGCAGCTGGTTGCTAGGCCGAAGCAAACCTCACACTGCAGACAGGCCCCTGGAGCCGGAGAGAGAACAGGAGCCATCTGGATTTGTCCCTCCCTCGCCTTCCCCTGGGCTCGGCGGGGAAGCACCGGGTACGGCGCCCTGGGGTTCCTCATCAGTGTTGTCAATGGTCCCAGCTGACTACAGACATTTCACACTGATCTGTGGCTGCGTCTCCCTGGATTTTGCTGCAGATTTTAGTTCCCCAGGGGGTTTTCCCACCTCCCAAACCCCAGATTGATCCCCAGCGGGTGTGAGCTGGTGTCGCTCTCCAGTGCGCTGCAGCAAGGGCCGCGTCCCACCTGCCATCGACTCCAGTGCAGCTGCGCCCCCCTGACACCGGCTGGGCCCTGCTCCACTAACTCCAGTGCAGCTGCACCCCCCTGACACCGGCTGGGTCCTGCCCCACTGACTCCAGTGCAGCTGCGCCCCCCTGACACCGGCTGGGCCCGGCCCCACTGACTCCAGTGCAGCTGGGCCCCCCTGACACCGGCTGGGCCCTGCCCCACTGACTCCAGTGCAGCTGCGCCCCCCTGACACCGGCTGGGCCCTGCCCCACTGACTCCAGAGCAGCTGCGCCCCCCTGACACCAGCTGGGCCCTGCCCCACTGACTCCAGTGCAGCTGCGCCCCCCTGACACCGGCTGGGGATCACATTCACTGGCCCTTCATGTTGCCTTGAGCTCCGGCTGCTGAAATTCAGCTCCGCTGCCTGTCACACAACAGACAATCCCCGTTCGAAATGCCCTTGGCCTCTGGCCAGCTCTGAAACCTGCCCCGTTCTAGTGATTTAAACTGTAAATATTTCCTCCCTTTTCCACAATTGCTGCACTCGCTGTCACGGGGACTTTGTGAATTCCAGCCCCCTCCTCCTCCGACGTTGTCACTCAGACGCCCCAGCTCAGCCCCCATTATCCTGTGGCTGCGTTTCGGGTTCGCTC
Organism: Mauremys reevesii; assembly: GCF_016161935.1. NCBI lineage: Eukaryota > Metazoa > Chordata > Testudines > Geoemydidae > Mauremys > Mauremys reevesii. The sequence continues at coordinate 20,215,967 of NC_052646.1, forward strand.
ATGAAGAGTTTCACCCGGCAGGTGGCTCTGAGCTGCTGGGACGTTGGAGAAGTGAGGAAATCAGCCCCTGTAGGAACAGACCCCACTCACCCGTAGCCAGGAGAGCAGCGAGGGTGCAGACGACAAGAGAAGCCTCCATGGCGATGGGGAAGCAGTAGATCGACGCTGGGATCTGTGATGCAGCCAAATCTCCGGCTGGGGGATTTATCACAGATGGTCTGAACTGAGATCAGAAGAGAGATTGGACATGCATGAGCTGGTCGACGGGGTGGGGGTATCCTCAGTTCTGAGGTAGCCAAAACCCTGACCCCTTCGTGGCTGGTGTGCTCGTGTCATCCACCCAGAGAAGTCAGAGACAAACCAGAAATACTCCTGCTGGAAGGTTGCGGTTTAAGGTGACTGTTTCCGGGGATCCAGAACAAGCCTACACAAGAACCACAAACAAGAGGGAGACAAAACAGGCTGCTCACTATGGCAACAAGCTATAACTCAGGCCACCTTGTTCTAGGCTGTTTCATTACAAACTTCCTCTGGTCCCACACTTCCCTGCAGAGCTCCCTAGACTGCCAGGAGACCCAGGAAACCCCACAGACTCCCCCGCCCCCACTTTTAAAGCGATAGCTTGCCAGTGTGATCCGTCCTTGAGACACGACGTCCAGCCCCCTGCAAAGCAGCTCTCAGCCACGCACAGCGTAGGGATCCCAGGTCCCAGGCCAGGGCGACCCCTTAGCCCTTGTGCAGAGCCAAATTCCTTCTGTGTCCCACTCCCCAGAGATCAGGGTCTGCGGCCCTGCACCATCACCCCAGATGCCCCAGGGGGAGGAGGAATTGTACTGACCCCGCCCCACATCACACAGCAGTGGCACCTTCCACACCCGCTTGACGTCATTCGTGTTGCCACAGACCATCAGGCGGCCACAGGCTGGGGTAAGAAATTCCCACTCCCTCCTGACAGCAGCTACCTCTGCCCTCTCCCTCCCCCACCCCGTACACTGCGCTTGGACACTTCCCACCTTTGGCGGGTGTCGCAGCGTTGCCAGTGCTCTGCAGCTGCCTCAGTTTCCCCACATTTAGCTGGGAGCTTAGCCACCCTCAGTCTCTGTTCTGCCCCATGCTCCCTGGTAAGGGCGGGGGCAGAGCTGATTTCCTGGTCCTGGCTGAAGCAGTCCAAGTGTCTACACGGGAGTCAGGGAGTCACCTCTCCGGTGCAGCAGCGGGCGGCTCTCTCACCCCACCTCCCCTCAGTCTCAGGCAGCTGTTTAGACTCGCTGGGAAGAGAACTGGAGTGCAACAATATTTGCCTTTTTTATACGACCCCGCTGCACCCGCCAGCTGCCCCATTTGTATGCTGGCTCTTGCCTTCATCAGCATTCATAGGGTGGAGGCGTGGGGCTGGGTTCTATCCCCAGCTCTGGGAGGGGAGTGGGGGTCAGAGAGGGGGCAGGGTGCAAGCCAGGACTCCTGGGTTCTCTCCCCAGCTCTGGGAGGGGACTGAGGGTCAGAGAGGGGGCACGGTGCAAGCCAGGACTCCTGGGTTTTCTCCTCAGCTCGGGGAGGGGAGGAGAGGGGGTCTCATGGTTAGAGCACCAACAGACCAGAGGGGTATCACTTACCAAACGCTCCTTAAAGTTTGCCTGGCGTGAAGCGGGTGGCTGACTCCTCAGAGCGGAAAAGCTGCACCTGTCTCTCGTTCCGCCCTGTCACACTGGGGCTGGCTCTGTCTCTTTTTATAGAAGGGCTCAGGTACCTGCTGTGATGTAATAGAGGAACTTACATGGGTCTGCTCACTTCGCCTGGGAGAGTCTATAAGTTTCTATTCCTCTCACCAGCCCTGCCCACCCCTTAGGCATCTGTGCACACTGACAAATCCTCCTTCCTTCCTGCCGGGAAATCGAATTATAGGAATGAGCGATACCAAGTCCCCTAAAAAGGTGTGGGATGGCAATGGGGGGTCAAACAAGGGACAGGGCGGCCGGACTCCTGGGTTCTGTTCCTGGTGCCATGTCGATTAAGGGCAGGACCCTTCGGTCCCACTCCTGTCCTTGGGAGAAGCAGGATCCAATGGTGAGAGAAGTGGGGGTGGGAGTCTGGACGCCTGGGTTCTACAGTCTGGAAAGTGGGTCATAGTCGAGTTGTAGTAGCAGGTTTTTATGTTTGTAATTTGTATAATTTAGAATGAAGGATAAAGAATAATAACATAGCATGAATTAAATGTATTGATGTATGATTTGACCATATTCTGCCAGCCACCCTCTCTGAAAGCAGGAAGGAACGGCCTAGTGGGCCATTGGCAAAGATGCATCAGCCAGAATCTTGTGTCTGGAGCTGATTTCAAGGCAGTAACAGACCTTTAGGGTCACGTCTTTGTTGTAGGTTTAAAATTAGCATTTTGAAATAAGTAAAAGGATTCCCGGATTGTTTTCTCCTGCATTGCAATTTGATGTTCCTGTTCAAATGCTCCGTGTAAATCAATCCTGTTTTGTGTGGGAATGAGGAATGTGTGTGTTAGAAGATAAGTGTGAAGGGCATCACCAGACCAGATCTTCTAGGGAGGAATCAAGAACTGACGTAAAGGCGCCAGGAGATTGCAACCTGCCCCAGTTGAGATGTCAGAGGAGGGCAGATTGATGACTCTAAAAGCTGGGGCAGGCACCTCTCAACAGGCACAAGAAAGCTGTGATCACAATCAGCCTTGGGTAACTCTCTGAAAGACTGATGAGAGAACATGATAAAGGATGAGAAGGACAATTTAAGAAAACAAGCCCTCGTCAAACAACAATTGATCACAGCTTGACGATGCGAAACTCATTGGTCCCAGTGAAGGAAGATCACTATATAAACAAGGTGCTTTGGATAGTAACTGGATCATTTAAGTGGTTCCACGTAATAGTAGATAGAACAAAATTAAATTGTCAAGCTAAATAAAACAAAACCACACAAGTCTAAGCCTAATACAGTAGGAAACTAAATGCTGGTAAATCTCACCCTCTGAGATGTTCCAATAAGCTTCTTTCACAGACTAGACTCCTTCCTAGTCTGGGTCCAGCAACCACTCACACCCCCCCGTAGTTACTTTCTTTTGTTCCTTTTCTTTCAGGCATCTCTTTAGGGCGGAGAGGCTCTCTTCTGAGCCAGCTAAGACAAAATTGGAGAGGCGTCCAGGGTCTTTTATATTCTCTCTCTTGTGGGCGGAAACCCCTTTGTTCTCCTGTGCAAAATCACAGTAACAAGGTGGCGTCTGTAGCCACCTGGGCCAGTTATGTGTATGAATGATTCAGCTTTTTGCAGGCTGACGCCATTGTGTGGGAGGAATTTTCAGTCAGAGGCAATACCTGAACTGTGCAAACCGTCCGGCATAGCCAAAAGCCAAACGACACTCTGTCACCTTCCAGGAAATGCTCAGTGCGAGAGGTTTCACCGGACCCTGCATGGCCTGCTCCGGACACTCCCACCTGAAGAGCTGTGGGCCTGGCAGGAACATCTCCCTGAGCTGGGCTTGGCCGACAACGGCCACACCCATTCGTGGACAGGTCATGCTCCTTTATATCTCCTGGTCGGGAGAGATCCCCAGTTCCCGTTAGCTATTCTGGACAGGTAGGACCCTGAGGAGGATGAGGTGACTGGGTCAAAGGTCACCGTGATAGGCTGGAGACACCTGATAAATGGCATTAATGATGTACAGCACCTAGCGCAGTGGCGTCATGGGCCATGACTGGGGTGCCTGGGGGCTACCGTAATACACCTAATAAATAGCAATCACAATGTATCGCACCTAGCCCTGGGGGGGTCCTAGGCCCGACAATAATAATCAAATATTTGAACTCTCTCCCCTCCCGCAGAGGTTAAGTGGCAGGTGCTTTTTCAGACTGGTGCTGCTGTCTCTTTGGACGGAGCAGCCCTCCTGCGTGTGTCATTACTGGGTGGAATCGAACCTGCAACCACTGGGACCGTAAGCCCAGCCCTGAGCTAGAGGGTCTACAGATGTGCAGGTCTGTGCTAGGCCAATGCCCAGCAAAGTGAAAGTAAAAGCAGATCCTGACCAGGCTGGAAAGCAGAACGTTATGCTGGCACCAATGAACAGCGGAGGGAGGCCAGGCTGAGCCGGTTTGGTTGGAGGAAATCCAAAAACTCTCAAAGAACCAGGGTGTTAAACTTCACGGTGGAGGCTCAGAGGCAGGTTGGAAGAGCCAAGCCGAGATGGATGGACAGCACACAAAAGCAGGGCCCTCCCTAGGCATTTTGGTGCCCTACGCAAGCCCCCTGTAGGAGGAGGGGGCTGGCCCCGGCCCCAGGCCTCTGCCGGGGGGCGGGCTGGCCCCAGGCCTCCGCAGGAGGACAGGAGCAGGCTTGGGGGCCAGGGGGGAAACCGCCTCCCAGTGGAGGGGGATGGGGCTAGGTTGCTCCACATCCTGCTGCCCGGTGATTGCAGGGCGGCCCCGACCCCCACTCACGGGGCGGCGGTGCCAGGGACTCTAACCCCGACAGCGAAGTTCGTTGTCTGACCGCAGAGAGACAGGCAACACCAGCAAGGTCCGATCAAAAGCTCTTTATTGACAAGTGCACGCGTCAATAGAGAGCAGCTCGTCTCCAGAGAGAGAACCAGCCCCCCTTTACAACTTAGTATTAGCCTGTACAGACAGTTTTATTACGTCATACACCATTCACTTGAGCAGCCCACCCCCCCTTTGTCTAACAACTTGAAACTAGACACTTTTAATATACACACATGCCTAGACTTTATGTCTACAACTACAGATTATTTAATAATATCTTAACAAGCACCAAAAGTTAGGAATACAGGGGAGTTTTAAACAAGCCTAGAACTCAACCAGGGAGTTAGAATCTGAACTGTGGGATGCTAGAGTTTCTTATCAGTTCTTCAAACACTGTTCCTAACACTGCACTGCTGGTACTATGCCAGGAATGCAACCCCTGGTTTATCTCACTTTTTCCAGGGCTTTGTGAGACAATGCTGCTTCTCAGTATTTTTCCACTCTGGGATTACCCAGAAACCTCTGTTAGCCTGACTTCAGTCAGGTTGGTATACCTGTTTTGTCTGCTATATCTTCATTCAGGCCTAACAGCGGGAAGTGGAGCGACCTGGCCCCAGCCTGCTCTACTCTGCTCCCCTGGCTCCCAGCCTTGGGACTTGAGGGCAGGGGGAAACCGCCCCCCAGCACCCACGGGGACGCATAGCTCAGGGGAAGGGGTGGAGTGGGGGCAGGGCTGGGGCAGAGCAGGGGCAGGGCTTTGGGGACGGGGTGGAGTGGGGGGTGGGGGCCATGGGGACGAGGCGGAGCAGGGGAGGGGGCAGCTTTCCTGGGTAGCTCAGCTGGGGGATCGGGCTGGCCGCTGGGGCAATTTCCTGGCGCCCTGCGCAGCTGGCGCGTGGGTAAGGCCGGCCCTGCACAAAAGGCTCTGATGAACTGCGGACCCGCCGCAAGGCAGATTGAAACGGAGCAGGGGGGCTCAGGGAGTGGGGCTAAGGCGAAACAGACGTGTCGCAGCACCCCAGAGTGTCCCATGCATCTCACCGTGATACAGGCTCTCTGGGAACGTCCCCTTCTTATTGCCCGGCCCCAGAATCCCACAGGACAGCCCCACAGCTGGGTCCCTGGCTCCAGCACGTCTGTTTCGTACCATGGCTCCTTCGACAGGTCCCAAAGGGTTTGCACCCCCGCTGGAGGCTGAACTGACGTTCTCCCCTGTAGCTCCCAGCCTGTGCGTGCCAAGGTGGGAATTTTCTTAATGTTATGTCTGAAGCCGGTGTGTGCCTCAGTTTACCCTGTGCGTTGCACCAGTATCTAGGTGGTGGGACAGGGGTGTAGAAGCAGCAAAGAATCCTGTGGCACCTTATAGACTAACAGACGTTTTGCAGCATGAGCTTTCGTGGGTGAATACCCACTTCTTCGGATGCAAGTGGTGGAAATTTCCAGGGGCAGGTATATATGCAAGCAAGAAGCAAGCTAGAGATAACGAGGTTAGATCAATCAGGGAGGATGAGGCCCTGTTCTAGCAGTTGAGGTGTGAAAACCAAGGGAGGAGAAACTGGTTCTGTAGTTGGCAAGCCATTCACAGTCTTTGTTTAATCCTAAACTGATGGTGTCAAATTTGCAGATGAACTGGAGCTCAGCAGTTTCTCTTTGGAGTCTGGTCCTAAAGTTTTTTTGCTGCAGGATGGCCACCTTGAGATCTGCTATAGTGTGGCCAGGGAGGTTGAAGTGTTCTCCTACAGGTTTTTGTATATTGCCATTCCTAATATCTGATTTGTGTCCATTTATCCTTTTCCTTAGAGACTGTCCAGTTTTCCGATGTACATAGCAGAGGGGCATTGCTGGCATATGATGGCATATATTACATTGGTGGACGTGCAGGTGAATGAACCGGTGATGGTGTGGCTGATCTGGTTAGGTCCTGTGATGGTGTTGCTGGTGTAGATATGTGGGCAGAGTTGGCATCGAGGTTTGTTGCATGGGTTGGTTCCTGAGCTAGAGTTACTAGGTGCGGTGTGCAGTTACTGGTGAGAATATGCTTCAGGTTGGCAGGTTGTCTGTGGGCGAGGACTGCTCAGAAACTGCTGAGCTTCAGTTCATTTGCAAATTTGACACCATCAGCTCAGGATTAAACAAAGACTGTGAATGGCTTGCCAACTACAGAACCAGTTTCTCCTCCCTTGGTTTTCACACCTCAACTGCTAGAACAGGGCCTCATCCTCCCTGATTGATCTAACCTCGTTATCTCTAGCTTGCTTCTGGCTTGCTTATATTTACCTGCCCCTGGAAATTTCCATTACTTGCATCCGACGAAGTGGGTATTCACCCACGAAAGCTCATGCTGCAAAACATCTGTTAGTCTATAAGGTGCCACAGGATTCTTTGCTGCTTTTACAGAACCAGACTAACACGGCTACCCCTCTGATACTGGACAGGGGTGTGTGATTGTGCAGAGATCCCTAGAGGGCAGGTGGGATCGCCAGGTCCTCTAGCTGCCTGGGCCCAGACAATGGCTGGACACTGTATCCTGGCAACATGGCCGGGGCCCATCCTCGGCAGGAGCCAGCCGGAGGAGCTGGGAGCAGAGGAAGGGGGAGGCCGGGCACCTGGGTGTGATGGAGGGTGGGCTGCTGGACGCTGAGTGGTCTCCTGGTTTGGGAATTGGGGTGGGGGGAGCCCAGGGCTCTGGGTCCCCCCGAGATGGACTTTGCTGACAAGCTCTGTTCTACACCGTGATCCCAACAACTAATAACCCGTTTGTGTCACCCGCTGGCGGAGTCACTGCTGACGGCGACGTTGGGGGGCAGGGCACTAGGGGGGGCGGGGGGGCTTTCACAGGGGTACGATTCAGGCAGGCTCCCTGGGGAGCTCACGGTGTGAACAGGGGGCTGAACGCCCCGAAGTCAGAGACTGGCCCTGGTGAGGGTCTGGCCCAAGGCGGGTCACGGCAGGAGGGGCCTGTCTGAACTTCATTCCGAGCCGTTCCAGACCCCCCGGCCTGGTGCCCGGGACACGGCGCTGCCTAATTTCCCACTGGGGTCGTTCTAAGCCTGATCTGAGGGCGCGGAACTGCGCCCACAGGAGGCGAGATTAAAAAGATTAGGGCCGTTCAGCTTGGCAAAGAGACGACTCAGGGGGGATATGATGGAAGGCTAGAAAATCATGCCATGGGGTGGGGAAAGTGACCAGAGAACTGCTATTTCCCCTGTGCCACAGCACCAGAACCAGGGGTCACCCAATGAAGCCAACAGGCAGCAGGTTTCATACAAACAAGGGGCTGTGCTTTTCCCCACGGTGCACAATTAACCTGTGGAACTCCTTGCCAGGGGATGTGGGCATGGGCAAAAGTATAGCAGGGTCCAGAAAAGAACTAGATCATTTCCTGGAGGATGGGGCCATCAATGGCAATTAGCCAAGATGGTCAGGGACACAACCCCCTGCTCTGGGTGTCCCTAAACCTGTGACTGCCAGAAGCCGGGAGGAGAAGTTGGGGTGGGTCTCTCCTAAATTGCCATTTGCTGGGCACTGCCCCTGAAGTTCTGGTTGTGCCGCTGTCGGAGACAGGACACTGGACTAGCTGTGGCCGCTCTTCTGTTCTTAACAGGCTTCTTGACGGCACCACCCACGAGAATCACATTTTTCCCCATTTAAATAAATAAATCCAAAGAGTTTGGTCTCAGGTTCGTTTTATGCAGTGCAACAACATCAAGGGAGGTGAGTCCGTCCGGGAGCCGAGAACCCCTGCAGGGGGGGGAGAGCGGCTAACGCAGGCTGCAGGGTGGATTTCAGTGCCGTGTGGCTCGTTGCACTGGGTGGGGAATCAGGAGAGAAGCGTCAGCAGGAGGAGCCCAGCGAGGGCCGGGAGGAGCCCGGCTGCTCCTGGTGCCCCGCCCACCACAACGGAGGGCTGAGTGCATTTCTCTCTGGTTAGATTCAAATTGATCCTTGCGAAGGCCGACGAAGTCTCATTTAAGTGGTGGCACATGGACTCGGAAACGCAGCCCTTCATGACGATCGGTATTGGGCTGCGACCTGCGTGGGGAGGGGAAGGGGAAGCAGGTGGTTGTCAGGGGAGCAGCTCCATTCCTCAAGCTGGAGCAGGACACAACAGACTCCCCCTCCTCAGGGCCCATCCAAACTCCCCCCCCCACGCAGCCTCCATCTACTCATTTTCTCTGCCCCCCCCAGCCTGTCTGTCTCTGGATGGCCGCCCCCCTCCGACTCAGACTCACTGTGTGTCCTTGACCAAGTCACTTGCAGCCCCAGTCTAGAGCCCACCGACAACACCTGGCCTGTATTAGCCCCACGGCTCCTCTACAAAGCAGCAGCTCAGTTCTGGTTGGATCTCTAAAACGGGTGGTTTTGCAGTGAGCTAAGGCAACGTGATGGGACTGGACAAACTAGGGTCAGTTCCCAGCCCTGCCACAGCCTTCCTGTGTGACCTTGGGCAAGTCACAGCAGTGCTCTGTGCCTCAGTTTCCCCACCTCTTAAATGGGGAGAATGATCCCCACTCAGCCTACAGAGATTGCAGGCTCTTTGGGGCACAGACTATAGCTCCCTATGAGTTATTAGTGCCCAGCACAGAACGGGTCCCTTAGCTTCCTTGTGAGTCTGCGCAGTGCCCGGCATGACGGGTCTCCCAGGACTAAACCGGACCCTGCCACGAAGAGTCTAAACTACAGACAGGCAACACATGGGAGGAGAACCAGAGGCCCAGGGAGGGGAAGACACTGACCCAAGGTCTCACCAGAGGCCAGTGCTGGGAACAGAACCCAGGTGTCCTGATCTACAGCCGACACCTTTCCCTAACGGCCCCCACCCAGCGTCTCGCTTCTGCCCGACGGGGGGAACACAGCAAAGGAAAAATAATCCCACAATAAATGAAGAGACGTTACCAAACATTATAGCCCCAGTGGCGTCAATACATTGGGTCTCAGATCCAGCACACTCTAAGGTCCCTTCATGGCACTGCTCAGTGTCCAGAGCGAAGCAGCTCGGGCAGCGCCGGCCGTTGGGTGTGGTGTCAGCCGGGGGCACTGGGACGAAGCAGAGCAAACGCAGTCAGCTCGGGGGACGAGCCCCAGGAGGCGTCGGGGGAGGGAGAGCAGCTGGGGGCTGCACAGCTCAGCCCTGGGCACCCCCTGCAGGGGGAGCTGTAGCGCCGGGGACGCCGGGGTTAGCAGGGACGGGGGAGGGGTTTGCAGCAGGGAGCCCTGGATCCTGCCCCAGGTGGGGTCAGCCGGGTTCACACCTGGTGAGCTCCACCCACTAACCTCCACATACCCAGGGTCTCAGTGTTATTCAGGGCGGGAGAATCAGTCTCAGGAAGTTAACATGGGGCAGGTTCCAGGCATCGGGAGGTGCAGGGGGATCGAGGATGAGAGGCGGACATGGGGAGATTTACGTGTAACATGGACTGTTTTGCAGGCGTCTCCCACGCAGCAGGTGATGTTCGTCCTTGATGTCACTATGTTCCCAAAATTCACAGAGATGAGGCCGGCTTCACATTGACTCGACGGCACACAGGCCTTGAGAATCCTCTGGGACTCAATTCCCACTGCACAAGAGGAGAAGACAGATTTATTCCCCTTCCACTCACACCCCACTGATGCTCTTTTTACAATGACGCCCATGTGCAATTATCCTTCCTCTACCTACAGAGAAACGGAGGCACAGGGAGGGGAAGTAACTTACCCAAGGTCCCGCAGGGCTAGACAAAGTGATTCCAGCACCTAAATCCAGTGCTTAGATCCCCCAGCTCCCCACTCGGCTGCCGCCTAAGCCTGGGGGCCCAGGATCTCCGGCCCATAAAGTCCAGGCAGTCACAGGAAATCCGCAGTGTTTGCAATTTGGACAGTTCCGATGCTGTCCTGGTGACGTGCTGTGTCAGTAAAGGCAGACACCCGGAGCGTGGAAAGAAGAAGAGGTGGCAGGAAGAATACCACCAACGGGACACGGTTGCGACGAACTGTATGAACTGAAGAGAACAAGTCTTCTCTAAGAAAGCGTCAGTTATCAAAGTTTCCAGGAGGTGGTACATGCAGGGCTGCCGAAATCCTGATGCCGTGTGTCCTGCTCACCCCTTAGCCAGCCCAGGGCGGGATTCACAAACTGAATGTTCCCCTGCCAATATCACCTGTGGGACCTGATCCAGGGGACGCCCTGGGAACACGCCCACCAGATCCAGCTCTGCACAAAGCCCAGCCAGGGAGGAGGTTGGCGGGTGAGGGGGAGAGGGAGATTACCTCCCATATACCCAAGAGACCAGTCGATATTTACAAGTGCTCTGCTAGCAAAAATGTCTGAGCCACTTTCTTAGAGCAGACTTGTTCTCTTCAGTTCATACAGTTAGTCACAACCGCGTCACGGTGGTGGTGGTATTCCACCTAGCACCTCTTCTTCACATGGTACGGGTGTCTGCCTGTACTGACGGCACGTCCGACCGTCACCAGGACAGTGTTTGAACTCTCCAAGCTGCAAACACCGTGAATTCCCTCTGACTGACCGGGCCTTTTGTTTGAGACCCGCTGCTTGCAATGCTGAGGCTAAGCCCCATTGGGAGGTAGCCCCACAGCGACTGGCATAGAAACCCAGGAGTCCTGGCTCCCAGTCATTGCCTGTTGGAACCCAGCCACCCCACACCCGTCCCAGAGGAAGGCATAGAATAGAACCCAGGAGTCCTGGCTCCCCAGCCTCTTCCCTGACCCAGGTTGGTTAGGGCCCATCTCACCTACCCACTATGATTTCAGTAAGGAAGATGCCACAAGAGTCTTGCCCAGCGGTGCAGTTCTGCATGCTGCCCGTGCAGTTGCTTCCAAATCCAGTGCAAACCTCACACTGCAGACAGGTCCCTGGAGAAGGAGAGAGAACATGAGGGTCTAGATTCATCCCTTCCTTGCACCCTCACTTTCTCTTGAATTTAATTGTGGGTCTCACCCATTGACACCAGTGGAGTTACGGTCCTTTGACCCCAGCTGGGGATCGTGCAGAAATGCCTTTAATATTGTCTTGAGCTCACGTTAGTGAAATTCAGATCTGCTGCCTTTCAGACAAACTCGTGGGGAAAATCCCCTTTCAGGAATATCCTTGGTTTCTGGCCAGCTCTGAAACGTGCCCAGTCAGGACACAGTTCTTTAAAGAATAAATATTTCCTCCCATTTCCAGAATTGTTTCACTCCTTTCCATGGGGGCTTTCCTCCTTGGACATTGTCACTCAGACATCCCCAGCTCAGCCCCCGTTATTCTGTGGCTGCTTTTTGGTTACATTCACTAACGGTTTTACCTGACAGGCTGCTCTGAGGAGTTCAAGGAGTTAGGGAATCAGCCCCTGTAGGAACAGACCCCACTCACCCGTAGCCAGGAGAGCAGCGAGGATGCAGACAGCAAGAGAAGCCTCCATGGTGATGGGGAAGCAGTAGATCGGCGCTGGGGTCTCGGATGCAGCCAATTCTCTGGCCGGAGGATTGATCACAGAAGGGCTGAACTGAGATCAGAAGAAAGGTTGCACATGCATGATCCAGTCGACAGGGGCGCGGAACCACTGAGCCGTTTGGCACAGTTCTGAGGTAGCCCCACTTCTGACCCCTTGGTGGCTGGTATGTTTATGGCACCCACACAGATAAGTCAGAGAGAAACCTGAAATGCTCCTGCTGGAAGGTTGCAGCATAAGATGACTCTGTTTCTGGGCATCCAGAACAATCAGCCACAAGAACATAAATAAGAGAGAGAGAAAGCAGGCTGCTCCCTAAACAGTGGGAGACAAACCAGGCAGCTGCCCATGGCAGCGAGAGACAACTCAGCCCACTTTGTTCTAGGCTGGTTCTTTGCAGGCTGCATCTGGTCCCACGTCTCCCTGCAGAGCCCCCAAGACTGCCAGCAGGACCAGGAAGCCACTTTCTCTCCCCCTCACCCCTCTTAAAGTGAGAGCGTGCCATTGCAAACAGTCCTCAATACAAACATCCATTAACAGTCATATGGTGGAGGAGTGGGGCTGGGAGCCAGGACTCCTGGGTTCTAGCCTTAGCTCTGGAAGGGGAGTGGGGTCTAGTGGTTAGAGCAGGAGGGACAGGGAGCCAGGACTCCTGGGTTCTGCCTGCAGTTCCAGGAGGAGAGTAGGGTTTGGTGGGTTAAAGCAGGGTGACTGGGAGCCAGGACTCCCAGATTCTATCCTTGGCTGCAGAAGGGGAGTAGGGTCTTGTGGTTAGAGCACAAGCAGATGGAGGGGTATCACTTACCAAATGCTCCTTAGAGTAAAGTTTGCCTGGGTGAAGTCGGTGGCTAATTCTGCGAGTGGAAAAGCTGTGCCAGGCTCTCCCTGCTTCCTGTTACAGCGGGGCTGCCCCTGGCTCTCTGCCTCTTTATATAGAAGGGCTCAGGTACCTGCTGTGATGCAATATCGAAACTTTAACGGATCTGCACACTTCAGAGTCTGTACGTTCCTGGTCCCCTCGCCAGCCCTGCACATTGGGCGTCTGTGCACACTGACAAATTCTCCTCCCTTCCTGCCGGGAAATCGAATGAGGGGAATGAGTGAAAGCAACTCCCCTTGGAAGGCTTGGGGTGGCGACGAGGGGTAGCCAGTCACATGTCTTAGGGAAGGAACGGGGCAGCAGGACTCCTGGGTTCTGTTCCTGATGACATCTAGCTTAAGGGCAGGACTCCTGCGTCCTACTCCTGTCCTTGGGAGAAGCGGGATCCAGTGGTGAGAGAAGTGGGGACGGGAGCCAGGACGCCTGGGTTCTATAGAGTGGACAGTGGGGCACAGTGGCGTAGGGTTGGGTGGGCCTTGGAAATCTGGGTTTCATAAGGGTGTGGGTCTAGTGAGTTAATGCAGGAGGAAGGAGGCCTGCAGGTCAGGACTCCTGGGTCCCGTAGAGAAGTGTGGGGGGGTGTCAAGTAAGTTAAAACTGGTTGTCAGGACTCCTGGGTTCTCTCCACAACTCTGGGGAGGGAATGGGGGCTAGTGGGTTAGTGGAGGGGGCTAGGAGCAAGGATACTGGGGTCCTGTTCTCAGCCGGGAGCAGGATTTTGTGGGTTTGACTCTCAATCTTTCCAGACAACTGTTCCCCTTTCAGGGCTCTGATTTGTCTTGCGTACCCCCAAGTTCCCCCTCACTTAAAAATGACTCGTTCCCAAAATCAGACATAACAATCCCAAAGCGCCACAGCCGCACTATTACTGACACATTGCTGCCTTTCTCGTTGTTACCACAGCATTATAAAATACATCGATTGGGATGTAAATAAAATATTGCACTTGCATTTCAGCGGACAGTCTAGAGAGCAGTGTAAACACGTCATTGTATGAAATGTTAGTTTGTACTGACTTCACTGGGGCTTTTTATGTGGCCTGTTGTAAAACTAGCCAAATGTCTAGATGAGTTGATGCACCCCCTGGAAGACCTCTGGGAACCCCAGGGGTACACAGATCTTTGGTTGAGAATCACTGGATTAGAGAAAAGGCAGCAATTTTTCAGTCAGAGGGTGCTGTGACTTTTTTTTTTTTTAATTTCTCCTTGTATAAGCAAATCGTTTTTGGGGGGTACGCAAACCAAATCAGAGTCCGAAAAGTGGTACAGTCTTCTGGAAAGGTTGAGAGCCACTGGGTTAGATCGGGGCTTCGACCCAGGGCTCCTGGCTTCTCTTCCCAACCCCAGCAATCGCTCCGTGACCTAGGGAAAGTCACAGGACCCGTCTCGACTTTTCACTGTAAACATTACAACAATATTGCCAACCTCCACCGGATCTCGTAATAACCTTTGCAACGTTCTTGGTACCTTGCAGTGCTGGGCATGGGGAGGGCTAAAGCTCTAGGGTGTTTTTGGTTCTTTTCCCTCCTTTGTTCCATTGACACTCACATTCAGCCCCGTTTAAACGCAGAGCGGAACAGAGGGAGCTGGGCATGAAGAAGAACCACGGTCCTGCAATGCAGGGATTCTACCAGGCCGGCAGAAGCATTCCAGGGGTTCCCATCACCTTCCTAATGAGCTTGACAACAGCTCTGGGTTTAAGCTAGTTGTGATTTGTAATGGTTTTGGCCAAAAACAGAACAATTTTTGGCCAGAAATGTCAAAAAACAAATCGACTTTAAGGCAAAAAAAGTCAAAAGCTGAAAATCGTTTAAGTTCACAAGTGAAGCATTTTCAGCGACAATGTCCTGGAAACTGAACAACTGTCAGCTGGAAACAAAACAAGTTTGGCCAAAAGTCACCCAATCTTTGGCCACAAACGGACAAAATCTTTGGATTCAAACTTAGTTGTGATGGGAAATTTCCTCGCAGCTCCTCATGGAAATGCCCCTCACTGAAATGTGTTGGGTGGGTTCTTGGTCAGCCCTCTCCCGGTACGAAAAGAAAGGGGAAGGGTGGAAGAGAAATCAGGATATTGAGACTGCCATCCCCAGGGCCAATGGGGAGAGGGCAGTGCTCCAGGTCAGCTTGATTGACAGGGCCTTGAGGCAATCAGGACCCTGGGGGCCTGTCCTCTGTGTGAGCTGGGGCTGGTTGAGCCAGGGCAGAGCAGAGCTAAGGGGAGAGCAGCAGCCTGAGCTGGGAGCTGGCGCTGGAGCAGGCCGGAGCTGGGTGGCTGAGAGTCTGGGCGCCCATTAGCCCCCCTGCCAGCCCCCAGCAGCGCTCGCAGCCCCGGCACCGGAGGGCACTCAAAGCCCTTCCTGTGGGGAAATAGCTCCTCGCTCCCCCGCTGGTGGGACGGGAGCCAGGGGAGGGCAGGGCCTGGCCAGCCTTGGCCCAGAGAAGGGACCTGGCCAGTGCTGAGCTCCAGGAGTCTCCCCCACAAAGCCGGGCGGTTTTATTTCCAGTGTCACCCTCGGTGCTGCCCTGAGACCTTTCAGTCGCTCCTGACGGAAACCTGAGGACGTTATTGTCTGTACCTCGGCGTCTCCATCAGCACATACAAATGTTTGCTTTCTTCTGTTAGTCTATGGACCCGGGGACTTTTTCACAGTTCCTGGAGGGCTCTTAATCGTACCAGGTTGTTACAGCCTGGGAACAGGTCTCTTTCCTAACTTCCTTAATATCTGAGTGTGCTCTAGATATGACATTGCTTAGCGGCCAAATGTTCTTGATAACATTTAACACGACTAGTGTCAGATTGTATTTTCATTATGGCACGTTGAGAATCATTCAGTTGGGTCACTGTAGATACAGACTCAGGATTCCTCTAGTACATTATAAAACTGAACAGTTTCCAGAGGTTAAAACCAGCTTTTAGATCAGTCCTTTGTAAATACAAGTTCAGCTTATAAATTGGTTTTTATGTTTTGAATCTTTACACCTGGAGTTCCTTGAACTCGAGGGTGTTTCTTTTGTGCTGGAGAACTATCAAATGCATCGTATAAATAGATTACAATATTTAAGACTTTATTTCTAGTTACTGAGTAACTTAATAAGAAAAGAAAACACATCACCATTGGAAAAAGGTGATAATATTGTAATCTACTGGAAATACACCATCAGATGTTGTAGAGATGATGGGAAACCGATGATGGGAAACCGTTGTTGGCCAATCTATTGCAATATTTTCTTTCCAATGATCACTTTTAAAGCTTTTGGTTTTTCCTTTTTTTTAAACTAGTGCCAAAATGACCCTCTCTAATGTATTAGTTATTCCATGTTTTAGAATAATATTTTTTGGAAAACTGAACTGCTTTACTTCATAACTTTTTCATGAGAAATGAGATACACAAATTAAAAGTGTGTATATTTGCTTGCTTATAATTTTCCAAAAGGCAATATAAATGAAAATAAACAAGTGTGTGGGTGTCTGAGAGTGATTGGTGGCACAGGGTAAGGACATTGATATTGAGCAAATATTCTACATGAATTTTATTTGCCGGTTAAAGTTATTAGTTCTTGTATTAAGACTCCAAAAGTGATAAAAGTAAGTAAATGCAAAGTAATGCACATTGGAAAAACATAATCCCAGCTACACATACAAAATGATGGGGTCTAAATTAGCTGTTACCACTCCAGAAAGTTCTTGGAGTCACTGTCGATAGTTCTCTGAAAACATCCATTCAATGGGCGGCGGCAGACAAAAAAGGGAACAGAATGTTGGAAATCATCAAGAATGGTATAGATAATAAGACAGAAAATATCATATTGCCTCTATATAAATCAATAGTATGCCCACACGTCGAATACTGTGTGCAGATCTGGTCAGCCAATCTGAAAAAAAGATATATTGGAATTGGAAAATGTACAGACAAGAGCAACAGAAATGATTAAGGGGATGGAACAGCTTCTGTATGAGGAGAGATTAAAAAGACTGGGATTCTTCAGCTTGGAAAAGATACAAGTAAGTGGGAATATGATAGAGGTCTATAAAATGTTGAAGGGTGAGGAGACAGTGAATAAGGAAGTGTTATTTACTCCTTCACATTACATGAGAACTAGGGGTCACCCAGTGAAATTACTAGGCAGCAGGTTTAAAACAAACAAAAGGAAGTATTTTTCCACACAATGCACGGTTAACCTGTGGAACTTCTTGCCAGATGATGTTGTGAAGGCCAAGAGTTAACAGGGTTAAAAAAAGAAGTAGATAAATTCATGGAGGATAGATCCAAAGATGGAGTACATAGCTCTGTTTGCCAGAAGTTGGGAATGGGCGAAAGGGGTTGGATCACTTGATGATTCCCTGTTCGGTTCATTCCCCCTGGGGCACCTGGCGTTATCCTCCGACAGTAGGCAGGATAGTGGGCTAGACGGACCATTGGTCTGACCCAATCTGGCCGTTTTTATGCTTTTACCTCAAGGCTTGGGGTTGGGAATATCCTGCTGTGTTAACTCCTGATTGTTCTAAATTTAGATATAAATGTAAAATGAGGGTTTAACTGGGGTTTGTATATAGATCTAGATATTTCTTTCTTTCTCCTGTCTGCTAATTCTAAATTATTACCTGCCAAAAAAATGTAGCGTTTTCAGGTGCCTGAGTAGCTCCCGGAATCATGGTTAAAGTTGCTCCTCCCACCCCCCCCAATCTGAAATGGTACCGCTGGGATGGGCCCAGGACGCCTCAGCCTGCTCTGATCATTCACGCTGAAGTTCAGCAACCTGGGTTTGTAGTTCTTCAATTCCAGCCCTGGCAGGGCCCGTGGCCAGACCTGGACAGTGCTAGCAGAACCCAGCCAGTAAGGCAACGGGGTGGATCCTCTTTGTGACACCAATTATGTAAGCGGAAGCGGGAGATGGTCCCGCTATTGTGGGGAACTTTCTTGGCTTCTGCAGCATCCCAGGTGGTATCGGATGGGGGCAGGATCTGAGTCCTCGGTCCAACTCCCTACGCCAGAGGCCGGCTGCCCCCGAGGGCTCCCCTTCCTCCCTCCTGCGCAGCAGAGTCCTTGTGACCCCAACATGGCTGGGCTCAGGATCCCTGGGGGGCTGACCCTCCTGTCTCATGGTGGTCACTTAGGCCAGGGGTTAGGGTGTCCCCTCCCCCAGATGTTCTCTCCACACCGGACGTGTCCCTGAGCCCTGCATTACGTGCAAACCCAACACAATGTATTCAACAGGAACTGTAAGGAAAATAAGGAAAAAAATTGCAGGTTAAAGGAACAAGGACCCCGCCCTGTGGGCCCGGGGACACCACAGCCAGCCGTCTCTGGGACGTAAGGGGAGTTCACAGTCTGGTCCTCGCATGTCCCAGGCCCCAGCCGTGCTGCGGTGACACCGCTCGTCGGCCCCTGCTCTGGCGGTGCCCACATGCCCTCAGGCGCTAGGGGGCAGGACCCTTCTCCCCAGCGTCGGCCTCCCCGTCAGGGTTAATGTCTTTCTCCAAGGCCAACGTGTCTCTGCACTAGGTCCTCTGGTGTAGCTCAGTCCTGGCTCCCCGGCAGCCCGGCTGGTCTCCAGTACTCCAGCTCCCAGCTCCGGCCTGCTCCAGCACCAGCTCCCAGCTCAGGCTGCTGATCTCCCCTTAGCTCTGCCCTGCCCTGGCTCAGCCAGCCCCAGCTCACACAGAGGACAGGCCCCCAGGGTCCTGATTGCCTCAATGCCCTGTCAATCAAGCTGACCTGGAGCACTGCCCTCTCCCCATTGGCTCTGGGGACTGTCAGTCTTAAGAGCCCGATTTCTCTTCCGCCCTTCCCCTTTCTTTTCGTACCAGCAGAGGGCTGACCAAGAACCCACCCAACACATTTCAGTGAGGGGCATTTCCATGAGGAGCTGCGAGGAAATTTCCCATCACAACTAAGTTTGAATCCAAAGATTTTGTCCGTTTGTGACCAAAGATTGGGTGACTTTTGGCCAAATTTGTTTTGTTTCCAGGACATTGTCGCTGAAAATGCTTCACTTGTGGATTTATACAGAGACATGATGATATTTTCTGTCCTGTTATCTTTCCCATTCTGAAGGTTCCCAACATTCTGGTCACTGTTTTGATGCCACTGCACATTGAGTGGATGTTTTCAGAGAACTATCCACAGTGACTCCAAGATCTCTTTCTAGAGTGGTAACAACTAATTTAGACCCCATCATTTTGTCTGTATAACTGGGATAATGTTTTCCAATAGGCATTACTTTGCATTTCCTGTCCTTTATCAGTTTTGGAGCCTTAATACAAGAACTAATAACTTTAACGGGTAAATAAAATTCATGCAGAATATTTGCACCATGTCACACCAATCACCTTCAGACACCCACAAACTTTTTTATTTTAGTTTATATTGCCTTTTGGAGAACTATAAGCAAGCAAATATACACACTTTTAATTTGTGTTTCTCATTGCTCATGAAAAAGTTATGAAGTAAAGCAGTTCAGTTTTCCCACAAATATTCTTCTAAAACATGGAATAACTAATAAATTAGAGAAGGTCATTTTGGCATTAGTTTAAAAAAAAGGAAAAACCAAAAGCTTTAAAAGTGATCATTGGAAAGAAAATATTTCTATAGATTGGCCAACAACAGTTTCCCATCATCTCTACAACATCTGACGGTGTATTTCCAGTAGATTACAATGTTATCACCTTTTTCCAATGGTGATGTGTTTTCTTTCCTTATTAAGTTACTCAGTAACTAGAAATAAAGTCTTAAATATTGTAATCTATTTATACGATGCATTTGATAATTCTCCAGCACAAATGAAACACTCTCGAGTTCAAGGAACTCCGGGTGTAAAGATTCCAAACATAAAAACCAATTTATAAATTGAACTTGTATTTACAAAGGACTGATCTAAAAGCTGGTTTTAACCTCTGGAAACTGTTCAGTTTTATAATGTACTAGAGGAATCCTGAGTCTGTATCTACAGTTACCCAACTGAATGATTCTCAACGTGCCATAATGAAAATACAATCTGACACTAGACGTGTTAAATATTATCAAGAACATTTCCCTCTAAGCAATGTCATATCTAGAGCACACTCAGATATTAAGGAAGTTAGGAAAGAGACCTGTTCCCAGGCTGTAACAACCTGGTACGATTAAGAGCCCTCCAGGAACTGTGAAAAAGTCCCCGGGTCCATAGACTAATTTCAGAAAGCAAACATTTGTATGTGCTGATGGAGACGCCGAAGTACAGACAATAACGTCCTCAGGTTTCCGTCAGGAGCGACTGAAAGGTCTCAGGGCAGCACCAAGGGTGCCACTGGAAATAAAACTGCCCGGCTTTGTGGGGGAGACTCCTGGAGCTCAGCACTGGCCAGGTCCCTTCTCTGGGCCAAGGCTGGCCAGGCCCTGCCCTCCCCTGGCTCCCATCCAACCAGCGGGGGAGCGAGGAGCTATTTCCCCACAGGAAAGGCTTTGAGTGCCCTCCGGTGCCGGGGCGGCAAGCGCTGCTGGGGGCTGGCGGGGGGGCTAATGGGCGCCCAGACTCTCAGCCACCCAGCTCCGGCCTGCTCCAGTTCCAGCTCCCAACTCGGGCTGCTGCTCTCCCCTTAGCTCTGCCCTGCCCTGGCTCAGCCAGCCCCAGCTCACACAGAGGACAGGCCCCCGGGGTCCTGATTGCCTCAATGCCCTGTCAATCAAGCTGACCTGGAGCACTGCCCTCTCCCCATTGGCCCTGGGGACTGTCAGTCTCAAGATCTCGATTTCTCTTCCGCCCTTCCCCTTTCTTTTCGTACCGGCAGAGGGCTGACCAAGAACCCACCCAACACATTTCAGTGAGGGGCATTTCCATGAGGAGCTGCGAGGAAATTTCCCATCACAACTAAGTTTGAATCCAAAGATTTTGTCCGTTTGTGGCCAAAGATTGGGTGACTTTGGGCCAAACTTGTTTTGTTTCCAGCTGACAGTTGTTCAGTTTCCAGGACATTGTCACTGAAAATGCTTCACTTGTGAACTTAAACGATTTTCAGCTTTTGACTTTTTTTGCCTTAAAATCGATTTGTTTTTGACATTTCTGGCCAAAAATTGTTCTGTTTTTGGCCAAAACCATTACAAATCACAACTAGCTTAAACCCAGAGCTGTTGTCAAGCTCATTAGGAAGGTGATGGGAACCCCTGGAATGCTTCTGCCGGCCTGGTAGAATCCCTGCATTGCAGGATCCTGGTTCCTCTTCATGCCCAGCTCCCTCTGTTCCGCTCTGCGTTTAAACGGGGCTGAACGTGAGTGTCAATGGAACAAAGGAGGGAAAAGAACCAAAAACACCCTAGAGCTTTAGCCCTCCCCATGCCCAGCACTGCAAGGTACCAAGAACGTTGCAAAGGTTATTACGAGATCCGGTGGAGGTTGGCAATATTGTTGTAATGTTTACAGTGAAAAGGCGAGACGGGTCCTGTGACTTTCCCAAGGTCACGGTGTGATTGCTGGGGCTGGGAAGAGAAGCCAGGAGCCCTGGGTCGAAGCCTCGATCTAACCCAGTGGCTCTCAACCTTTCCAGAAGACTGTACCACTTTTCGGACTCTGATCTGTCTTGCGTACCCCCAAGTTTGCCCTCACTTAAAAAACGACTTGCTTGTACAAGGAGAAATAAAAAAAACCAAAAGTCACAGCACCCTCTGACTGAAAAATTGCTGCCTTTTCTCTAATCCAGTGATTCTCAACCAAAGATCTGTGTACCCCTGGGGTACACAAAGGTCTTCCAGGGGGTACATCAACTCATCTAGACATTTGGCTAGATGTACAACAGGCCACATAAAAAGCCCCAGTGAAGTCAGTACAAACTAACATTTCATACAATGACGTGTTTACACTGCTCTCTAGACTGTCCGCTGAAATGCAAGTGCAATATTTTATTTACATCCCAATCAATTTATTTTATAATGATGTGATAACAACGAGAAAGGCAGCAATGTGTCAGTAACAGTGCGGCTGTGGCGCTTTGGGATTGTTATGTCTGATTTTGGGAGCGAGTCGTTTTTAAGTGAGGGGGAACTTGGGGGTACACAAGACAAATCAGAGTCCTGAAAGGGGAACAGTTGTCTGGAAAGATTGAGTGTCAAACCCACAAAATCCTGCTCCCGCATCAGGAACAGAACCCAGGAGTCCTGCTGCCCCGTTCCTTCCCTCAGACACGTGACTGGCTACCCCTGGTCGCCACCCCAAGCCCTCCAAGGGGAGTTGCTTTCACTCATTCCCCTCATTCGATTTCCCGGCAGGAAGGGAGGAGAATTTGTCAGTGTGCACAGACGCTCAACGTGCAGGGCTGGCGAGGGGAACAGGAACGTACAGACTCTAAAGTGTGCAGATCCGTTCAAGTTTCTATATTGCATCACAGCAGGTACCTGAGCCCTTCTATAAAAAGAGGCAGAGAGCCAGGAGCAGCCCCGGTGTAACAGGAAGCAGGGAGAGCCTGGCACAGCTTTTCCACTCGCAGAATTAGCCACCGACTTCACCCAGGCAAACTTTACTCTAAGGAGCATTTGGTAAGTGATATCCCTCCATCTGCTTGTGCTCTAACCATAAGACCCTACTCCCCTTCCAGAGCTAAGGCTAGAACCAAGGAGTCCTGGCTCCCTGTTCCTCCTGCTCTAACCACTAGACCCCACTGCCCTTCAAGAGCTAAGGCTAGAACCCAGGAGTCCTGGCTCCCAGCCCCACTCCTCCACCATATGACTGTTAATGGATGTTTTGTATTAAGGACTGTTTGCAATGGCACGCTCTCACTTTAAGAGGGGTGAGGGGGAGAGAAAGTGGCTTCCTGGTCCTGCTGGCAGTCTTGGGAGCTCTGCAGGGAGACATGGGACGAGATGCAGCCTGAAAAGAACCAGCCTAGAACAAAGTGGGCTGAGTTGTCTCTCGCTGCCATGGGCAGCTGCCTGGTTTCTCTCCCATGGTTTAGGGAGCAGCCTGCTTTCTCTCTCTCTTATTTATGTTCTTGTGGCTGATTGTTCTGGATGCCCAGAAACAGAGTCATCTTATGCTGCAACCTTCCAGCAGGAGCATTTCAGGTTTCTCTCTGACTTATCTGTGTGGGTGCCATAAACATACCAGCCACCAAGGGGTCAGAAGTGGGGCTACCTCAGAACTGTGCCAAATGGCTCAGTGGTTCCGCACCGCTGTCGATTGGATCATGCATGTGCAACCTTTCTTCTGATCTCAGTTCAGCCCCTCTGTGATCAATCCTCCGGCCAGAGAACTGGCTGCATCCAAGACCCCAGCGCCGATCTACTGCTTCCCCATCACCATGGAGGCTTCTCTTGCAATCTGCATCCTCGCTGCTCTCCTGGCTACGGGTGAGGGGGGTCTGTTCCTACAGGGGCTGATTTCCTAACTCCTCGAACTCCTCAGAGCAGCCTGTCAGGTAAAACTGTTAGTGAATGTAACCAAAAAGCAGCCACAGAATAACGGGGGCTGAGCTGGGGATGTCTGAGTGACAACGTCCGAGGAGGAAAGTCCCCGTGGAAAGGAGTGAAACAATTCTGGAAATGGGAGGAAATATTTATTCTTTAAATCACTAGAACTGTGTCCTGACTGGGCAGGATTCAGAGCTGGCCAGAAACCAGGGACATTCCTGAAAGGGGATGTGCACCAAGGATTTGTCTGAAAGGAAACAGATCTGATTCTCAGGCACATGAGCTCAAGGTGATATGAAAGGCATTTCTACATCATGATCCCCAGTTGGGGTCAATGGGCTGTGGCTCCACTGGTGTCAGTGGGGCCAGATCTGCAGCTGGGTTCAGTTAAATTCAGGGGAAAGTGAGGGTGCAAGGAAGGGACGAATCTAGACCCTCATGTTCTCTCTCCTTTTCCAGGGACCTGTCTGCAGTGTGAGGTTTGCTCTGGACCAGGAAAAAACTGCACGGGCACCATGCAGACCTGCGCCGCTGGGCAAGACTCTTGTGCCTTCGTTTTTACCGATGTCTCACAGGGTAGGTGAGATGGACCCTAACCGACATGGGTCAGGGAACAGGCTGGGGAGCCAGGACTCCTGGGTTCTATTCTACGCCTTCCTCTGGGACGGGTTTGGAGTGGCTGGGTTCCACCAGGAAACAGCTGGGAGCCAGGACTCCTGGGTTCTGTGCTGCACCCTGTGGGCTAGTATGCAAAAGGCATCTCAGTATTGCAACAGTGGGTCTCAAATAAAAGGCCCTGCAACTTTTAACTTTTTTTAAGGGGGAGAGGAGGGAGAGCCAGATCCTCCCTCCCACGGACAGAGCCAGCCGCCCCACGGCGCTCTAAGGAAACACCACTGAGCCCTAGTGCTGCTCCGGGGGGCAGGGCAGGTGCTGGGAGCTTGGGGAAGGGGCTCTGGGACCCCAAAAGTTGCAGTGGCTGCAATTGAAGCCTCTGGTGGCCACATGTGTCCACTGCAGCTGTGCTTGGGAATCAGTCCAGGTGACTCGCCAGCCTGTGGGCCGGGGCCCACTCAGGAAGGGAGCCGCAGAAGCCAGCACAGCCAGCAGGGGCCGCCTAAGCCAGCCAATAGGAAAGGCCGAGGAGAGGGGTGTGGCCTAAGTTTGGCTTCACGGAGGCGCCCAGCTCTGGTTGGGATCCACAGCTGGGAACCCCTCACTGGTAGTCGGGCATCTGAACTGGGTCAGCCCTTCCTTGCAGAAGACGGCATTGAAAGAGGGGCTGCCAGGAGACCCCAGCATCTGGGTGCTCAGCTAGGCCCTGGGGGAGCCAAGTTCAAATCTCCACTTAGACAAAATCAGGCTGGGGACTTCAGCGCAGATCTCTCCCCTCCTATGGCCGTGCCTGGCCCCCTGGCCTCTGGGTGGGTCTCTCAGTCTCTCCTGTTGAAAAAGCCGCACACTGTATGAAATAGTAAATCGTTCCCTGGAACCCGATTCCCCCATGTCCACGGGGAGCGTCCAACCCACTGGGCTCCTGGGTATCCGGGGGGAGCAACCCAGCATCTCCTCCCCTGGCTGGGCTTTGTGCAGAGCCGGATCTGGTGTGCGTGCGCCGAAGGCATCCCCTGGCTCCGGCCCTGCAGGTGAGATCGTCAGGGGAACAACTAGTTTGTGAATCCCGCCGTGGCTAAGGGGTGATGCCCAGTGTCGGGATCTCAGCAGCCTGGCACCTACCCCCGGTGGGAACTTTGGCATCAAAAGGACTTTCTGGGCAGGAGATTCGGGCCTGCAGGGTTCGGTGGCAGCTGAGTGGGGAGCTGGAGGATGTAAGTGCTGGGTTTAGGTGCTGAAATCTCTTTGTCTGGCCCTGTAGGACTGTGGGTGAATCATGTCTCTCTGTGCCTCAGTTTCCCCATGGGTAGAGGAAGGCTAATGGCACAGGGCTTTGTTGTGAAGAGGGCATTGATGGGGTGGGAGTGGAAGGGGAACAAATCTCAGCCTTCTCCTCTTGTGCAGCGGGAGTGACGGGACAGAGCTTTCTCAAGGGCTGTGTGCCATCCAGCGAATGTAAAGTCGGCCCCATCTCTATGAATTTTGGGCAGGGAATGATGACAAGGACGAGCATCGTCTGCTGCGTGGGAGACGCCTGCAGAACAACCACAGTTACAGGTACCTTTCCCCAGCTCCGCCTCTCCTGCCCCATCCTTCTGCACCTCCTGCTGCCCGAAACCTGACCCATATTAACTTATTGAGCCTGGTCCTCCGCGCCCCATGGAGTAACGCTGAGCCCCAGAATGGGTGGAGTTTAGTGGGTGGGGCTCTAGGCTCCCACCATGTGTGAACCCGGCTGGCCCCACCCAGGGCAGGGTCCAGGGGTCCCTGCTGCAAACCCCTCCCCTGCACCCAGTGTCCCCGGAGCTACAGCTCCCCCTGCAGGGGGCACCCAGGGCTGAGCTGTGCAGCCCACAGCTGCTCTCCCTGCCCCGACGCCTCCTGGGGCTGGTCCCCCGAGCTGACTGCGTTTGCTCCGCTTCTTCCCAGTGCCCCCGGCTGACACCAAACCCAATGGCCGGAGCTGCCGTGGCTGCTACGCGTTGAACGCTGGTCAATGCAATGAACAAACCATAGAGTGTACTGGACCTGAGACACAGTGTATTGATATTGCTGGGACCATAACGATGGGTAACTTCAGTTCATTTATTCAGGGGTTCTTTTTCTTTGGGCAGAAGCGAGACGCTGGGTGGGGGCCGTTGGGTAAAGGTATCGGCTGCAGATCAGGACACCTGGGCTCTGTTCCCGGCACTGGCCTCCACTGTGAACTTGGTGTGACGGGTTGGATCACAGAAACTCCCTGGGGAGCTGCCAACTGATGTGCCAAGACTACTTCTGCTCCTGCTTTCCCTGCCAGCCTGGGAATCCAGCGCCCTGTCCTGCTGAGCCAGACACGCCCGTCTGCCCCAACACAGACCCAGGGTCTGAACCACGTGCCTCAAAGCTGCAGGCTTTACTGAAGGCAGCTCACAGAACTGTGCTTGTCTTTAACACTCAGATGCCCAACTCCCAGTGGGGTCTAAACCCAAATAAATCCATTTTACCCCTGTATAAAGCTTATACAGGGTAAATCATAAACTGTTCACCCTCTATAACACCAATAGAGAGATAATACCCCCCAGGTATTAATCCATACTCTGGGTTAATTAATAAAAAGTGATTTTATTAAATACAAAAAGTCAGATTTAAGTGGTTCCAGGTGATGACAGACAGAACAAAGTGAATTACCAAGCAAAATAAAATAGAACACTCAAGTCTGTATCTAATACAGTAAGAAAACTGAATACAGATAAAATCTCACCCTCAGAGGAGTTCCAGTGAGCTTCCTTTTCCAGACGAGTCCCCTTCTAGTCTGGGTCCAGCAATCACTCACCCCCCTGTAGTTCCTGTCCTTTGTTCCAGTTTCTTTCGGGTATCCTTGGGTTTGGAGAGGCTCTCTCTTTAGCCAGCTGAAGACAAAATGGAGGGGGTCTCCCAGGGGTTTAAATAGACTTTCTCTTGTGGGTGGAGACCCCCTCCCTCCCCCTGTGTAGAATCCAGCTCCAAGATGGAGTTTTGGAGTCACCTGGGCAAGTCACATGTCCATGTATGACTGAGTTTCTTACCAGCCAAGCCACATTCCTGGGAAAGCTCAGCTGTGAATTGGTGTCTTCAAGTTCATTGTTGGCTTAAGTGGTTCTTGATTGGGCACTTAATTTTCCCACTCTTTTTTTCAAAAAGCTGCCCAAATGCTCTACGAGGCTGGTTAAAACCAAGCCAGTACACAGCCAATATTCATAACTTCAAACACAAAAATGACACGTGCATACAAATAGGAGGAATAGATTCAGTAGATCATAACCTTTGCAGAGATATGTTACATGGCCTATGTAGCATAAAGCATATTCCAATTATGTCGTATTTACTTTCATAAGCATATTTCCATAAAGCTTTATGGGGTGGGCCAGTGTCTTCCCCTCCCTGTGCCTTTGGTTCCCCTCCGTCCATTGCCTGTCAATAGTTAAGTCTATAAACTCCTTATTGTAGGGCCTGGCTTAGTCCTGGGAACCCCTGTTGTGCCCAGCCCTGGACAGACCCCTGACCAAGATTGGGGTCTCCTCTTGTGCTGGGTGCCACAAAGACCTTTGACTGAGATCGGGGTCCCCTCTTCTGCCAGATGCTGAAGGACTCCTAGTGAGATACAGTCCCTGTCCCCAAAGAGCCTGCAATCTAAGCAGGCAAATGAAGGATCTTTCTCCCCATTTTAAAGGTGGGGAAACCGAGGCACGGAGCAGTACCAAGACTTGCCCAGTGTGACACAGGAAGGCTGTGGCAGAGCTGGGATCTGAACCTAGTTTTGCGAAGTCCCCTCATGGTGCCTTAATTCACTACAAAGCTGCCCTGTTTAGAGATCCCACTACTGCCACCAGAAAAGAGCTGCTGCTTTGCAGATGAGCTGTGGGGTTAATACAGGCCTCATCCAATGTAGGTGTTGTCAGTGGGCTCTGGATCCGGGCTGCAAGTGACTGGTTTACAGACACACAGCGAGACTCTGTCCGAGCGGAGGAGAAGTGGGAGGCTATCCTGGGCCAGACAGGCTGGTGGGAGCAGACAGATGGAGAGGTGAAGGCTGTGGGGGTCAGGGGAGGTTGGTGGGGCCCTGAGGAGGGGGAGGCCATTGTGTCCTAGTCCAGCTGGAGGAGTGGAGCTGCCCCTTTGACAATCACCTGTTTCTCCCAAACACGCAGGTGGAAGTCAAATGCAGACGGTCATGAAGGGCTGCGCTTCGGAGTTCATCTGCACCAATATAAAAGTGGGTTCAGGGACCTTCGCAGGCAACAGTGCAGATCTAACCACGGCCAAATGCACAGTGGCCTCCGGCGCGGTGGGCGTGGCTCCGGGACTGGTCGAGATCCTCCTCCCGGCCCTCGCTGGGCTCCTGCTGCTGAAACTTCTCTCCTGATTCCCACCCGATGCAAGAGCGACACGGCACTGAAATCCACCCTGCAGCCTGCGTTAGCTGCTCTCCCCCCGGAAGGGGTTTTCGGCTCCAGGATGGACTCATATCCCCTTGATGTTGCTGCACTGAATAAAACACTGGAGACGAAATGCTCTGGAATTTCATTTATTTATTTATTTAAAATGGGAAAAATTCAATTATCGTGGGTGGGACCATCAAGAAGCCTGTTAGGAACAGAAGAGCGGCCACAGCTAGTCTAGGGTCCTGTCCCCGACAGTGGCACAACCAGAACTTCCAGGGCAGTGCCCAGAACACGGTCATATTGGAGAGACCCAGCCCTGTCTTCCCCTCCCGGCTTCTGGTAGACAGAGGTTTAGGGACATCCAGAGCAGGGGGTTTTGTCTCTGAGCAACTGGCAAATTGCCATTGATGGCCCCATCCTCCAGGAACTGATCTAGTTCTTTTCTGGACCCTGCTATACTTTTGCCCATGCCCACATCCCCTGGCAAGGAGTTCCACAGGTTAATTGTGCACCGTGGGGAAAAGCACAGCCTCTTGTTTGTATGAAACCTGCTGCCTGTTCATTTCATTGGGTGACCCCTGGTTCTGGTGCTGTGGCACAGGGGAAATAGCAGTTCTCTGGCCACTTTCCCCACCCCATGGCATGATTTTCTAGCCTTCCATCATATCCCCCCTGAGTCGTCTCTTTGCCAAGCTGAACGGCCCTAATCTTTTTAATCTCGCCTCATATGGAAGCGGTTCCGTGCCCTCAGATCAGGCTTAGAACGACCCCAGTGGGAAATTAGGCAGCGCCGTGTCCCGGGCACCAGGCTGGAGGCTCTGAAACGGCTTGGAATGAAGTTCAGACAGGCCCCTCCTGCCGTGACCCCCCTCGAGCCAGACTCTCACCAGAGTCAGTCTCTGACCTCGGGGCGTTCAGCCCCCTGTTCACACCGTGAGCTCCCCAGGGAGCCTGCCTGAATCGTACCCCTGTGAAAGCCCCCCCGCACCCCCCAGGGCCCTGCACCCCAACGTCGCCGTCAGCAGCGACTCCGCCAGCGGGTGACACAGAAGCGTTGATTAGGCTACGATGATGTCACGGAGGTAATGGAATCGTGACTTCCAGAGGCCTCCGTGACATTTCCTGCTTCAGCCCCGGGGCAGTGGGGCTGGAGCTGGCAGCCAGTGGGGGCCCCAGAGCTCTGAGCTACCGCAGGTGGCAGGACCCCCCCACAGCTCCTGGCCACCAGCCCCAGAGCTCCATCCGTGGCAGGCGGCAGGGGGCTCCCTCTGTTCCCAGTCGCTGTGGGTGGAGGGGGGCCCCCGCAGCTCCCCGCCACCACCATGACGGGGAGGAAACCCTGAAGCTGGAGCTGCGGTGGGTGCTGGACCCCCCAACGCCCCATTTTGTTACCGTTAGTTTTAGTAAAGTCAGGGACAGTCACGGGCTCCTGTCCATTTTTGTTCTCCAGCTCCCCCAGCGGCTTTGTGCAGAGGATGGGCCCCGGCCATCAGTTGCCAGGGAGGGGGTGGCTGAATGGGGGTGCAGGGACACATAGGGATGGGGGAGGGGTTTTAGGGACATGTGGACATTGGCAGATGTGCCTGACCAAATGGAAGAAGCCAGGGGTCAGCCGGGGTCTGCATGGGGCAGGGTCCCCAACTCCCTAACAACCCCCCCTCAAAAAATCCTGTTCCACACTTCTCCCACCCACACCTGACCACCCTCCAGATTCACTCCCAGGCTCCTGCCCTCCCTCAGTTCCTCTGTTACCCCGACTCCCCCCGGCCTTTGCAACGCTTCTGAAGGGTGCAGGAACTGCGTAGCTGCGTTGTGGTTTAAATGAATTATCACTCGGAGTTCTGTATTAACGTGCCTAGTAAGGAATCTATTTATCAAAAAAAAAAACATTTCTTGAAACATTTTCGTTGCCTGCACTGTTACAGACATACTTGCTAACAGGTATTTTGAAATAAATTACCAAAATAATTGAAACTGGTGGGATTACACTGTGTTCTTTTGACAGATAACATATGCAGAATTTTGAAGAATTGTACAATATTGTGTGCAGAACTTTTAATGTTTTGGTGCAGAATTAAAAAATTTTTGGTGCAGAATTCCCCCAGGAGTAAATAATTTAAATGATCATTAACAGAAATGGCATTTGCCACCTAGTGGTGCATTAAAAAACTACAAACAAGCTGATTTTGTACAGTTTATATGGACAGTAATTCAAAAAAAGTCCCTCTTAATTTTTCACAGCTCCCCCCAAATGTCTAGGGGACAGAAATCGTCTATAGATGGAAAAGTCCCAGCCCTGGACACACGTAAGGAATTGTACTCACCGGTGTTCCTGATGCTGGCAGCTCTGGAGCAGCTGGCTGGATTAATAGCTGCATTTCTCTGATGAATGCATCTGGTCTGGAATTTGAATGCTCGTGCTCAGTTGGTTGAAGAGCTCAAGACAGGGCAAAGTGAAGTTTGTCCAGGCCCTGAGAGTGGCTTTCCGGCGTTTCAGCCTTGGATCTGGATTGTCCTGCTGGCTACACGTCATTCATGACAGAAAACACCCTCTGCACTGAAACATTGCGGCCAGGCAGGCAGAGGCTCTGTTCTGCGTGTGGCACTGAGGATTTCCCTGAGATGTTTGATTGCTTTATCCCATCTGCCGCATACCAGCATCACTGTAGTTGTGTCATTCCAGCCACACGGTTCCCCTGGGTCCATAAACTAATTTCAGAAAATAAATATTTGTATTTGCTGATGGAGACGCCGAGATACAGACAATAACGTCCTCAGGTGCCCCTTTGTGGGGGAGACTCCTGGAGCTCAGCACTCGCCAGGTCCCTTCTCTGGGCCAAGGCTGGCCAGGTCCTGCCCATCCCACCAGCGGGGGAGCGAGGAGCTATTTCCCCACAGGAAGGGCTTTGAGTCCCCTCCGGCGCTGGTTCGGCGAGCGCTGCTGGGGGCTGATGGGTGCCCAGGCTCTCAGCCGCCCAGCCTGGGGGGGATGTGGGGAATGCATTACACCGGCTCTGCTCAGGGTGGGGGTGGACAGAGCCATCTGGACAGCTCCCCCGTCCCGGCCACGGAGCAGCAGCAGCCCACACAGCCGGGGGATTGACATTTCCCACCATGGGCAGCGCGTGAAGCCCTCGTTCGGGGATGCTATCACTCGGCCCCACCCATTCTGCCCAAGGCCCTGCCCCCTCCCTCTCCAGAGCCCTGAGCCCCTCACTGCAGCCGGAGGACCCCACCCCAGCTGCCCCAAGCGCCGGCGCACCAGCCAGCCCGGGCCCCAGGCCACCCTGCCCTGGCTGGCCCCAAGCTCAAACCACCCCAGCCCAGCCTCGGGTTGGCCAGCCCCAGCACCGGGCAGGCCCAGGCCTGGAGCGCCAGGCGGCACGAACACCGGCCCAGAGCCCCTTCCCACACCCTGAACCCCTCTGCCCCACCCCCCAGCCTGGAGGCCCCTCCTGACCCCAAACCCCTCTGCCCCAATCCCCAGCCTAGAGCCCCCTCCTGACCCCACTCCCCTCTGCCCCAATCCCCAGCCTGGAGCCCTCCTGACCCTTATCCCCTCTGCCCCACCCCCCAGCCTGGAGCCCCCTCCTGACCCCAAACCCCTCATCCCCAATCCCCAGCCTAGATCCCCCTCCTGACCCCAAACCCCGCATCCCCAATCCCCAGCCTGGAGCCCCCTCCTGACCCCAAACCCCTCATCCCCAGCCCGCGCTAGAGCCCACACTCCCATCCGGACCCCTCGCCCCCGTGCCTGCCAACCCCCTGCCTGAGCCGGGAGCCGTCTTCCACACCCTGCGCCCCTCATTTCTGGCCCCCACCCCGGAGCCCACACCCCCGGCTGGAGCCCTCACCCCCTCCCACACCCCAGCCCAGGGACAGTGAGTGAGGGTGGGGGAGAGCGAGGCACCGGGCGGGGGGGGGATGTAGCGAGTGGTGCGTAGGGCCTCGGGAAGGGGGTGTGGCCTCACGGAAGGGGCGGGGCTAGGGTGTTCGGTGTTGTGCCGTTAGAAAGTTGGCATCCCCAGCCCTGAGTCCCTGGCCAGCCCCCCTCGCCCCAACCCCAGCCCCCACCCGCTTCGGGGAAGAGGCTGAGCGAGGGTGGGAAGAGGCGCAGCCGGGGCTGGGGCCATGGGGGAATCGCGGGACGCAGGACGGGGCCTTGGGGCAGAGCGTGGGCCAGGCCTGGCTGTTTGGGGAGGCTCAGCCCCCCCCCGGCCTACGATACCTGCCGCTCATGTCCCACAGCCCGGAGCCGAGGGGACGGGGGAAGCCCTGGGGGACATCCCTGGCAGCAGCCACGTCCCACTCGGACCCCAGCTAAGGGCTGCGGGTGCCTTTTCCTGTTTGCACCCCACTGTGGTAGAAAACTGGGGGGGAAGAAACCCCTGCTCCATCCTTCCTAAGTGCTGCCCCTGCCTTGTCGGGGCTACGAGGACTGTGCCCCGTGGGACAGAGGGGAAGAGGCGCCCCCGAGGGCAGGCCGGCCCCTGGGTAGAGGGAGTGGGAGCGAGGACTCGGATCCTTTCACCGTCCGATTCCACCTCCATAGTGCAGAAGCCAAGAAAGTTCCCCCCAAGAGCGGGACCATCCCCCGCTTACATAATTGGCACCACAAACAGGATCCTGTCCGCAGGCTCCACCCCATGGCATTACTGGCGGGGTTCCAGTGGCACGGGCCAGCTCTGGTCAAAAGCCCTATCATGTGTGGAAGCCAATTAATAATTAACAAGGATTTGAAGGATCTTAAATGTATGTTAGCTAAGTTAGCATGAGTTAGACTGGCTGTGACCCTAATGATGTGAAATTTGTAGAAGCAAGATAATGTGGTACAGAGTGAACTGTGTGAAAAGTTATTACGACCTTGCAATGTGCAGTCTTGTTTTTTTTCTAGTAGTAAGACAAATAAGATAGCAAAGAAGCTTATGTATAAACAAATGCAAATGTTTTCTTTTTACTGTCTCCAGGATTGCTAGCTATTGTCTGTAACAAAGGTATAAATGCTTGTAGTGATTGTTTACTAATTGAGAGAGACCTGTCCGGGACAAGGGGCAACCCTGTTTCCTAGGACACTCCCTCCCTCTATTGTAATTACTAGAGAAAGAATAAAGTATTTGATTTTGCTGCACCCAAACAAAAAGCGAGAACTGAGTTTTTCTTCGACACATGGTAAGGTGACGATACGGCCCCGTTTTCCAGGGCCAGTCGCCAGGCGAGGTCCTGTGTCCCAGGGCAAACACCATCCCCAGGAGAGTCACCCCAGCGCTATCTCAGTGTGTCAAGATCTTTCCTCGCTAAACCCCTCCGTGCCTGGGGAAAGCACACGGCGGACTGGAGAGGTTTGAAGTGTCTGCCTCTAAAGCCAGCTCCTTTCAGACCTGAGACTGACGCAGCTGTCGAGTCACTGCACGAGAAATGCCTGAATGTGACGCTTGACGAGGAGGTGCTGTTGGACGGAGTCCCTCGGTTAAAGGAGTTTGTGCCGGGGGCGGGGGAACTGTGTGGCTGGAATGACACAACTACAGTGATGCTGGTATGCGGCAGATGGGATAAAGCAATCAAACATCTCAGGGAAATCCTCAGTGCCACATGCAGAATGGAGCCTCTGCCTGCCGGGCCGTAATGTTTCAGTGCAGAGGGTGTTTTCTGCCATGAACGACGTGTGGCCAGCAGGACAATCCAGATCCAAGGCTGAAACGCCGGAAAGCCACTCTCAGGGCCTGGACAAACTTCACTCTGCCCTGTCTTGAGCTCTTCAACCAACTGAGCACGAGCATTCAAATTCCAGAACAGATGCATTCATCAGAGAAATGCAGCTATTAATCCAGCCAGCTGCTCCAGAGCTGCCAGCATCGGGAACACCGGTGAGTACAATTCCTTACGTGTGTCCAGGGCTGGGACTTTTCCATCTATAGACAATTTCTGTCCCCTAGACATTTGGGGGGAGCTGTGAAAAATTAAGAGGGACTTTTTTTGAATTATTGTCCGTATAAATTGTATAAAATCAGCTTGTTTGTAGTTTTTTAATGCACCACTAGGTGGCAAATGTCATTTCTGTTAATGATCATTTAAATTATTTACTCTGGGGGAATTCTGCACCAAAAATTTTTTAATTCTGCACCAAAACATTAAAAGTTCTGCACACAATATTGTACAATTCTTCAAAATTCTGCATATGTTATCTGTCAAAAGAACACAGTATACTCCCACCAGTTTCAATTATTTTGGTAATTTATTTCAAAATACCTGTTAGCAAGTATGTCTGTAACAGTGCAGGCAACGAAAAAGTTTCAAGAAATGGTTGGGTTTTTTTGATAAATAGATTCCTTACTAGGCACGTTAATACAGAACTCCGAGTGATAATTCATTTAAACCACAACGCAACTACGTAGTTCCTGCAGCCCTCAGAAGCGTTGCAAAGGCCGGGGGGAGTCGGGGTAACAGAGGAGCTGAGGGAGGGCAGGAGCCTGGGAGTAAATCTGGAGGGTGGTCGGGTGTGGGTGGGAGAAGCGTGGAACAGGTTTTTTTGAGGGGGGGTTATTAGGGAGTGGGGGACCCTGCCCCATGCAGACCCCGACTGACCCCTGGCTTCTCCCATTTAGTCAGGCACATCTGCCAACGTCCACATGTCCCTAACCCCCCCCCATCCCTATGTGTCCCTGCACCCCCATTCAGCCACCCCCTCCCTGGCAACTGATGGCCGGGGCCCATCCTCTGCACAAAGCAGCTGGGGGAGCTGGAGAACAAAAATTGACAGGAGCCCGTGACTGTCCCTGACTTTACTAAAACTAACGGTAACAAAATGGGGCGTTGGGGGGTCCAGCACCCACCGCAGCTCCAGCTTCAGGGTTTTCTCCCCGCCACCGTGGTGGCTGGGAGCTGCGGGGGCCGCCCTCCACCCACAGCGACTGGGAACAGTGGGAGCCCCCTGCCGCCTGCCACGGCTTGGAGCTCTGGGGCTGGTGGCCGGGAGCTGTGGGGGGGTCCTGCCACCTGCGGTAGCTCAGATCTCTGGGGCCCCCACTGGCTGCCAGCTCCAGCCCCACTGCCCCGGGGCTGAAGCAGGAAATGTCACGGAGCTCTCTGGAAGTCACGGATTCCATTAACTCCGTGACATCATCGTAGCCTCACCAACCCTTCTGTGTCACCCGCTGGCGGAGTCGCTGCTGACGGCGACGTTGGGGGGCAGGGCACTAGGGGGGGCGGGGGGGCGTTCACAGGGGTACGATTCAGGCAGGCTCCCTGGGGAGCTCACGGTGTGCACAGGGGGCTGAACGCCCCGAGGTCAGAGACTGGCCCTGGTGAGAGTCTGGCCCGAGGGGGGTCACTGCATGAGGGGCCTGTCTGAACTTCATTCCAAGCCGTTTCAGAGCCTCCAGCCTGGTGCCCGGGACACGGCGCTGCCTAATTTCCCACTGGGGTCGTTCTAAGCCTGATCTGAGGGCACAGAACCACTTCCATATGAGGCGAGATTAAAAAGATTAGGGCCGTTCAGCTTGGCAAAGAGACGACTCAGGGGGGATATGATGGAAGGCTAGAAAATCATGCCATGGGGTGGGGAAAGTGGCCAGAGAACTGCTATTTCCCCTGTGCCACAGCACCAGAACCAGGGGTCACCCAATGAAATGAACAGGCAGCAGATTTCATACAAACCAGGGGCTGTGCTTTTCCCCACGATGTACAATTAACCTGTGGAACTCCTTGCCAGGGGATGTGGGCATGGGCAAAAGTATAGCAGGGTCCAGAAAAGAACTAGATCAGTTCCTGGAGGATGGGGCCATCAATGGCAATTTGCCAGTTACTCAGAGACAAAACCCCCTGCTCTGGGTGTCCCTAAACCTCTGTCTACCAGAAGCCGGGAGGGGAAGACAGGGCTGGGTCTCTCCAATATGGCCATGTTCTGGGCACTGCCCTGGAAGTTCTGGTTGTGCCACTGTCGGGGACAGGACCCCAGACTAGCTGTGGCTGCTCTTCTGTTCCTAACAGGCTTCTTGATGGTCCCACCCACTAGAATTGAATTGTTCCCATTTTAAATAAATAAATAAATAAATAAATAAATAAATTTCCAGAGCGTTTCGTCTCCAGTGTTTTATTCAGTGCAGCAACATCAAGGGGATGTGAGTCCATCCCGGAGCCGAAAACCCCTGCCAGGGGGGAGAGCAGCTAACGCAGGCTGCAGGGTGGATTTCAGTGCCGTGTTGCTGTTGCACCGGGTGGGAATCAGGAGAGAAGTTTCAGCAGCAGGAGCCCAGCGAGGGCCGGGAGGAGGATCTCGACCAGTCCCGGAGCCACGCCCACCGCACCGGAGGCCACTGTGCATTTGGCCGTGGTTAGATCTACACTGCTGCCTGCGAAGGTCCCTGAACCCACTTTTATATTGGCGCAGATGGACTCGGAAGCGCAGCCCTTCATGACCGTCTGCATTTGACTTCCACCTGCGTGTTTGGGAGAAACAGGTGACTGTCAGGGGGGCAGCTCCACTCCTCCAGCTGGACTAGGACACAATGGCCTCCCCCTCCTCAGGGCCCCACCAACCTCCCCTGACCCCCACAGCCTTCACCTCTCCATCTGTCTGCTCCCGCCAGCCTGTCTGGCCCAGGATGGCCTCCCCCTTCTCCTCCACTCGGACAGAGTCTCGCTGTGTGTCTGTAAACCAGTCACTTGCAGCCCCAATCCAGAGCCCACTGACAACATCTACATTGGATGAGGCCTGTATTAACCCCACAGCTCATCTGCAAAGCAGCAGCTCTTTTCTGGTGGCAGTAGTGGGATCTCTAAACAGGGCAGCTTTGTAGTGTATTAAGGCACCATGAGGGGACTTCGCAAAACTAGGTTCAGATCCCAGCTCTGCCACAGCCTTCCTGTGTCACACTGGGCAAGTCTTGGTACTGCTCCGTGCCTTGGTTTCCCCACCTTTAAAATGGGGAGAAAGATCCTTCATTTGCCTGCTTAGATTGCAGGCTCTTTGGGGACAGGGACTGTATCTCACTAGGAGTCCTTCAGCATCTGGCAGAAGAGGGGACCCCGATCTCAGTCAAAAGTCTTTGCGGCACCCAGCACAAGAGGAGACCCCAATCTTGGTCAGGGGTCTGTCCAGTGCCGGGCACAACAGGGGTTCCCAGGACTAAGCCAGGCCCTACAATAAGGAGTTTATAGACGTAACTATTGACAGGCAATGGATGGAGGAGACCCAAAGGCACAGGGAGGGGAAGACACTGGCCCACCCCATAAAGCTTTATGGAAATATACTTATGAAAGTAAATACGACATAATTGGAATATGCTTTATGCTACATAGGCCATGTAACATATCTCTGCAAAGGTTATGATCTACTGAATCTATTCCTCCTATTTGTATGCATGTGTCATTTTTGTGTTTGAAGTTATGAATATTGGCTGTGTACTGGCTTGGTTTTAACCAGCCTCGTAGAGCATTTGGGCAGCTTCTTGAAAAAAGAGTGGATAAATTAAGTGCCCAATCAAGAACCACTTAAGCCAACAATGAACTTGAAGATGCCAATCCACAGCTGAGCTTTCCCAGGAATGTGGCTTGGCTGGTAAGAAAGTCAATCATGCATGGACATGTGACTTGCCCATGTGACTCCAAAACTCCATCTTGGAGCTGGATTCTACACAGGGGGAGGGAGGTGTCTCCACCCACAAGAGAAAGTCTATTTAAACCCCTGGGAGACCCCCTCCATTTTGTCTTCAGCTGGCTAAAGAGAGAGCCTCTCCGCCTCCAAGGATACCTGAAAGAGACTGGAACAAAGGACAGTAACTACAGGGGGTGGGAGTGATTGCTGGACCCAGACTAGAAGGAGACTCGTCTGGAAAAGGAAGCTCACTGGAACTCCTCTGAGGGTGAGATTTTATCTGTATTCAGTTTTCTTAGGGTACGTCTTCACTACCCGCCGGATCGGCGGCTAGCAATCGATTTCTCAGAGTTCAATATATCGCGTCTCATCTAGACGCGATATATCGAACCCCGAACGCACTCCCGTCGACTCCGGAACTGGAGCGAGTGGCGATAGCGGAGTCGACGGGGGAGCCGCGGACGTCGATCCCGCGCCGTGAGGACGGGTAAGTAATTCGAGCTAAGGTACTTCGACTTCAGCTACGCTATTCACGTAGCTGAAGTTGCGTACCTTAGATCGACCCCCCACCCCACCCTAGTGTAGACCAGGCCTTACTGTATTAGATACAGACTTGAGTGTTCTATTTTATTTTGCTTGGTAATTCACTTTGTTCTGTCTGTCATCACCTGGAACCACTTAAATCCTACTTTTTGTATTTAATAAAATCACTTTTTATTAATTAACCCAGAGTATGGATTAATACCTGGGGCGGGGGTGTATTATCTCTCTATCAGTGTTATAGACGATGAACAGTTTATGACTTTACCCTGTATAAGCTTTATACAGAGTAAAATGGATTTATTTGGGTTTAGATCCCATTGGGAGTTGGGCATCTGAGTGTTAAAGACAAGCACACTTCTGTGAGCTGCCTTCAGTAAAGCCTGCAGCTTTGGGGCACGTGGTTCAGACCCTGGGGCTGTGTTGGCGCAGACGGGCGTGTCTGGCTCAGCAGGACAGGGTGCTGGATTCCCAGGCTGGCAGGGAAAGCAGGGGCAGAAGTAGTCTTGGCACATCAGTTGGCAGCTCCCCAGGGGGTTTCTGTGATCCAACCCGTCACACCAAGTTCACAGTGGAGGCCAGTGCCGGGAACAGAGCCCAGGTGTCCTGATCTGCAGCCGATACCTTTACCCAACGGCCCCCACCCAGCGTCTCGCTTCTGCCCTATGGGGGGATGGGGGGTGAACAGCAAAGGAAAAAGAACCCCTGAATAAATGAACGGAAGTTACCAGATGTTATGGTCCCAGCAATATCAATACACTGCATCTCAGGTCCAGTACACGCTATGGTTTGCTCATTGCATCGACCAGCGTTCAACGCGTAGCAGCCACGGCAGCGCCGGCCGTTGGGTGTGGTGTTCGCCGGGGGCACTGGGACGAAGCGGAGCAAACGCAGTCAGCTCGGGGGACGAGCCCCAGGAGGCGTCGGGGCAGGGAGAGCAGCTGGGGGCTGCACAGCTCAGCCCTGGGTGCCCCCTGCAGGGGGAGCTGTAGCTCCGGGGACGCCGGGGGCAGCAGGGGCGGGGGAGGGGTTTGCAGCAGGGAGCCCTGGACCCTGCCCTGGGTGGGGCCAGCCGGGTTCACACCTGGTGGGAGCCTAGAACCCCGCCCACTAAACTCCACCCAAGTGGGAGCCTAGAGCCCCACCCACTAAACTCCACCCATTCTGGGGCTCAGCGTTATTCCATGGGGTGCCCCCTGCAGGGTGGGAGGACCAGGCTCAATAAGTTAATATGGGGCAGGTTCCGGGCAGCAGGAGGTGCCGGGGATGGGGGAGGAGAGGCGGAGTTGGGGAGAGGTATCTGTACCTGTGGTTGTTCTGCAGGCGTCTCCCACGCAGCAGACGATGCTCGTCCTTGTTGTCATCACCTGCCCAAAATTCATCGAGACGGGGCCGACTTTACATTCGCTGGATGGCAGACAGCTCTTGAGAAAGCTCTGTCCCTTCACTCCCACTGCACAAGAGGAGAAGGCTGAGATTTGTTCCCCTTCCACTCCCACCCCATCAATGCCCTCTTCACAACAAAGCCCTGTGCCATTATCCTTCCTCTACCCATGGGGAAACTGAGGCACGGAGCGACGTGATTCACCCACGGTCCTACAGGGCCAGACAAAGAGATTTCAGCACCTAAACCCAGCGCTTACATCCTCCAGCTCCCCACTCAGCTGCCACCGAACCCTGGGGGCCTGAATCTCCTACCCAGAAAGTCCTTTTGATGCTAAGTTCCCACCAGGGGGTAGGTGCCAGGCTGCTGAGATCCCAACACTGGGCATCACCCCTTAGCCATGGCGGGATTCACAGACTAGTTGTTCCCCTGACGATCTCACCTGCAGGGCCGGAGCCAGGGGATGCCTTTGGCGCACGCACACCAGATCCGGCCCTGCACAAAGCCCAGCCAGGGGAGGAGATGCTGGGCTGCTCCCCCCGGATACCCAGGAGCCTAGTGGGTCGGATGCTCCCCGTGGACATGGGGGAATCAGGTTCCAGGGAACGATTTACTATTTCATACAATGTGCGGTTTTTTCAACAGCAGAGACAGAGAGACCCACCCAGAGGCCAGGGGGCCAGGCATGACCTCTTTCAATGCCGTCTTCTGCAAGGAAGGGCTGACCCGGTCCAGATGCCGGACTCCCGGTGAGGGGTTCCCAGCTGTGGATCCCAACCAGAGCTGGGCGCCTCCGTGAAGCCAAACTCCGAGTGAGGGGCGGGGCTTAGGCCACACCCCTCTCCTCGGCCTTTCCTATTGGCTGGCTTAGGCGGCCCCTGCTGGTTGTGCTGGCTTCTGCGGCTCCCATCCTGAGTGGGCCCCGGCCCACGGGCTGGCTAGTCACCTGGACTGATTCCCAAGCACAGCTGCAGTGGACACATGTGGCCACCAGAGGCTTCAATTGCAGCCGCTGCAGCTTTTGGGGTCCCAGAGCCCCTTCCCCAAGCTCCCAGCACCAGCACCTGCCCCCCGGAGCGGCACTAGGGGCCCAGTGGTGTTTCCTTAGAGAGCCGTGGGGCGGCTGGCTCTGTCCGTGGGAGGGAGGACCTGGCTTTCTCTCCTCTCCCCCTTAAAAAAAGTTAAAAGTTGGGGGGCCTTTTATTGGAGACCGACTGTTTGCAATACTGAGATGCCTTTCGCGTACTAGCCCACAGGGTGCAGCACAGAACCCAGGAGTCCTGGCTCCCAGCCATTTCCTGGTGGAACCCAGCCACCCCAAGCCCGTCCCAGAGGAAGGCGTAGAATAGAATCCAGGAGTCCTGGCTCCCAGCCGGTTCCCTGACCCATATCGGTTAGGGTCCATCTCACCTACCCATTGTGACATCGGTACGAATGAAGGCACAAGAGTCTTGCCCAGCGGCGCAGGTCTGCATGCTGCCCGTGCAGTTGTTTCCTGCTCCAGTGCAAAACTCACACTGCAGACAGGTCCCTGGAGAAGGAGAGAGAACATGAGGGTCTAGATTCGTCCCTTCCTTGCACCCTCACTTTCCCCTGAATTTAACTGAACCCAGCTGCAGATCTGGCCACATTGACACCAGTGGAGCCACAGCCCATTGACCCCAACTGGGGATGATGATGTAGAAATGCCTTTCATATTGCCTTGAGCTCATGTGCCTGAGAATCAGATCTGTTTCCTTTCAGACAAATCCTTGGTGCACATCCCCTTTCAGGAATGTCCCTGGTTTCCCTCTCCTCCTCGGACGTTGTCACTCAGACGACCCCAGCTCGGCCCCCCTTATTCTGTGGCTGCGTTTCGGTTCCGTTCATCAACAGTTTCACCTGGCAGGTGGCTCTGAGCTGTTGGTACATTGGAGAAGTTAGGAAATCAGCCCCTGTAGGAACAGACCCCACTCACCCATAGCCAGGAGAGCAGCGAGGATGCAGATGGCAAGAGAAGCCTCCATGGTGACGGAGAAGCAGTAGATCAACACTGGGATCTCTGATGCAATCAAATCTCAAGTTGGGGGATTTATCGGAGATGGTCTGAAATGAGATCAGATGAAGGATCGTACACAGGGCAGGTGGAACCACAGAGCCATTTGCCACAGCTCTGGGGTAGCCGTAGCACTGAGCCCTTGACCTGAAATGCTCCTGCTGGAAGGTTACAGCGTGAGGTGATGCTGTTTCTGGGAATCCAGAACAATCACACACAAGAACACAAACAAGCGGGACACAAAGCAGGCAGCCTCTTAAACAGGGTGAGACAAAGCAGGCTGCTCCCTGTGGCAGCGAGAGACAATGTGCCCATCTTGTTCTAGGCTGGTTCTGTCCAGGCCGCATCTGGTCCCACGTCTCCCTGCAGAGCCCCCACGACTGCCAGCAGGACCAGGAAACCACCCCCGCCCACTCTTAACGCGATAGCTTGCCACTGCAAACAGTGCTTGATACACAAAGATCATTGGGCCTGGAAAAAGGCAAACCCTTATCCCTCCTCCAGAGCCAAATTATCTCTGTTCTCCCTCCCCACAGATCAGGGTCTGGGGCCCGGCATCATCACCCCAGTTTCCCCAAGAGGAGGAGGAATTGTACTGACCCCTCCCCACACTCAGGTGAATTTTTTTCCCCACACCACACAGCTGTGACACGTCCCCCATTCAGTTGGGGTCCCTCACTTTGCCACAGACCATCAGGGAGCCATAGGCTGGGGGGAGACATTCCCCTCCCTCCTGGTGACAGCTATCTCCGCCCCCACCTCGCCCCCATGCACTGTGCTGGGGCACTTCCCAGCCTTGCGGCGTGTCACAGAATTGCCAGTACTCTGCAGCTGCCTCAGTTTCCCCACTCTCAGCCACCCTCATGCTCTGTTGTGCCAGGGCGGAGCTGATTTCCCTGCTCCCGGCAGAAGAGTCCAAGAGTTTACACTGAAGTCAGAGTCCCCTCTCCGGTGAGGCAGCAGGCGGCTCTCTCCTGACACAGCCTATCAGTCTCAGGCAGCTGTTTGCAGTCGCTGGGTATAGAACTGGAGTTTAATGGTGCTTCTCCCTTGATATGACCCCGCTGCAGCTGTCAGTTGCCAGCTTGCACGCTGGCTCTTGCCTTCATCAGCATTAATATGGTGGAGGAGTGGGGCTCAGAGCCAGGACTCCTGGGTTGTATACTAGCTTGGGGAGGGGAGTGGGGTCTAGTGGTTACAGCATCAACGGCCTGGAGGGGTATCACTTACCCAAACGCTCCTTAGAGTGAAGTTTGCCTGGGGTGGTCAGTGGCTGATTCTGCAGAGTGGAAAAGCTGCGCCTGTCTCTTGTTCTGTCTTGTCACACCTGGGCTGTGTCTGCCTGTTTTTATAGGTACCTGCTGTGATGTAATATAGAAATCTGTGAGATTTCTTCACCAGGTAGAGTCTATACGTTTCTGTTCTTCTCACTGGCCCTGCCCACCCTTTCGTCATCTGTGCACACGGACAAATTCTTCTCCCTTCCTGCCAGGGAATCGAATGAGAGGAAGGAGTGAAACCAACTCCCCTTAAGAGGCCTGGGGTGGCAACGTAGGCAGCGGGTCACACAAGGGACAGAGAGGCCTGACTTCTGGATCCTGTGCTTGGGAGAAGCAGGACTCCTGGGTTCCATACAGTGGGGCACAGTGGAGTAGGGTTGGGTGGGCCTTGGAAATCTGGGTCCCCTAAGGGCGTGGGGTCTAGTTAATGCAGGAGGAAGGAGGCCTGCTGGTCAGGACTCCTGGGTTCCATAGGGGTGGAAAGGGAGGGAGGCTAGTAGTTAAAACTGGTTGCCAGGATTCCTGGGTTCTCTCTCCAGCTCTGGGAGGAGAGTGGGGGCTACTAAAGTAAAGCAGGGGGGCTGGACTTCCACGTTCTGCCACCAGCTGTGTCCTCTGGTGGATTAAAGAAAAGGTCTGGGAGTCGGGACTCCTGTGATCTAGGCCCAGCTCTTAGGTGGAAGCAGGATCTCCTGGGTTACAGCCGGGCTAGGAGCCTGAGTTCCCTTTTCAGCTCTTCCAGTCACTCTGTGTCCTTGGAAAAGTCACAGGGCCTGTCTCTCTTTTCATTGCACACGTTATAACAATATTGCCAACCTCCACCAGCTCTCGTAATAACCTTTGCAACGTTCTTGGTACATTGGGGCGTGGGGAGGGCCACAGCTCTGAGGGTGTTTTTGATCCTTTTCCCCGTGCATCCCACTGACACACAATTTAAGCCCCAATTTAAATGCAGACCGGAACAGCGGCATGTCATAAAACAGTTAGTTAAGGGTTAACGTCTCTTTTACCTGTAAAGGGTTAACAAGCAGTAACCCGATGAACACCTGACCAGAGGACCAATCAAGGGACAAGATAATTTCAAATCTCTGTGGAGGGAAGCCTTTGTCTGTGTTCTTTGTTTTGAGTTCGTTCTCTCTTTGGATCTAAGAGAGGCCAGACATATTCTTCAAGTTCTCCAAGGTTTCCTGAAGTATTTTCTTCTATTCAGTATAGTGAGTATTAGAAGGCGGTTTAGTCTTATAATTGATTTCTACATTTGCAATTGTGTATTTGCTGAAGAAATATCTTTATTTCTGTTTGCTATTACTTTGATTATTCTGAGGAAGGAGGAGGGG
This sequence comes from Mauremys reevesii, assembly GCF_016161935.1. Lineage (NCBI taxonomy): Eukaryota > Metazoa > Chordata > Testudines > Geoemydidae > Mauremys > Mauremys reevesii. Next base: position 20,260,331 of record NC_052646.1, read on the forward strand.
AGGAAAAGCCTCTCCAGGCTTCTAAGTTAGACCCTGTATTTTTGCATCCTGGTAATACAGAGATAATGTACTTTTTTTTCTTTCTTTAATACAATCTTTTCTTTTTTAGAACTTGATTGATTTCTTCCCTTGTTTGGATTTTCAGGGGAAGGGGAGGGGGGGAAAGTGAATCCCTCTTTGTTTGATTCAAGGAGTTTGAATCAAGGTATCTCTCCCAAGGACAAGGGGAGGGGGAAGGAGGTGGGGGGAATGGATTATTTCCCTTTGTGTTAAGATCCAAGGAAGTTGGGATCTGTGTTCCCCAGGGAAAGTTTCGGGGAACAGGGAGTGTGCGAGACACTGGAATTTCTAGTTGGTGGCAGCTTTACCAGATCTAAACTAGGATTTTAGTTTAGAGGAGCCCGTGCAGGTCCCCATCTTGTGAACGCTAAAGTTCAGAGTGGGGAATAAACCTATGACACGGCACCTGCGCATGGAGACCATCCAGGGCCCTGCAATGCAGTTGAGATTCTACCGGCCTGGCAAAGTCATGCCTGGGGGTTCCCATCACCTTCCTAATCACCTTGACAGCAGCTCCGGGTTCAAGCTGGTTGTAATTTGTGCTTGATCTCTGCACCTCTTCCTCCTGTCCCTCAGCCCCAGCTCCCTCACACTGTGTCATAAATGTTATGGAAGAGCAGAGAGGGATTCTCACCCCCAGTCCCAGAGTAACACACACGCGGCCCCGCCGAAAACCTCACAAATCTGACAAGCATGAAACCGTTGGCAGAAAATTGCAGGTGAAAAAAAATTCGGCCGGAAAATGAAAATTGTCCAGCTGATCATACAAAAAAAATGTGGGTTGAAAAGCGCTAAAAACTGGATACGTTTTGGCTACAAACTGCTACAAATTGACCGACGATTGGCCTAAATATGAATGATTTTCAGCCTAAACCCAACAATGTTTTGAGGCCAAATTATCAAAACCCAAACAATTTTCAGCCAAAACAAAGGTGAAAAATGTAATGTTTCCGGCTGAAAATGGAACAATTTTTTGGCCCATATGAGGAAAGATTAGGGCCGTTTAGCTTGGCAAAGAGACAACTCAGGGGGCATGTGACAGAGGGCTAGAAAATCATGCCATGGGGTGGGGAAAGTGACCAGAGAACTGCTATTTCCCCTGTCCCACCGCACCAGAACCAGGGGTCACCCAATGAAACAAACAGGCAGCAGGTCTCATACAAACAAGGGGCTGTACTTTTTCCCGCAGTGTACAATTAACCTGTGGAACTCACTGCCAGGGGATGTGGGGATGGGTACAGCAGGGTTGAAAAAAGAGATAGATCTGTTCCTGGAGGATAGGGCCATCAATTAGGGCAATTAGCCAAGATGGTCAGGGACACAGCCCCCTGCTCTGGGTGTCCCTAAACCTGTGACTGCCAGAAGCCGGGAGGGGAAGACAGGGCTTGGTCTGTCTTAAATTACCATGTTCTGTGCACTGCCCTGGAAGTTCTGGTTGTGCCAGTGTCGGGGACACAGCACCGGACTGGCTGTAGCTGCTCTTATGTTCTTACCGGGGTTCTTGATGGTCCCACCCACGAGAATCCCATTTTCCCTCCATTGAAACGAATAAATAAAATCCCAGAGCGTTTGATCTCCAGTGTGTTTTATTCAGTGCAACAATATCAAGGGGAGCTGAGAACCCCCGGAGGGATGAGGGGCTGACGCAGGCTGCAGGGGGGATTTCAGTGCAGAGTGGCCATTGCACCCGGTGGGGAATTAGGAGAGAAGCGTCAGCAGCAGGAGACCAGCAAAAGCTGCAAGGAGAAACCCGGCTGGTCCTGGAGCCATGCCCGCCGCGCCGGAGGTTGTGGTCCTTGAAGTCACGCCCACCGCGCCGGAGGTTGTGGTCTTTGAAGTCACAACCGCCGCACGGGAGGTTGTGGCTGCTGGAGCCACGCTTGGAGCGTTGGAGGCCCCAGGTCCCGGAGGGGTGTCCGTTGCATTAGAGGCCAAGGGTCCAGGAGGTGCATCTGTCACGTTGGAGGCCCCAGGTCCTGGCGACGCGTCCGTTGCATTGGAGGCCCCAGGTTCCGGAGGCGCGTCTGTCGCGTTGGAGGCCCCGGGTCCTGGCGACGCGTCCGTCGCGTTGGAGGCCCCAGGTTCCGGAGACACGTCCGTCGCGTTGGAGGCCCCAGGTTCTGGAGGCGCGTCCGTCGCGTTGGAGGCCCCAGGTCCCGGAGACGCGTCCGTCGCGTTGGAGGCCCCAGGTTCCGGAGACACGTCCGTCGCGTTGGAGGCCCCAGGTTCCGGAGGCGCGTCCGTCGCGTTGGAGGCCCCAGGTCCCGGAGACGCGTCCGTCGCGTTGGAGGCCCCGGGTTCCGGAGGCGCATCTGTCGCGTTGGAGGCCCCGGGTCCTGGCAACGCGTCCGTCACGTTGGAGGCCCCAGGTTCCGGAGGCGCGTCTGTCGCGTTGGAGGCTCCAGGTTCCGGAGACGCGTCCGTCGCGTTGGAGGCCCCAGGTTCCGGAGACGCGTCCGTCGCGTTGGAGGCCCCAGGTTCCGGAGACGCGTCTGTCGCGTTGGAGGCCCCAGGTTCCGGCGGCGTGTCTGTCGCGTTGGAGGCCCCGGGTTCCAGAGGTGAGTCCGTCGCATTGGAGGCCCCAGGTTCCAGAGGTGAGTCCGTCGCATTGGAGGCCCCAGGTTCCAGAGGTGTGTCTGTCGCGTTGGAGGCCCCAGGTCCCGGAGATGCGTCCGTCGCGCTGGAGGCCCCGGGTCCGGGCGGCGCGTCTGTCGCGTTGGAGGCCCCGGGTCCCGGAGGCGCGTCCATTGTGCCGGAGGCCGCAGAGCCTGTCCAGGAGGGGTGACCTGGAGAGGGGGAGAGACCCATAGGGAGGCGCTGACGGACAGGCTGGCGCTGCATCCCGGGCCTGCACCATCCGCCCTGCACAGTGACAGGGAGTAACACTGCCCCCACCTGACAGGCCGCAGGTACCCCTAGCATCCCCCAGGTACCCCCTCCCAGTACACCCCCCCCCAGGATCCCCCAGGTACCCCCTCCCAGTACACACACACCCCTCCTGCAGCTCCAATTACCCCTAATGCACCCCTCAATTGTACCCCCCAGGTCCCCTCTCCCTGGCAGTGTCCTCTATTTGGGAACTGGAAATATGGCAACCCTAGCAGCAGGGAGCCCTGGATCCTGCCCCGGGTGGGGCCAGCTGGGTTCACACCTGGTGAGAACCCTGAGCCCCAACCACTAAACTCCATCTACCCAGGGTCTGAGTGTTATTCCATGGGGTGCCCCCTGCAGGACAGGAGGCCTATTCCCAGGTGATCAGTGTTATTCCATGGGGTGCCCCCTGCAGGACAGGAGGACTATTCCCAGGTGATCAGTATTATTCCATGGGGTGTCCCCTGCAGGACAGGAGGACTATTCCCAGGTGATCAGTGTTATTCCTTGGGGTGTCCTCTGCAGGATAGGAGGACTATTCCCAGGTGATCAGTGTTATTCCAAGGAGCGCCCCCTGCAGGACAGGAGGACTGTTCCCAAGTGATCAGTGTTATTCAATAGGGTGCCCCCTGCAGGACAGGAGGACTGTTCCCAGGGGCTGAGTGTTATTCCAAGGAGTGCCCCCTGCAGGGTCAGAGGAGCAGTCTGAGGAAGTTAACACCAGGTAGGTTCCAGGCAGCAGGAGGTGCAGAGGCATGGGGCAGGAGAGACGGAGATGGGGAGATTTACCTGTAACTGTGGTTGTTCTGCAGGCCTCTCCCACGCAGCAGGTGAAGCTTGTCCTTATTTCCATTCCATTCCCGAAATTCACAGAGACGGGGCCGGATCTACATTGGCTGGATGTAACACAGCCCTGGAGAACGGTTTGGGTCTTCATTCCCGCTGCACAGGAGGAGACATCTAAGATTTATTCCCCTTCCACTCACACCCCATTGATGGCCCTGTGCCATTAGCTTTCCTCTACCCATGGGGAAACTGAGGCACAGGGCATGGAAGTGACTCACCTGAGGTCCCGCACGGCTAGACAAAGCAATTTCACCACCTAAATCCAGTATTTACATTCTCCAGCTCCCCACTCTCCTGCTGCGGGGGAATCAGGTTCCAGGGAATGTTTATTTCATACAATGTGGGGCGGCTTCAACACACACACACACACACACACGGATCCAGGGGGCCAGGCACGACCGCAGGAGGGGAGAGATTGGGGCTGAAGACCCCAGCCCGATTTGGGCCGAGCGGGGATTTGAACTTGTCTCCCTCAGGGTCCAGCTGAGCCCCCAGCCACTGGGGTCTCCTGGCAGCCCCTCCTCCGGCGCCGACATTAGCAAGGAAGGGCCGACCCGGTCCAGACCCCGGATTCCCGGCGAGGGGCTCCCGGCTCTGGATCCCAAGCAGAGCTGGGCGCCTCCATTCAGCCCAGACTTAGGGGCTTAACTTGGGGTGAGGGGCAGGGCTTAAGCCACACCCCTCTCCTCGGCACTTCCTATTGGCTGGTTTAGGTGGCTGTCTGCTCTGTGTGCAGGCTCTGATGGATCCCATCCTCAGGCACCTCCCTCTGCCCATGCACCATACGGGGGGGTCCAGGCCCCGACCCACTGGCTGGTGACTCGCCTGGGGGTTCGGCATCGCAGTGCTGAGCCGAAGGTCCCGTTGGGGAGCTAACCACAGGGTCTGGCATAGAACCCAGGTGTCCTGGCTCCTTAACTGCCGCTCAGACCCATCCACCCCACTCCCTTCCCAGAGCTGGGACTAGGAGAGGACCCAGGCATCCTGGCTCCCCAGGCTGTTCCCTGGCCCGGGTTGGGTAGGGTCCCTCTCACCTACCCCATGTCATTTCTGTCAGAGCGATGCCACAAGAGTCCTGCCCAGTGGCGCAGGTCTGGACGGTGCCCGAGCAGCTGGTTCCTTCGCCTCTGCAAACCTCACACCGCAGACAGGCCCCTGGAGCCAGAGAGAGAACATCAGCCACCTGGATTTGTCCCTCCCTCACCTTCCCCTGGGCTCTGTGGGGAAGCACCGGGTACGGCGCCCTGGGGTCCCTCATCCACCGCGCTGCCCCAGTTCGGTCCCTGGTCCCAGCTGGCTACAGACATTTCACGCTGCTCGGGGGCTGCGTCTCCCTGGGTTTGCTGCAAGTTTTATTTCCCCAGGGGGGTTTCCCAGATTGATCCCCAGCGGGTGTGAGCTGGTGTCGCTCTCCAGTGCGGTGCAGCAAGGGCCGAGTCCCACCTGCCATCGACTCCAGTGCAGCTGCGCCCCCCTGACACCGGCTGGGCCCTGCCCCACTGACTCCAGTGCAGCTGCGCCCCCCTGACACCGGCTGGGCCCTGCCCCACTGACTCCAGTGCAGCTGCACCCCCTGACACCAGCTGGGCCCTGCCCCACTGACTCCAGTGCAGCTGCGCCCCCCTGACACTGGCTGGGCCCGGCCCCACTGACTCCAGTGCAGCTGCACCCCCTGACACCAGCTGGGCCCGGCCCCACTGACTCCAGTGCAGCTGCGCCCCCCTGACACCGGCTGGGCCCGGCCCCACTGACTCCAGTGCAGCTGCGCCCCCCTGACACTGGCTGGGCCCGGCCCCACTGACTCCAGTGCAGCTGCGTCCCCTGACACTGGCTGGGCCCGGCCCCACTGACTCCAGTGCAGCTGCGCCCCCCTGACACTGGCTGGGCCCGGCCCCACTGACTCCAGTGCAGCTGCGCCCCCCTGACACCGGCTGGGCTCTGGCCCCACTGACTCCAGTGCAGCTGCGCCCCCCTGACACCGGCTGGGCCCGGCCCCACTGACTCCAGTGCAGCTGCGCCCCCCTGACACCGGCTGGGGATCACATTCATCGACCCTTCATGTTGCCCTGAGCTCCTGCTGCTCAAATTCAGCTCCGCTGCCTGTCACACCACAGACAATCCCCGTTCGAAATGCCCTTGGCCTCTGGCCAGCTCTGAAACCTGCCCAGTCATGACTCCGTTCTAGTGATTTAAACTGTAAATATTTCCTCCCATTTCCAGAATTGCTGCACTCGCCATCACGGGGACTTTGTGACTTCCAGCCCTCTCCTCCTCGGACGTTGTCACTCAGACACCCCAGCTCAGCCCCCGTTATCCTGTGGCTGCGTTTCGGTTTCGCTCATGCAGAGTTTCACCCGGCAGGCAGCTCTGAGCTGTTGGTACGTTGGAGAAGTTAGGAAATCAGCCCCTGTAGGGACACAGCCTCACTTGAGAGCACCAGGAGCACAGGGTCTGGGGTAATCCCGGTGGCTGGACCCAAAGTCAAAGCAGAGCGATACCAGGTCAGCGTCTGGTACCGGAACTTGGCAGCAGGGTTGCTAGTGTTGCTAAAACACGAGTTCTCCTGAGAAGTACCAGGCACCGGGAACTCACGTAAACACATTCCAGAGGGCGAGGACAGGGCCATCCCAACATAAAACTACCGGATAAACACCGTCCTGGGAGCCGGAGCAGGGCCACACCGACCCCCAGGAAAGCCAAAGGGAGGAGGACAGAGTGATGGATGGACCCGGTGTGTTTGAACCAACAGGAGAAGGTCCAGGGTGGTGGCTCACCACGTCGGGAGTGTGATACGCAACTGACTGAGCTGTTAGGAGGCTGTAACCACGCAGCCGGGACGCTAGGACAGTGTTTCCTGGAGCCCTTTCGCCGCCGAACCGAGTCTGTGTCTTTCTGGGTAATACCATCCAGGCTTGGGATGGCACACGGAAAGACCAGGCCCGCACGCCAACTGCCAACCCCACTCACCCGTAGCCAGGAGAGCAGCGAGGATGCAGGCGGCAAGAGAAGCCTCCATGTTGATGGGGAAGCATAGATCGGCACTGGGGTCTCTGATGCAGCCAAATCTCCGTCCGGGGGATTTATCACAGACGGGCTGAAATGAGATCAGACGGGGGACGGCACGTGCATGAGCCCATTGATAAGGTGGGTGGAACCACAGAGCTATTCGCCACAGTTCTGGGGTAGCCGCACCTCCGATCCCTTTGTGGCTGGTATGTTCATGGCACCCACACAGAGAAGTCAGAGACAAACCTCAAATGCTCCTGCTGGTGACTCTGTTTCTGTGAATCCAGAATGATCACACAGAAAAAACCAAAAACAAGAGGGAGACAAAACAGGCTGCTCCCTATGGCGGTGAGAGACAACTCACCCACCTTCTTCTAGGCTGGTTCTTTGCAAGCTGCCTCCGGTCCCACACTTCCCTGCAGAGCCCCCAGACTGCCAGCAGGACCAGGAAACCCCACTCCCCTGACCCACACACTCTTAAAGTGACAGCGTGCCATTACAAACAGTCCTCGATACACAGTGTCCAGCTCCCTGCAAAGCAGCTCTCAGCCATGCACTGCTTTTAACCGCGGAGAGATCCCGGGGCAGGACAAACCCTAATCCCTCTTCCAGAGCCAAATTCCCTCTCCGCCCCCTCCCCACAGACCAGGGCCTGGGGCCGTGCCCCATCACCCCAGGTTCCCCAGGGGGAGGAGGAATTTGACTGACCCCTCCCCCACACTGAGTGGGGGTTTTGCTCCCCACGCCACACAGCTGTGACACCTCCCGCACCCAGCTGGGCTCATGCATGTTGGCACAGACCACCAGGCAGCCATAGAGTGGGGGGAGACATTCCCCCTCCGTCCTGGGGGCAGCGACCTCTGCCCTCTCCCTCCCACCCCTGTGCACTGCGCTTGGGGGCTTCCCACCCTAGGGGGGGTGTCACGGCATTGCCGGGGGGGGGGGGTCTGCAGCTGCCTCAGTTTCTCCACATTTAGCTGGGAGCTCAGCCACCCTCAGTCTCTGTTCTGCCCCATCCTCCCTGGTGAGGCAGGGGGCAGAGCTGATTTCCTGAGCCCGGCTGAAGCAGTCCAAGTGTCTACACGGGAGTCAGAGAGTCACCTCTCCGGTGCGGAGTGAGCGGCTCTCTCACCCCACCTCCCCTCAGTCTCAGGCACCCGCTGGGAGGAGAACCGGAGCACAATGGTGCTTCTCCTTTGATGCGAACCTGCCGCACCCATCAGCCACCCCATTCGCATGCTGGCGCTTGCCCTCATCTGCATTCATACGGTGGAGGAGTGGGGGTGAGCACCAGGACTCCTGGGTTCTATGACTGGCTCTCAGAGGGAAGTGGTGTCTAGTGGTTAGAGCTGGGGCGGGGGACTGGGACCCAGGACTCCTGGGTTCTCTCCCCAGCTCTGGGAGGGGAGGGGAGTCTAGTGGTTAGAGCAGGGGGGTTGGGAACCAGGACTCCTGGGTTCTCTCCGCAGCTCTGGGATGGGAGTCTAGTGGTTAGAGCAGGGGGGCTGGGTGCCAGGACTCCTGGGTTCTCTCCCCAGCTCTGGGAGGGGAGTAGGGTCTAGTGGTTAGAGCACCAACAGACCAGCGGGGTATCACTTACCTAACGCTCCTTAGAGAGAAGTTTGCCTGGGGTGAAGGAAATGACTAATTCCGCAAAACAGAAAGGTGCTCCTGTCTTCTCTTTTTATAGACGGGCTTGGGTAGATGCTGTGATGTAATATAGAAACAAATGGTTTAGCAGGTTTCTTCTGGTCATGCCTATACATTCCTGTTCCCCTCACCAGCCCTGCCCTCCTGTGCACCCTGACAAATACTCCTCTCTTCCTGCCGGGAAATCCTATTCGAGCAGGGGGTTCCAGACTGGGGATCGCGTACCCCTAGGTGTACCAGCGCTCTCGTCGTGGGTACGTGGGAGAAATCCTGTAACGGCGGAGAACCGTGGGAGTAGTTGCACCCCTATCTTCAGAGGGGCAGAGCCCCGGGCCAGCAGCCCCCGCTCTTTGGCCGCCCAGCTCTGAAGGCAGCACCACCGCCCGCAGCAGCGCAGAACTTCAGAACTTCAGAGATGGGCCAGACCTATAACAGGGTTATAGAAAACTGGATAAATCCATGGCGGACGGGTCCATCAACGGCTATTAGCCGGGCTGGGCAGGGATGGTGTCCCCAGTGTCCCCAGTCATTCCCAGCAGCTGGGAATGAGTGACAGGCAGGGCCGGCTCCAGGCACCAGCCGACCAAGCACGTGCTTGGGGCGGCACCTTGTAAGGGGCAGCCAAGCTTGGGGTGACGGGGCGGCGCTGTGGGGGGTTTGTTTGTTTGTTTTGTTTCGGCGGGCGGCGCTCGGGTTTGGTTTTTTTTGGCAGGGTGGGGCAGTGCTCGGGGGGGTTGTTTGTTTCAGTGAGGCGGCACTCAGGGTTTTGGGGGGGGGTTGGCGGGGCGGCGCTCCGGGATTTTTTGTTTGTTTGTTTCGGCGGGGCGGCGTTCAGGTTTGTTTTTTTTCCGTTTCAGTGGGGCAGTGCTTAGAGGGGTTGTTTCGGCAGGGCAGTGCTGGGGGGGGTTGGCTTGGTGGGGTGGCTCTTGGGGGGTTGTTTCAGCGGGTCAGGGCTTGGGGTTTTTTTTGTTTCGGTTTCATGGGGTGGCGCACGGTGGGGTTGTTATGGTGGGATGGTGCCTTTTTTTTTTTTTGCTTGGGGTGACTCTGGCGACAGGGGCTGGATGATGATTCCCTGCTCTGTTCATTCCCTTGGCGGGCACCCAGAATTGGCCACTGTTGGCAGACAGGATACTGGGCTAGATGGACCTTTGGTCTGACCGTTCTTATGCGTCTCCACTTCCACACGCAAAGCAACGAGAAACCTCTCCCTTTGCAAAGTCCTCGGTACCTTGCAGTGCTGGGCATGGGGAGGGCTAAAGCTCTGAGGGTGGTTTTCTTCTTTTCCCTCCGTCCTTCCGTTGACACCCACGTTCAGCCCCGTTTAAACGCAGAGCGGAACAGAGGGAGAACCCAGACCCGGCAATGCAGTCGAGACACAACGCAGAGCGAAGAAGGGAACTGATCCTCCCCGGCTGGGTAAGCCATCGCCTTTCTAATGACCTTGACCACAGCTCCGTTTCAAGCTGGTTGTGAACTGGGTGTAGCCTCGGCGCCTCTTCCTTCTGTCGGTCAACCCCAACTCCCACACGCTGTGATATAAATATTATACAAGCACAGAGCTGGGTTCCTGCCTAGCGATAACATCAGATTTAATAACTAAAACCCTGACAACCTCAAAACCCTTAGAATTACAAACCTTTTGGTGGGAAGTTGTGGGGGTGGGAGGGTGAATTTCAGCTAAAAAATGAAAATGGTTCAGATGAAAATAAAAAATAAGAGTTGAGAAGGGGCTTAAAACTGGCTCAGATTTGGCTACAAACGGCTACTATGTGAATAATTGTTGGCCTAAAAGGGAATCGTTTTCCACCCAAGCCCCAAAAACTTTTGACCCCAAACTCTGAAAACACAAACTCTTGTCAGCAAAAATGGCCACGGGCATTACGGGGAGGGACGGGAGCAGGATTAGAGAAATTAATTCCCGCACGACTCAAATGACATGAACCCCCTGGCCAGCAGCTGCTGCTCTCCGGCCGCCCAGCTCTGAAATTCAGCTCTGCTCAGACGGGCATTCATGGTAGACTGCGTTATCTGGAAACAGGTATACAGGTGGAAAAACCACTGGATTAGGGGAATGAGTGAAAGCAACTCCCCTGGGAAGACTTGGGGTGGCAATGTGGGGTAACAGGTCAAACATGGGACAATGCGACAGGACTCCTGGGTTCTGTTCCTGGAGCCATGTAGATCAAGGGCAGGACCCTTGGGTCCCACTCCTGTCCTTGGGAAAGTGGGATTCAGGGGTGAGAGAAGTGGGGGTGAGAACCAGGATGCCTGGGACCTTGGAAATCTGGGTTCCATAAGGAGGTGGGGTCTAGTGGATTAACGCAGGAGGAAGGGGGCCTTCAGGTCAGGACTCCTGGGTTCCACTGAGAAGTGATGGAGGGGCTAATAGTTAAAACTGGTTGTCAGGACTCCTGGGTCCTCTCCCCAGCTCTGGGAGGGGAGTGGGTTCTGGTAGGTTAGTGCAGAAGGACTGGAAACCAAGACTCCCGGGTTCGGGTCTCTTCCCAGCTCCACCAATCACCCTGTGTCCTTGGGAAAGTCACAGGGCCTGTCTCTCCTTTTCGTTTTATACATTATAACAAGATTGCCAACCTCCACCGGATCTCGTAAGAACCTTTGCCAAGTTCTTGGTACATTGATGTGCTGGGCATGGGGACAGCTAAAGCTCTGGAGGTGTTTTTGGTCCTTTCCCCATGTTTGGTCTATTGACACCCACGTTCAGCCCCGTTTAAATGCAGAGCGGAACAGGGGGACCCGGGCATGACGAAGAACCAGGGCCCTGCAAAGCAGTCGAGATTCTACCAGGCTGGCACCTGGCAAAATCCTCCCAGGGGTTCCCATCACCTTCCTAATGATCTTGGGAACAGCTCTGGTTTCAAGCCGGCTGCAAAATGGGTGTAGCCTCTGGTTCTCTTCCTTCTATCAGGCAGCCAAACTCTCTCACCCTGTGTCATGACTGTTATGCAAGAGGAGAACTGGATTCCCGCCCCCAACCCAGAGGAAACGTCAGATTTCATTTAAAAAAACAACCACCTTGAAAAGCTCAAAACTCTGAGAGTCATAAAACTTTTGGTGGGAAGTTGCCGGGGGAGGGGGATGATTTCAGCCAAAACATGAAAATTGTTCAGATGAAAATAAGAAATAAGATGGGCTGGAAAGGGCTTAAAACTGGAGAAGTTTTGGCTACAACCTGCTACTAAGTGAACAATTATTGGCCCAAAGTGAATCATTTCAACCTAAACCCCCAAATATTCTGCAAATTGGGTGTGGCCTCTGTTTCTCTTCCGTCTATCGGTCACCCAAACTCTCTCACTCTGTGTCATAAATGTTATGCAAGAGGAGAACTGGATTCCCGCCCCCAACCCAGAAGAAACGTCGGATTTAATTTAAAAAAAACAACACCTTGAAAAGCTCAAAAATCTGAGAGTCATAAAAGTTTTGGTGGGAAGTTGTGGGGGGAGGGGGAATTATTTCAGCCTGGGTGAGAAGTAAATTGCCATAATCTAGCCCCATGTGTGACTTTAGGCCCAAACCTTTGCTGGCAGAATAAATATTTGGGGATCTCACTTCTGGCACCAGTGCCTCTCATGGGGAGCATAGTCACTGCCTCATTGTCCTTCCAACTGGGGGAAGGGCAGGGTTAGAGCATGGGACGGGTTGGAACCACTGTCATAAAGCACCAGAGTGCAACCCACAGGATGGGTGCATGGGGCGGCCGTGGGAATGCACTCAGGGGAATTCTGGGTAGGGAAAATGGACCACACCGTGCATCTTTGGGGCTGCTATGGGAATGTTGCAAAGGGGTATCTCTTCTTGGTGGAAGCTGCCAGCCAAACTAGGAAAGCCCTGACAAACAGCCTTTGATATTCATACAGCCAGGCCTTGGATTGAGGCCAACAAATGTAGGGTGTGGAACAGAGTGTCTAAATCAGCTGGGCAGTCAGGGCTCCTGGGTTCTTCTCCTGCCTCCAGGAGGGGTGTGGCGGGTAATGAGTTAAAGGAAAAGGAGCCAGGAGGCCTGGTTTCTATTCATGGCACCAAGAGGGGAGTGGGGTCTAGCCGTTGGGGAAATGAAGTCAGAACTCCTGGGTTCTGTCCCTAGCTCTGGGAGGGGAGTGGGGTCTAGTGGGTTAGAGTGGGGGGTCTGGGAGCCAGGACTCCTGGGTTCTATCCCTAGCTCTGGGGGGGGAGTGGGGTCTAGTGGGTTAGAGTGGGGGGGGGGGCTGGGGGCCCGGACTCCTGGGGTCGGGCCCTTGCTCGGGGCGGGGAGTGGGGTCTTGTGGGTTTGCGTGGGGGGTCTGGGAGCCAGGACTCCTGGGTTCTGTCCCTAGTTCTGGAGCAGAGTGGGGTCTAGTGGGTTAGAGTGGGGGGTCTGGGAGCCAGGACTCCTGGGTTCTGTCCCTAGTTCTGGGAGCGGAGTGGGGTCTAGTGGGTTAGAGTGGGGGGTCTGGGAGCCAGGACTCCTGGGTTCTGTCCCTAGTTCTGGGAGCGGAGTGGGGTCTAGTGGGTTAGAGTGGGGGGGTCTGGGAGCCAGGACTCCTGGGTTCTGTCCCTAGCTCTGGGAGCGGAGTGGGGTCTAGTGAGTTAGAGTGGGGGGTCTGGGAGCCAGGACTCCTGGGTTCTGTCCCTAGTTCTGGAGCAGAGTGGGGTCTAGTGGGTTAGAGTGGGGGGTCTGGGAGCCAGGACTCCTGGGTTCTGTCCCTAGTTCTGGGAGCGGAGTGGGGTCTAGTGGGTTAGAGTGGGGGGTCTGGGAGCCAGGACTCCTGGGTTCTGTCCCTAGTTCTGGGAAGGGAGTGGGGTCTAGTGGGTTAGAGTGGGGGGTGTGGGAGCCAGGACTCCTAGGTTCTCTCCCTAGCTCTGGGAAGCAGTGGGCTCGAATGGTTACATCACGACCCCTGCTGTGTCCCAGTGAAATTTGCACTGCCCCTTCGCTGCTGTCCTGGGGCAGGGAGATGCCACGAGATGGGTGACATTTCTGTTGCAATTTACAGGACATCTGCCCATCCAGAAGGGAGCATCACGGTGAGACGCAGAGACACCCTGGGCCCAAGCAATGGTGGAAAAGCAAAGGTGGGGCTGGAGGAGGGGGTGGCAGCTGCCGCTGAGCCTATGGGTGGTCCTGCAAACAAATTGCACCAACTTCAAGCAAACAGCTAAGATCTCCTAAGGGTGAAACCCAGCCTGTAGCGAGGAGGTGTGGCCTCGAGACGGAAGCGGCATGCTGCAAGCTGCCTTGTGGGCGGAGCCAGGGGGCCACACCCCGCACGCAGAGCCAGGGACAGGAAGGGGAAGTATAAAAGGCCGACCCAGCAGCTCAGTTCGGAGGCAGCTGCTGAGGGAGACAGATGCGTCTTCCCCAGCAGGGCGCCGAGGACTGCGGCTGCCCCGAGGGCCTGCACGAGCCACCAGAAAGCCCTGCAACTCCCGACGCCGAGGAGCTGCTACCACCACCCTTGGCGGTGTATTCTGGGGAGATTGAGGAGGACCCCCAGATGCATGTACCCCCAAGGGGGACAGTAGGAAGCCGCCTGGGGAAACCGGGCAACCGTCTGGTCGAGATCTGGCCAACGTGTTGCGGGTGGATCCCCGCTGACCCAGTGGCAGACCCCTCCACTGCTGTTAGAGCCCTGCGCTGGGACGCGGTGGAGACGGGTGAGCCTGCGTCCCCCCTGCCACCTCACCCCTGGGGTGCCAGGACTTCCCCTCCATAGGCCAGGGGGCCTGCGCTCCTTGGTCACCCCTATCTGAGCCCCATAGACTGTGCATGGCGCTCACCCCCTACCTGAGCCCTGCTTAAAGGTGGGGTGAATAAAAGGCTACAGCTCTGCCTGATGGCAGGTCAGAGCCTGGACTGTGTTCGGCCCTGTCCCACTTGATGCCCCCCCCCCCACACTTTTTTATCTTTGCTTGGAAAAGTCTATTGCAGACCAAACTGTGAGGCGGCGCAGCCTCCCTCAGAGGCGGAAGTGGAGAGACAGCCACACCAGCTTCCTCGTCCCGCCCCCCAGCTGCAATCAGGTCCCCACTGCTCCAGGTGCTGTGCAGACACCCCCCCCCCAAATTGGGACATACAATGAGGGTCAGTCCCTGCCCCCCGAAAGAGACTGCATTTAAATAGACAAAAGAAGGATCATTATCCACATTTTGTAAATGGGGAAACTGAGGCAAGGAGCCGGGACTTGCCCCGGGGTCACGCAGGGAGCTGCATCCACATCTCCTGAGTCCCCAGCCCTGTGCCAGAGGCAGGAATCAAACCCAGAGCCTAGTCCAGGGTGTTAACTGCAAGACTGTCCTATGATTTACCACTCCTGACACCAGCAGGGGAGCCACCTCAGATGGGAGTGCACAGACTTCCCCAGGGTAAGTGCTGGTGTCAGGAGTGGGTCCCTAAGTATTTCTCCTGCCAGCCAAGGTCCTGCCAGCTGCCCTGGCTAATGGTGGGACAACACAGACCCCATCCAAAACCCAGCCCTTACACTGGGAGACTCCCCACTGACTTCCATGCATTTTTGGACTGAGAAACGGGGGCTGGTGGCAGAGTGGGATTAGAACCAAGGTGTCCTGTGCCTTCACCATAAGATCCCCCCAGACTGCAGAGGTCTTATTGAACGAGTGGGCCCCAGGGGGCTGGCAGGAAAGGGGGTCAGGAGGGGATGGACCCAGCCAGGACCTGGAGGAAGAGGGTGAGTTGATGTCCTCCACTGTTGCTGCCCATCACCAAGGAGACATGTGCCTGCATCCACTTGCGGGTAGCGGTAGCGGGTTGGGTGTGACGCATGGCTAGAAAGGGTTAAACGTCCTGCAAAATAAATAATCCTCAGAAGACATGTGGGGAGATAATGCTTCAGTTTTTGTGTATTTACAGATGTATGAGTAGGGTGGACAATGTAATCAACAGTCCCCGTCTGTGCTGTATTCTGATCACTCAGAGGTCAAAAGAACATCCTGTCATTTAAATGAACTGTAAACACGGGATATCTCGGTATTCGTCTCTCTTTGAAATGTACCGGGAATGGTGGAGGAACCAGCAAATGGCCTTATGTTAATTCTTTAGCTAAATACCGGTGATGGGCGTCCTTCAAAGTCACCCTAATGACCTTTTGTCCCCCCAGGAACTCCAACTTGTCAAAAGACATGAAATGGTACGAGAGATCCTTGGGTCCTGATTCTGTCATCTCAGATCTGCTTGGGCTTCATTGGAGGAAGTTTGAGTCGCAAGCCTGAGGGCTGGTCTACACTGGAGGGGGGTCGATGTAAGAGACACAACTTCAGCTACAAGAATAGCGTAGCTGAAGTCGAAGTATCTTAGTTCGACTTACCTGGCCGTCCTCACGGCGGCGAGTCGACTGCCGCGGCTCCCCCATCAACTCCGCTTACTCCTCCTGCCGAGGTGGAGTACGGGCGTCAATTCAGGGATTGATTTATCGCGTCTAGACAAGACGTGATAAATCGATCCCCCCATAGATCGATTACTACCCGCCGGCGGGTAGTGTAAACGTGGCCTGAGGTCCCAGTTATGTTGGTACGCCCTGAATATGAGATTTGGACATTGGACTATAAGCTATTTACTATTTCTGCAAGAACTCTTTGCAACTACAAAGCTCACCATCTCTGCTATGAATCTGCACCTCAGTGAACTGAACTCATGTCTGTCTGTATATTGATCTTTTAACCATACTCTCTCTCTCTTTTGTTTTTTAATAACGTTTCATTTAGTTAATAGGAATTGGCTGTAGTGTGTATTTGGTTAAGATCTGAGTCCGGTGGCACCTTAAAGACTAACAGATTTATTTGGGCATAAGCTTTCGTGGGTAAAAAACCCACTTCTTTTTACCCACGAAAGCTTATGCCCAAATAAATCTGTTAGTCTTTAAGGTGCCACCGGACTCCTTGTTGTTTTTGTGGATACAGACTAACACGGCCACCCCCTGATACATTAAGATCTGAAACATTCGTTAACCTGGGAGGTGATGTGTCTGATCCTTTGGGATTGGGAGAACCTTTTCTTTTATATGATAAAATAAAATTTACAGAAATTTTCATCATATTTGACGTGGGTACCTGGATGGAGGCCTGAGGGCGGATCACTTGAAGGGAACTGCCTTGTTTGGACTCCTGAGTCACCAGTAAGGTAATAAAGAAGCTGTTTTATGCTGATTGGTAAATCTAAGGATTGGAATATCCACCAGCTCTACAGGGATTGTCTGCCCCGTTCTTTGCAGTTCACCCTAATTGAGTGACCACAGCTGGCCCCCACTGGGACCCTGGTCACCGTGGCGTAGTCGCGCTTGGATGCAAATTACCACAGGTTAATTGGGTTTTGGATCAGAACCACACGCTCGTCAACATTTAATTTTGATATTGGAGAGTTAAAGGGTTAAAAATCGGTTACAGTGAATGACCCCTGATCAAGATCCTGGAAGAATTGTGCTCACAGAAGGGTCTGTCTTTTAAGAAAAAGGCCCCAGAGCAGGAACTGAAAAATCTGTTAATTGCCAGCGATAAGGAAGCAGAGCCAGCGAAAATGCTTGTGGTGAGAAACCCGCGGCAGTTTGAACATGAACAGAGAATTCCTACCTTCAATGGCAAGAAAAGCAAAAACTAGCTGCTGTGGAAAGAGAATGCCCGTGTTTTGAACAGGAACAAAGAACGGCATCTATTCAATTGCAGGAACTAGAAGCTGAGACAAAAGTGGACAGACTTAAGCTCCAACTCAAGAGAATAAAGGAACAACAGGAAGTGTCTCATCCTGAAAAGCCGGCTCCCCTCAACAACAGAGATGGGGATGGAATCTATCCAGGTTGTAACAATGTTGGGATGTTGTTTGACTCTAAGCAATTGTCTGTGTGTAACCAAATATACCCCGACACTGCCACCTTTTATGTAAATGCTTTTGCTGTGAGCTCAGGTGAAGGAAACTTGTGAAGAGAATGTAAAAGTCAATGGGAAAAGCTGCGTAGGGGAAATTACAGCTTCTAAGATCACTCTTGTTAAAACAGATCTTGTCAAAGAGGAAGATTATTTACCAAATCAGTGTGAATATTGTGATCCTCTATGAGTTTACTGTGTGTGTGACTTTAGCCAGAATCCATCTGGACTGGAATGGTGTTAAACATGCAGTTATAGCTGGGGTAAGGAAGTTATTACCTAAGGATCTTATGATTAGGGATGATATTAAAGCTTTGTTCAGCCAGGTTGACATAAATCAGTCACAGGAAAGAAATAATCCTGAACCTGTGTCTACTAGGGGCAAGGATTTGCCTATGGAGGGTTTCTCCAAACGTTTGTCTGAGGAAGACGGCTGTTTATCTGGGCAAAGAAGCAGTGCACATGTGGAAGAAAGCTCTGAGTGTCTCTCTGGTATCTCAGAAGTGAATCCGGCATTAGACAAGGCTCAGGAAGCAAATTAAAGTTGGTGATGAGGTTAAAGCCCTGGCTGAGGAAGGAAGGGGGACGTTCTTGGTGGGTGATTAATTGTTGGCTAGTAAAGCTTGGGGAAGTCAGCCTGACCCAGGTAAAAGTGATGAGCTTAAAGCAGCTCAGTGTAATAAGAACTATTTGTGGAAAGCAGCAGTTTATCTGTTAAGGGAGGGGAGGCACAGAGAGTTCAGATGAGCAGAGGCAGCCTTGGGAGCTGATGGCTTTGTCTAATCAGCAGTTTGGGAAGGGAAGGTTAGTGGAACATGAGTATCCCTGCACCTTACCTGCTACCAGTGTGGAGAATTGTGACAGTGGAGGAAATGTCCCTGTGTCTGTTAAGGGTAATGACTTGCCCATGAAGGGAGCTACCCCAATCTCCAAGCCATTGTCCGTGAACAGCCCTGTGTGCTGGGCCGAGGGAAATGAGATCCCAAGCTGTGTGTCTGGTAAAGGGGAATGTTTCTCCAGCTCTTTTCTGTCTGTAAAGCAGACAGAAGAAACCTGCAAGCCTGTGATGGTTGAAAATTTATCAGTTGACCCAGGATTGATTCTGGATACAACTAAAGCCCAGGAAGGAAGTGGTCCTGAATTTGTGCCGGTTAGGAATAATGACATTGTAACTAGGTTGCATCCAGTTAATGTCATAAATAGCTCCCAGAGACCAAGTGATTCTGGTGCTTCTCTTCTGCCTGTTGCTAGTGTGTTGCTGGGTAAAGATATGGCAACCTTCTCTGCCCAGGGTGATAGCATAGCCGGGCACAAGAAAAGCAGGAAGGTGATTTGACTGTTACCCACTGACAGTGTGGAAACTTGTAACAAGGAAGAGAACGCTTCTAATCTTGTGACTGTGACATCTAGCAGTTTACCGGAAAGGGAATTGTGTGAAAACCCTCCTGATGAGCCAGAGGTGATTCTGGATGTAAGTGAAACTCAGAAGAAATGTGGCGATTTGTCTGTTGTGCCCAAGTCGGTTCTGGACATAAATAACGCTCAGAAAGAATCTGTTGCTGTGCAGGATATTGCAGAAGGAAAGGAATTTCTGGGTGAAGGAATTGTTTCCATTGACTCTTAATGGGCCGTTGTTGATCGGAAGCAGTCTGTCTTCTGAGGAAAGTGTGTTGGTGCCTAATGGCCAGAGTCTTCCAAATGTGTATGAAGCCACCGGCCTTGCTTCAGAAAGACCCGGTGTGGAGAGCTTTGAAAAGATTTCAGATGGAATACAAATTGTTAGGGAGTTTAAACAGCCCTACGATCTTCACCAGCTTGTTGGGGAGACAATGTTGTTGGTAAATGAACGGCTCCATGTTGATTCTTTGACTAAGCAGTCCGTGACTCAGGTACTGGGGGAAGATCGGGTTACTGGTTTTTCAGAGCAGAACGGCCTTATGACTGAACCCACAAGGATGCAGGGGAGAGCAGGCAAACTCTCATCTCTAGATATTTTGGATCTGACTTGGAGTCTCTTTGTGGACGTGACGTCGGATTCCATGCGGAACCAGAGGTCGGTAAGGGAAGGACAAAAGAGCCCCGAGTCTAACGTGCTAGTGAAAATGGGCGGTCTCTCTTTAAGGCAGAGTCCAGCCTTGGAATTGGTAAAGCTGGAGGATCTGAAAACAGGTGCACAGGCGAGTGTCTGTGTTGCTGCAAATTACCGGTCTGGCTGGGAGGAGAAAGACTCGCCTGGAGCTGTTAGCAAAGAGGACGCACCCAGCCGGCCAATGGATTCTGTTAAGCAGATTTTGACCCTCCGGAACAGGGTGGGGAACAGGGAGAAAGGGGAAAAGTTGATCCTGCTCATGAAAGCCGGAGGTTAACCCTAAAATGCCCAAACCCCGATGGCGTTGAGCCAAAGGCGTGGCATGCCACACATGGTTGTGAACGTAGGCTTGTAATATGTGATGTTAATGTTAATGCTCATGTTCACTTCTGTGACTGTGGTTAGCTGATACCAAGAACTGTAACAATGTACAGCGGGCAGGGATTTTTGGAAAAACACTTGAACATGTTGGGGGTGATACATAAGAAACTCATGATGTTGTAAAAGCCTTCATGGTTAGACTCTTTCATGACATGACAACACACTGTATGTTAAAAGGCCTGGTGATGCTGATATCCCACAGTTTGTGCCTGTATCTGATCTCGGGACTGTACACAGCAGAAAAAAACCACTATAGGCTGGAACTGCTGTGCAAAGGGGAAACTGAGGCACAACAGCTCTCAGCCTTCACGGCTGAATGCCAGAGTAAGTGCTCTTTGAAAAACATGAATGGCCACGTTACGTTAACACATAGACCAAACCCTGGAATCACTAACGTGTTTCCCAGAGTATGGCTGGGGCCAACGCATGCCTCAATAATTTGGCCTTACAACGAATTCAGTGTAAACACAGCTCATATCAGTGTTGGAAGGTCCGTAAGGTGTATCCAGGAGCTTTAATTTCTCCCTTCCACACCAGCCTCACTGTGACGCATGGTTAGAAAGAGTTAAACATCCTGCTAAATAAATAACCCTCAGAAGACATGTGGGGAGAGAATGTTTGTAGTTTTGTGAATTTACAGATGTATGAGTTGGGTGGACAATGTACTCAACAGTCCCTGTCTATGCTGTAAAAAGTGACAAAAAGTCCTGTGGCACCTTATAGACTAACAGACGTATTGGAGCATGAGCTTTCGTGGGTGAATACGCACTTTGTCAGACACATGCATCTGACGAAGTGGGTATTCACCCATGAAAGCTCATGCTCCAATACTTCTGTCTGAGTCTTGTGGCACCTTATAGACTTTGTCGTTTTTTACAGATCCAGACTAACACGGTTACCCCTCTGATACCTGTCTGTGCTGTATTCTGATCACTCAGAGGTCAAAAGAACATCCTGTCATTTAAATGAATTGTAAACACGGGAATCTCGGTATTCGTCTCTCTTTGAAATGTACCGGGAATGGTGGAGGAACCAGCAAATGGCCTTATGTTAATTCTTTAGCTAAGTACCGGTGATAGACGTCCTTCAAAGTCACCCGAATTACCTTTTGTTCCCTGAGGAACTCCAACTTGTCAATGAAATTGTATAAAAGATCCTTGGGTCCTGATTCTGTCATCTCAGATCTGCTTGGGCTTCATCAGGGGAAGTTTGAGTCGCAAGCCTGAGGCCCCAGTTATGCTGGTACGCCCTGAATATGAGATTTGAACGTTGGACTATAAGCTAGGAACTCTTTGCAACTACAAAGCTCAGCATCTCTGCTGTGAATCTGCACCTCAATGAACTGAACTCGTGTCTGTCTGTATATTGATCTTTTAACCATACTCTCTCTCTTTAGTTTTTTAATAAAGTTTAGTTAATAAGAATTGGCTGTAGCGTGTATTTGGGTAAGATCTGGAACATTCGTTAACCTGGCAGGTGATGTGTCCGATCCTTTGGGACTAGTAGAACCTTTTATTTTATATGATGAAATAAAATTTACAGAAATTTTCATCGTATTTGACGTGGGTACCTGGATGGAGGCCTGAGGCTGGATCACTTTAAGGAAACTGTGTTGTCTGGACTCCTGAGTAACCAGTGAGGTAATAGAGAAGCTGTTTTATGCTGGTCTGGTCAATCTAAGTGTTGGAATATCCACCAGCTTTATGGGGATTGTCTGTGTGACCTTGCACCCCATAAAGCTTTATGGAAATATGCTTATGAATGTACATATGACATAATTGGAATATGTTTTATGCTACAGATGCCATGTAACGTATCTCTGCAAAAGGTTATGATCCACTCAATCTATTCATCCTATTTGTATGCACGTGTCATTTGTGTGTTTGAAGTTATGGATATTGGCCGTGTACTGGTTTCATTAAGTAGCCTTAGTAAAGCATTTGGGCAGCTTCTTGAGAAAGGAATTGGCAAGTTAAGTGCCCAGTCAAGAAACACTTAAGCAAGTAATGAACTTGGAGACGCCAATCCACATCGGAGCTCTCCCAGGAATGTGGCCTGGCTGGTAAGGAACTCAGTCATGCATGGACATGTGACTTGCCCATGTGACTCCAAAACTCCATCTTGGAGCTGTATTTTGTATAGGAGAGAGGAGGGGGTCTCCACCCACAGGAGAAAGTCTATTTAAGCCCCTGAGGGACTCCTCTATTTTGTCTTCAGCTGGCTAAAGAGAGCCTCTCCACCTCCAAGGTTATCTGAAAGAGACTGGAACAAAGGGCAGTAACCACAGGGGTGGGAGTGATGGCTGGACCCAGACTAGAAGGAGGCTAGTCTGTAAAAGAAGCTTCCTGGAACATCTCTCAGGGTCAGATTTCATCTGTAATCACATGTGTGTTTTCTTTCCTTTTGTTTGATAAAATAAAAAATTAAAATAAAGTATACGGCGCTATACCTATCTGTAAACGGGTCGGACTCACCCCTGCGGCACCTCCTGCTGGTCTGTTCTGGCAATTAACTCTCCAGCCTCCGGAGCGCCCTCTGCAGGCTGGTGATCCGCTGCCTTTTGGCCCCTGTGTCCTCCCAGGACCCGGTGCCCCTTTATCTGGGGTGCTTCCCCCTGGCAGTGACCCCTTTCTCTCAGGGTCTCCCCTCCTCAGGGAACCCCCACCCTCTATCCCCACCTCACCTCAGTGTATGGCTACTGCCAGTCACCGTCTAGCCCCGCGCCCTGGGGCAGGCTGCAGCATCAGCCACTCAGCACTGGCAAGGAGGGTTTGGACCTGCTGCCTTGGCCTACCCCTGGGCTGCCCTCTGCAACCCCCAGTACCTGTTAGCCTTGTGCTAGGCCGCAGCCTGGGGCTTTCCAGGCTGGAGCTCCCCAGCTCCTCTGCCTTCCCCCAGCCCTGCTCCATTCCGGTACCCTGTGTCCAGCTCCCTTCAGCCAGGCCCTTCTCCCTCTACAGACAGAGAGAGACTTTTTGGGCTTCTGGCTTCCCTGGCCTTCTTATAGGGGCCAGCTGGGCCTGATTGGGGCGTAGCCCAGCTGCAGCCACTTCCCCAATCAGCCCAGCTTAAAAGCTGCTTTCTCAAGCCTCGGCCCCTTCCCAGGACTGTTTTTAACCCCTTCAGGGCCGGAACAGGGGTCCACCCTGCTACACTATCTCCTAGAACTGGAAGGGACCCTGGAAGGTCACTGAATCCAGCCCTCTGCTTTCACTAGCAGGACCAAGTACCGATTTCGCCCCAGATCCCTAAGGGGCCCCCTCAAAGATTGAGCTCGCAACCCTGGGGTTAGCAAGCCAATCACTCAAACCACTGAGCTCTCCCTCCCGCCTAATTCACTTTGTTCCGTCTGTTACTACTTCGAACCATTTCAATCCTACTTTTCGTATTTAATAAAATCACTTTTTACTTATTAATTAACCCAGAGCACGTATTAATCCCTGGGGGAGCAAACAGCCGTGCATCCCTCTCTATCAGTGTTACAGAGGGCAAACAATTTATGAGTTTACCCTGTATAAGCTTTATACAGGGTAAAACGGATTTATTGGGGTTTGACCCCCACTGGGAGTTGGGCATCTGAGTGTTAGAGGCAAGAACACTTCTTAAGCTGCTTTCAGTTAAACCTGCAGCTGTTGGGGGACCTGCTTCAGACCTGGGGCTGTGTTTGGAGCAGGCTAGCGGGTCCGGCTCAAACCAGGCAGGGCACTGAAGCCCCAAGCTGGCAGGGAAAACAGACTCTGAGGTCGTCAAAGCACATCAGGCGGCAGTTCCCAAAGGGGTTGCTGTGATTCAGCCCATCACAGTCTG
Organism: Mauremys reevesii; assembly: GCF_016161935.1. Lineage (NCBI taxonomy): Eukaryota > Metazoa > Chordata > Testudines > Geoemydidae > Mauremys > Mauremys reevesii. Next base: position 20,283,912 of record NC_052646.1, read on the forward strand.
CCCCATTCTCTGCAGTTCACCCTAACTGAGTGACCACAGCTGGCCCCCACTGGGACCCCGGTCACAGTCCAGGAGACGTGTGTTGATCCACTTGCCGGTAGTGGTAGCTGGTTGGGAGTCACTCATATTGGGCCACATAAACACAGAGATTCCCTGGGAGCCTCCGAAGACATTATTAGTCTTGCAGACACTCCATGTACAGCAGCCTCCGGCTGAGGAATGAGCCACTGGGAAATTTGTAAGCAGCTCTATTAGAAATATATTAATTTTTTTTAACAAAAACTGAAATTATCTCCTAATCCCGTGACTCCTGGAGCAGGGTCTCTAAGCAAGGCACCAAATATCAGTAGCTTTGGCAACACTGTCTTTGCAGTCGGCTCTTGGCTTTTGCTCTTTCTGTTGTTGTTATCTGCAGCTTGTTCTGTCCCAGAGCCCTGCTCGCTGCTCCTCCTGGCTTCCTGCCTCCTATGCACGGCAGCTGCAGCCCATCTCCTAGTGCCTGAGTTCCCCTCAGTCCACAGGGCTCAGCTCTGAGCAGCCAGGTGCCTTGGGTGGTCACCTCCATTTTCATGGCTCTTTCTGCTGTTTAGAGGGGCTTAATTGCTCCATGCCCTGAGCCTGAAGGAAGGTGCTTGCCGCAGCCATCAGCTCTCATGAGGTCTGGGGTTGTCTGTGCACCCAAGAATCACCCGTTGGCAGCCCTTAGCAACCTTCAGCATAACAACACGTAAATAGTGACTAGGGGGAACTCCAGAATATCGTTAGGGCAGGCGAGGCGTCACCAGGTGGCGCTGTTACACTTAGCCTGGGCAGGACTTTTCTGATTGTGCGAGCGAGTTTTGACTGACGGGGAGATGTGCTGGGGTTTTGCTAGTTCGGGGGTGGGGGAATTGTGCAAGGTTTTTGTGTGGAGGGAGGTGTGCAAACAGCAGGTGTGTTTGCTGTGCCCTGCAGCCTCTGATCGGAGTCAGTTCTGGAGGCGGAGTTGCTCCCTGAAGCCCTTGTGTTTGGCAGAGACACATGGAAGCGGAGCTGACACGCAAACACACACGCACGCACAGACGCTCTTGGGTGACTGAATCTCTGATTGTGCTTTATTCAGAGCAGTTAGAAACGCACAGGGGGACTCAAACCATTTCTGGAGTTTCTGGGGAGCTGAGAGCCAGGACTCCTGGGTTCTCACCCTGGCTCTGAGAGGCGAGCGGGGTCTAGTGGTTAGAGCAGGGGGGGGGCTGCAAGTCAGGACTCCTGGGTTCTGTTCCCTCCCAGGGATCTTTGAGAGGCTGGAGGAGAAGCTGTGAGGGGATATTAATAATACACCGCACTTTGCTCCAAGCCCCAGCGGAATTAGCAGAGAGTCTCCTCTTGGCTGCATCGGCCTCTGTCTCAAGCCCCCGCCCATCCAGGGATCCCAAAGACCTTTGCAAGAGAAGGGCACCATTCCCCCTTACAGCGAGGGGGAAACTGAGGCACAGTCAGGCACGGGGAAGGGCAGAGCACATTGGTTATACTGAGACACCAATGGCAGCCGGGATGCTGATGGGGCCTCAGCAGAGGAATAGCCCCAGAAGGGCAGGGAGGAAAAGGGGGACCCGGGGAACGATGCTGCCCAGGGTGAAGGGACCCCAGGCCAGAGTCCGGGTGGCGCTGCTGGTCTGCGCTCTGGGCGCTGGGCCGCACTGGGTTTTGGTCAGTTTGTAGGTGAACACCCCCGATTCCAGCGTCTTGATTTCACAGGCCGCCCGGGTAGCGCAGCCCCTGCCGGCAAAGGGGATCGTGACGCTACCTGTGTGGGGAAACCAGAGCAGATCAGACGCGGCACGGCCTAACCCCCTTCTGTGACGCCATGATCGGGCCCGGCTGGTTCTCCAGGGACCTTGAGGTAGCTCCTGGCCCAGTTCATGAATTCTCAGGCCAGGAAGGACCCTGTGATCAGCGAACGTGGCGTCCTGCGTAGCGTAGGGCCCTGGCCTTTAAAGCCAGGTGTTCCATGCCTTGGCTCATTCTCATGGCTCTTCTCTGACCCCCCGACCACGCTCCAATTTACCACCGAGCTCCGACACCAGCACTGGCCACAGGATTCCAGCAGCGGTGGAACAAGTATCAAGCCTGGAGGTAAAATAAACCTCGGGGGGTTGGGGGGACCCCGCTCTTCTTCCAGCGCGGTCCTCAAGGTGCACCCACGTTTCTTTGCAAGATGCCCTGGCCTCGGAGTCGTTATCACTGGCCTAGCAAAGGGAGGTCCTGCACGCCACGTGACAGCATCTCATGCTTTGGCGGAGGGGACCATGCGGAGCCCCTGGCCTGGGGATACCCGGGTATGGGGGGCACATGGAGTAAGGAGGAGTTGCAGGGAGTTCCTGAGGCACAGGGGGGCTCTTAGGGGGTGCAGTGTGCTCATCTTACAGAAGTAATGACCCTCCGGGCAGATGTTTCACCTAGTCGGGCAAGCGTGTGGGCCGGTTTTTTTCATGCAGTATCTTTCTAGGGCAGCTGTGGCAAGTAGCAGAAGAAATCGCTCTCTGCATAAATTTCTGACTTCAAAAATATTCCCTGAAAGCCCCTTGAGTTTGAACAGAGATTAAGGGGACAGCCTGCATGCCGTTTGCACCCACCTCTGTTCCAGGACTGGTGCAAACAGTGTAAACAAGCAAGCTGCCCTAAGGAAATACTAGACTTTGCCCCACGGATTTCTCCTCCAGTGGGAAACTGACCTACAGGGCCTCAGAATTCTGCTGCTGCTCAGCAAAGGGGATAACTTTTGACCAGAGCGGATTACCAAAAATATGCAAAGGGACTCCAAGTCTTGCTGGAATCTCCAGTGGGGCTGGGAGCCAGGGCTCCTGGGTTCTATCCCTGGCTCCGGATGGGGAATGAGGTCTAGTGGTTAGAGGGGGCTGGGAGCCAGGACATGTGGGTTTGGTGGTTAGAGAGAGCTGGTAACCAGGACACCTGGGTTCTATCCTTGGCTGTGGGAGGAGAGTGGGGTGCAATGAGTTAGAGTGGGGGGGTGGGAGCCAGGACACCTGGGTTCTATCCCTGGCTCGGGGAAGGCTGTGGGGTCTAGTGGTTAGAGCGGGAGCACTCAGAGACAGGACAGAGCCTGATCATGCAGCTCTTTGTTTTGAGCGACAGCCTCTATTGTTTCGGCTGTTGCTAATCGAAGGGGCATTTGCCAGCTCAGCCGGCGCGGACGAGCCCCAGGACACCCCCCGGCTCCCCGGGGATTTAACCGTCCCCAGAGCGAAGGAAGACGCACCTTGCGCCAGCGTCCCGACGACGACAGCACATTGGTCGGCACCTCCCGTGCAGCGCAGGCTCCCGTCGCTCTCGCAGCTCTCGGAGCCTGGGGCGTAGCAGGCCGGGCACTGCAGCCCGTTGCGGACGTTGCTGATAGCCAGCCCTGAAAGGCAGCCGGGGAAAGAAGGTTTTGATCCAAGAAGAAACCGCGGCAGGAGAACGTAGGGCAGGCAGCACCCTCCCGGGCCATCAACCCAGCACATCGTCCCGCCCAGGCAGCTCTTTGCCCCCCCTCCTCCAATGGGCAGCTGTCCCGCCACCCCTCCCCTCTGGCCGCTAGAAACATCCTGACTTCCAGCCTCAGTCGCTTCCTGGCCCGTGTGTTCCCACGCCCGCGTCTTCCACCAACTCCGATCACTCTTCTCCCTCGGGGCTGCTTCCCCGCGTCGCGTTCTGGGGCACACGCCGGACCAGTCAGGGCTTGCGCCCGCCTTGCTCCGTGCGCGTTTGCTCCTTTCGAGAGGCAAAACCCAGCAGTTTCCAGGGGCTTCAACCCGCCTCGGTGGAAGGACCCATCTCTCTCCGCGTGCAGGAGCTCCGGCCTGCTGGTGCCTGTCCAGCGACGGAGGCCGAGATGGATTCTTCAACCAAAGGGATTGAAGAAAAGGGTCTGTAAGAAATGGACCTCGAACCAAAGCAGCGGCTGGTTGAGTCTGAGCCATTCAAACGTGGCTTTTTATGTCAGTTTCTTTGCAACCCTCCCTAACTCCAGTCCTGCTGCTTGTCCGCGCCGCCTACGTCCTCTTGTTAAGAAACCGGTTTGACTTTTCACCTAAATCGGTGGCTTGTGACCTTCATCCGTTTGCAAGGCCCTAAAGAATTCCGAACGGAGGTGCGGCCTCCTCTGGGCATCTCAGACGGGCTGAAAACCACTGATCTCAGCCAACCTGGTGCTGTGTTTGAACAGAGGTGACGGTTAACTGCCGGTACCGTGGCAAGCTGCTGGGTCTCTTTAAACGAGCAAACAAACCGGATTGTGCCTCTGACTGGGGGGCGTGGGTTGGGGTCACCTCTGAAAGCAGCAGCCATGGAGGGAAGGTACCAGGACCCCTGCTGCCCAGCCCACACACGCTCAGGGGACCGCAGGCTGCAGGCATCCGGGCTGTAAGCTGCAGAAGTAGGGCATTTTAGGGCACCCGTGATTACAGGGCAGGCAGTGACCCCTCACTGGTCCGGTTTGCACCCCAGAAGATGCCCCCTGAGAGCAATGAGGTCTCCTCTCAGCCTGCATTATCCCAGCTAAACAAACCCAGCTCTCCCAGTCCCCTCTCAGAAATCTGGCTCCCCATGTCTCCGATCAGCCCAGTAGCCCTGCTCTGCACCTGGCCCAGTTTGAGTTCATCTGCCTTGAAGGTGGGGGACCACCGCTGGACACAGTGTGCAAGGAAAGGTCTTACCAGGACAAAGGCATGAAAACGTCCCTCTCTCCCCTGGACACGTCTCATCCACACTTGCTTCCCATGACAAATGACTTCCCCCCAAACCGCGCGCTTGCCCCAGGGTCTTCGGAAATCCCCTGGCTTTTCCCCGAGGCCGGGAATAGCGGATCCTTGAAGGTTTGGGGTTCGAGCCAGTGGCTTCCCCGCGCCCACAAATCAGACCCGCCGCCGGCGGTACGTACTGGAGGGCGTGGACTCGGCACTGCAGTCGCCGCTCTTGCAAATTTCTGACCGGATCTCCACAGCCACCTTGTCCCCAAAGTAAAAAGCCAGGAAGCCCGTGAGGCTCTGGCGGGAGTCGGCGCAGGACTGGTACGTGCCTGAATTCTCCGCACCTGTTGGAAAGGCAGCGAAGCGAGAAGGGGACGTCGTGCGTCGGCTACACTGACGGAGCCACCGCAGCCGCCCACCCCCCTTTAAATATTGGCATGAGCAGGTCGTCAGAGGTGGGTCTCCCACAGCCAGGTGAGTGCACTAACCACCGGGCCATACAGACAATTTCTCCCCAGCCCGGGGACCATTCCGCTAGCTTCCCCAGTCTGAGCAGCTCCCAGAGCAGAGATCAGACAGGCCTGGGGGGCTCCCTTGTTTCTTTCCAAACGAGAAATACTTGGCCTGACTTGGGTGCCTGCCTCCAGGGGAGACGTCATCCCAGGCAGAGAGAGGGGCCTCCCACCCAAGGCCCCGACCTAGGAGAGTTGGGCACCTCAGGGGATCGGGCCCTGAATCCCAGCCGTTCCCTCTACATTTTCTTCCTTGGCTCCTCGCTCAGCGGGACGGCCCCGAGCACGGCCATTCCAGGATATGCCCCCCCAGCCCCCTGCTCCTTATAACCATCGCCAGCCGTCTCTGTAGGGCCGCAGGGCTGGAAGCAGTGGGGGTTCGTCCCAGGGTGCCCTCCCTGCTAGGCTCAATTCCGGGGTCCTGACTGGCGTTGCCCCCCCAGAATCACGGGGGGGGGGGGTGGCATCATCCCACTGGGTGGGGCTGCTATCCCTGGGCCATGACGCTGAGTAGGGCAGGCACTTCCCTTTGGCTGTCATATGGTCCCCAGGCCTGGGGAGCCCCTCGCTGCCGGGGGGTTCCCTGTGATCACCCGGCGAGCGCCCCGCATGCCGCCTCTAGCTGGAAGGGACCTCATCCAGTCCAGCCCCTGGTGCTGAGGGCGGACCAAGGCAACCTAGACCAGCCCTTACTGGTGTTCATCCAGCCTGGTCGGGGAACCTCCGCTGACGGGGACCCCACGACCGCCCTCGGGAGCCGATTCAGGCAGCTAGGGAGCCGCGTGGCAAACGCGCCCAGGAGCAGGGGTCCCGCCGCACGGGCGCCTCCCGCAGCCACCGCGACGGGACTCACCGAGCGTGTTGTGTTCTTGAACGATGATGCAGGAGTCCTGGGGCGAGGAGCAGGTCTGGGGGACGGTGTGACAGCTTTGCCCAGATTTGCAGTAGAAACAGGCCAGAGGCAGCCCTGAAAAGAGGGGGAGCAGGGAGAGAAACTCATCTTTGTACCCAATCGTCTGGCTTCCCAATTTTGCTTGCCTCAGTTTCCCCCAGACTTGGCACTGCTACACAGAGCTCAGTGTGCAAAAGCCCGTATAAGTGTGTAATAGCCTCGCTCACCTACAGCCACCCTGGCTCAAGGGGGCGCTATTCCACCCCAGGGGCTGCAATGCCTTCCACGTTCACCCAATAATAACCTGCAAACGTTACCCCACCGGGTCCCGACGGTGGCGGGAAATTTCCCATCCCGTCCATTCGTGGATGGAAAATGGACCTTGGCACAGGGCTGAATATTCCGATTGCCTGGGGGCCCAGCTGCCCCAGAACCCGCGGTGAGGGGCAGACAGGAAAGCAGAGGACACAGCAGTTCTTACAAAACAGGAGCTGTGGGTCAGACCCAGCTCTGGTGCTGTCTCTAGGGCTTGCGGCTGAGTGACCCCTTCTGCCGTGGGTCACCTCTCACCCCCCGGCCCTCCTGGAGTGCACGGGGTCCGACTCATATACCCTTCAGGCTCCACCCACTGCCCGCAGCCTCGGCAGCGATTGGTGGTTGATCAGAGCCAGCTGGGCCACACCTCCTGCTGGTTGGCTGGGCCAGTTCCCCACCCACAGCCCATTGGGTAGCTGGGGTGGAGGGGGGGGTTCTTTTTCCCCACCCACGTAGCTGTGCATTCACCAGAGCCCCCCTGCGGCTGAAACACTGAATGGCCAGAAACTGAATTGATCTGGGAGGCCAAAAATCATCATATTTGAAGCCAGAAATGGCACCTGGTGCATCATGGGAGGTGAAATTCAGTTGCCTCCTGTTCCCATTCTCCTGCCTGGATTACGTGTCTCATGACACACCTGGCTCCCAGCACCCCTGCCCTAACCACTAGACCCCACTCCTCTCCCAGAGCTGGGGAGAGAACCCAGGAGTCCTGGATCCCAGCCCCTGTTGCTCTAACCACTCAACACCACTCCCCTCCCAGAAACAGATAGAGAACCCAGGAGTCCTGGGTCCCAGCCTCTCTGCTCTAACCACTAGACCCTACTTCCCGCCTAGAGCCAGGACTGGAACCCAGACGTCCCAGCCCCTACTCCCCTCCCAGAGCTGGGGATAGAACCCAGGAGTCCTGGCTCCCAGCCCTCCCCCGCTCTAACCACTAGACCCAGCTCCCCTCCTAGAAAGAGCACTAGGTCCCTGAACTACAGCTCCCATGAGGCACCGCGGCAGCATTTCAGGATTGAAATTTTGCATGTTTTGATTTTCCAGCTTGACATTTCTGTTGGGAGGGAACCCTCTGCTGCCGCTCATTTTCCAACCAAAGTTATCCCCAGACGACCCGGAGTATGGGGGTGTCTCAATCACAGAACAGAGCGAGCTCTGCTACAGGGCTCACAGGCTCTTTAAAGCAGGCCCACGCCCCTCCTGTCCCCTGTGGGGTGGCCACGGCTCCGGCTGCCGGCCCCCACCGCCGGCGACTCACCCGTTTCGTTCTGAGCTGCCGCGGTCGCTTGGAGAGCACCGAGGACGCAGAGGGTGACGAGCGCTTTCGCCATGACGGAGGAGAGCACGGGGTTGTGATCGGCACTGAGTGAGGCCTGTGGGACAGCAAACACTGACAGGTCAGGCAGACACCGGGGCTGGGAGCCAGGACTCCTGGGTTCCCTCCCTGTCTCAGCCATGGACCTGGTGTGTGTGAGTTAGGACCGATCAGGTCGCTGAGCCTCGGGGACCTGAACCTGAGAGTTACAATGTGGAGGGGGCTAGAAAGAAAATGAAATGAGTTAAGACCCCTAGAAAATAGATCAACATCACCAGAGCAATGGCCCATCTAGCCCAGGGACCTGTGTCTGGCCAGGTGCCCCGGAGGGAATGAACAGAACGGGACGATTACCAAGTGATCCAGCCTCTGTCGGCCACTCCCGGCTTCTGGCAGTCAGAGGTTTAGGGACACCCAGGGCAGGGGGTTGCGTCCCCGGCCACCTTGGCTAATAGCCATTGATGGACCTGTCCTCCGGGAACTGATCTCATTGTCTTCTGAACCCAGTTATACTAATGGGTTTCACAACCTTCCCTGGCGGGGGGCATTTAGAAAGGGCAAGGGGGGGATTCTGCCCACCCCCCGAGTTTCCCACCACGGCAGGGTGCAAACAGGAAAATGATCCGCTGCCCTGTCTCCCTCCGGAGGCACCCGCAGCCCTTAGCTGGGGTCGGAGTGGGACATGGCTGCTGGCTGACAGGGCTGTCCCCCAGGAGCTGCACCTACAGCTCCCCCCCCGGCCCCCTCTCGGCTCCGGGCTGTGGGGTGTAAATCCCCAGCTGTGTGGGCTGCTGCTGCTCCGTGGCCGGGAGCGGGGAGCTGTCCATACGGCTCTGTCCACCCCCACCCTGAGCAGAGCGGGTGTCATGCATTCCCCACATGCCTCCTCCGGCTGGGCGGCTGAGAGCCTGGGTGCCCATCAGCCCCCAGCAGCGCTCGCCGCCCCGGCACCGGAGGGCACTCAAAGCCCTTCCTGTGGGGAAATAGCTCCTCGCTCCCCCGCTGGTGGGACGGGAGCCAGGGGAGGGCAGGGCCTGGCCAGCCTTGGCCCAGAGAAGGGACCTGGCGAGTGCTGAGCTCCAGGAGTCTCCCCCACAAAGCCGGGCAGTTTTATTTCCAGTGTCACCCTCGGTGCTGCCCTGAGACCTTTCAGTCGCTCCTGACGGAAACCTGAGGACGTTATTGTCTGTACCTCGGCATCTCCACCAGCACATACAAATGGTTCCTTTCTTCAGTTAGTCTATGGACCCAGGGACTTTTTCACAGTTCCTGGAGGGCTCTTAATCGTACCAGGTTGTTACAGCCTGGGAACAGGTCTCTACTAACTTCCTTAATATCTGAGTGTGCCCTAGAAATGACATTGCTTCGAGGGCAAATGTTCTTGATAACATTTAACACATCTAGTGTCAGATTGTATTTTAATTATGGCACGTTGAGAATCATTCAGTTGGGTCACTGTAGATACAGACTCAGGATTCCTCTAGTACATTATAAAACTGAACAGTTTCCAGAGGCTACAACCAGCTTTTAGATCAGTCCTTTGTAAATACAAGTTCAATTTATAAATTGGTTTTTATGTTTGGAATCTCTACACCTGGAGTTCCTTGAACTCGAGGGTGTTTCATTTGTGCTGGAGAACTATCAAATGCATCGTATAAATAGATTACAATATTTAAGACTTTATTTCTAGTTACTGAGTAACTTAATAAGATAAGAAAACACATCGCCATTGGAAAAAGGTGATAACATTGTTATCTACTGGAAATACACCTTCAGGTTTCCGAGAGCTGATAGGAAACCCGTGTTGGCCAATTTATTGTCATATTTTCTTTCCAATTATCACCTGAAAAGCTTTTTGTTCTTCCTTTTTTTTAAGCTAGTGTCAAAACGAACGTCTCTAATTTATTAGTTATTCCATGTTTTAGAAGAATGGTTGAGGGAAAACTCAACTACTTTCGACTCAGCTTTTTCAGGAGAAATGAGATACACAAATTAAAAGTGAGTATATTTGCTTGCTTATCGTTTTCCAAAAGGTCATATCAATGAAAATGTTAGCTTTGTATTAAGGTTCCAAAACCGATATAGGAAAGTAAATGCAAAGTAATGCATATCGGAAAACACAATTTCAACTATACAGATACAATGGTGGGGTCTAAATTAGCTGTTACCATCTAAGAAAGATCTGGGAGTCATTGTGGATAGTTCTCTGAAAACATCCACTCAATGGGCAGCGGCAGTCAAAAAAGGGAACAGAATATTGGGAATCGTTAGGAAAGGGATCAGTTACAGGACAGAAAATAAAATATGGGCTCTATATAAATCCATGGGACGCCCACATGGTGAATACCGTGATCTGATCACCCCATCGCAAAAAAGATCTATTGGAATTGGAAAAGGTGCAGAGAAGGGCAACAAACATGATGAGGCGGATGGAACGGCTGTCCTATGAGGAGAGATTAAAACGACTGGGACTGTTCAGCCTGGAAAAGAGACGACTGAGAGGGGATATGAGCGAGGTCTATGAAATGTTTTCGGAGATAGTGGAGATAGTGGTTCAGGAAGTGTTATTTACTCCTTCTCATAACAGAAGAACTCGGGGTCGCCCAGTGAAATGACTAAACAAGCGGAAGTATTGCTTCACCCAGCTCACAGTCAGCCTGGGGATGTTGTGAAGGCCAAGACTATAACAGGGTTCAAAAAAGAACTAGATAAGTTCCTGGAGGACAGGTCCATCAGTGGCTATTAGCCAGGATGGGCAGGGATGTGACCCCCTGCTCAGAGTGTCTCTGGCCTGTTTGATAGAAGCTGGGAGTGGATGACGGGATGGGTCACTCGATCAATGCCTGTTCTGTTCATTCCCTCTGATGCACCTGGCATTGTCTTCTGGTAGTAGCCAGGGGACTGGGCTGGATGGACCATTGGTCTGACCCGGTCTGGCTGCTCTTATTCTCTTGTATAAGGTGGTGCCAGGATTTTCTTGCTGCTTTTACAGAACCAGACTAACACGGCTACCTCTCTGATACTTATTCTCTTGACTCCTCCAGGCTTGGGGGTGGGAATATTTTACTGTGTTATCTCCTGATTGTTCTAAATTTACACATACATATAAAATGGGGCTTTCACAGGGATTTGTATCTATAGTTTTCTATCTTCATATAGGAATTAGATGCAGAGCGTCTGCCACCTAATTCCAAGTTATTATCTGCCAAAAAACTAAAGTTTTCAGCTGCCTACATAGCTCCTGGAATGATGGTTAAATTCCCCCCCTTCCCTCCCAATCTGAAATGGTGCCCCCGGCCCCTGGCAGCGAATGCCGCTGGCTAGCTGGGTGCTGGGTGAGGTAGTATGTCTTTATGTGTGTTTTAAACCTGCTGCCTAGTAATTTCATTGGGTGACACCTGGTTCGTGTGTTATGTGAAGGAGTAAATAACACTTCCTTGTGCACTTTCTCTGCACCCGTCATGACTTTACAGACCTCTCTCCTGTTCCCCCTTAGCCGTCTCTTTTCCAAGCTGAAAAATCCCAGTTCTATTAATCTCTCCTCATACGGAAGCTGTTCCATCCCTCTCATCATTTTTGTTGCTCTTCTCTGCGTTTTTTCCAATTCCAATTGATCTTTTTGAGATAGGGCCACCAGATCTGCAGGCGGTATTCAAGGTGTGGGCGTCCCATGGATTAATATGGAGGCAATATGATATTTTCAGTCTTATTATCTATCCCTTTCCTAATGATTCCTGACATTCTGTTCGCTTTTTCGACGGCCGCTGCACATGGAGTGGGTGCTTTCAGAGAACTATCCACAGTGACTCCAAGATCTTTCTTGAGTGGTAGCAACTAATTTAGTCCCCATCACTCTATATGTAGAGTTAGGATTATGTGTTCCAATGTGCATTACTTTGCATTTATCAACCTTGAATTTCCTCTGCCATTTTGTTGCGCAGTTGGGTGAGATCCCTCTGTAACTCTTTGCAGGCAGCTTTGGGCTTAACTCTCTTGAGTAATTTTGTATCATCTGCAAACTTGGTCACCTCACAGGTTTTTCCTAATATCCAACCTAAACCTCCCCCACTATAACTTGAGACCATTACTCCTTGTTCTGTCATCTGCTACCACTGAGAACAGTCTAGATCCATCCTCTTTGGAACCCCCTTTCAGGTAGTTGAAAGCAGCTATCAAATCCCCCCTCACTCTTCTCTTCTGCAGACTAAACAATCCCAGTTCCCTCAGCCTCTCCTCAGAAGTCATGTGCTTCAGCCCCCTAATCATTTTTGTTGCCCTCCGCTGGACTCTTTCCAATTTTTCCACATCCTTCTTGTAGTGTGGGGCCCAAAACTGGACACAGGACTCCAGATGAGGCCTCACCAATGTTGCATAGAGGGGAGTGATCACATCCCTCGATCTGCTGGCAATGCCCCTACTTATACAGCCCAAAATGCCGTTAGCCTTCCTGGCAACAAGGGCACACTGCTGACTCATATCCAGCTTCTCGGCCACCGTAACCCCTAGGTTCTTTTCTGCAGAACTGCTCCCCAGCCATTCGGTCCCTAGTCTGTAGCAGTGCATGGGATTCTTCCGTCCGAAGTGCAGGACTCTGCACTTGTCGTTGTTGAACCTCATCAGGTTTCTTTTGGTCCAATCCTCTGATTTGTCTAGGTCCCTCTGTATCCTATCCCTACCCTCCAGCGTATCAACCACTCCTCCCAGCTTAGTGTCATCTGCAAACTTGCTGAGGGTGCAGTCCACGCCATCCTCCAGATCATTAATGAAGATATTGAACAAAACCAGCCCCAGGACCGACCCTTGGGGCACTCTGCTTGATACTGGCTGCCAACTAGCCATGGAGCCATTGATCACTACCCACTGAGCCCTACAATCTAGCCATGTATGGCCATGTTGAGCAGTATCGGTCCCAGTGGGACTCAGGACACCCACATTCTATTCCCGGCTCTGCCACAGACACCTTGCTGAGTCATTTCATTGCTCCGTGCCTCAGTTTCCCCCATCTGTTAAGTGGGGAGACTGATCCTTCCTGAGTCTATCTAGAGTGCAAGCATTTTGAAGGCAGGGACTGTCTGTCATGAGCTGCTTATGCAGCAGCTGATCTCAGTCAGGGTCTCCACAGTGCCTGGTACAAAGGGGCCCTGATCTCGGCTGGGATCTGTGCGGCACCCAGCACAACAGAGACAATATTGGGGTCTGTGCACCGCCTGGAACAACAGGAACCCTGAGCTTCTACTGCAAGATCTTTTCAGTATGCGCGTACAGCACCTGGCGCTCCCGGATGCCCATCGCCAACCGGAGCCAGCGGCTGCTACCGCAGAATTAAGAATAATAAACGTACCTTTGGTTATCGTAGGCTTCAGTGGAGCCGGGCGCTTCCCTCTCTGAAGTCTCAGTCACCAGCTGCAGCCACAGCCCCAACTCTTCCTTCCTTTATAGCAGAACCAAAGGCTGGTTCAGATAGAGAACGGAAGCGGCGAGAGAAAGAAGCAGCAGCAAAACCTCAGGATCCTGGTTACTGCTCGGCGCTGGCCGCGTAACTAAGGGAATCAAAATAATGACTGAAATGTGTGGGGAGCAGCTGACGCCCTGGGCAGCCCCGTGGGAGGCGTGGGGCTGGGTGGTTCTGAAGATCAACAACGTTCCCGGCCTAACGCACAGGGGAGATGCTAAGGTGGGAGAGATCTTGATTTTCGTTCGGTTTTTGACATTCCCATAAGCAAGCCAGGGAAATGAGGGCTCAGAGAAATCAGCACTAGGTGGGTGAACACCTGGTTGGAAGACCCTCCTCAAAGAGTAGCTAGTAATGGTCAAACTGGGAGGGCGTCTAGTGGGGTCCCGAGGCCAGTCCTGGGGCCGGTACTCTTCCATATGTTTAGTAATGACTCGGATAACGGAGCGGGGAGCATGTCTCTAAGCTCTGCAGCTAACCCCAGGCCGGGAGGGGTCGCAAACACTTTTTGGGGCAGGCTGAGAGTTCGAAACAGCCTGGACGAGTTGGAGAATTGGTCCGAAATCAACAGGAGGAAATTCCATTGTGACAAGAGTGAAGAACATCACTTAGGAAGGGAGAAGCTGATGCACAGCTACAAACAGAGGAATTGCTGTATGGCTGGGAAGGATCTGGGGGTCAAAGAGGGTCACAGATTGAACCTGAGTGACAAAGCCATGCTGCAGTAGCATTCTGGGGTGCATTCACCGGGGTGTCGTAGGTCAGACACGGGAGGTCATTGTCCCGCTCTGCTCGGCACTGGAGAGGCTCCAGCTGGAGAACTGGGTACACCCTCAGCACTGCGCTGTAGGAAAGATGGGGACAAACTGGAGAGTCCAGAGGAGATATCGTCTCTGGGACCCCCTGTGACAAAGTGGGACTGTTCTTAACGTTTCCTCTGAACACTGTGGGGGGGGGGCCTCAGTTTCTGGCCGACCCTCTGTCTCCTGGCAACTAATGGCCCAGGCCCTTCCCCCCTGCAAGGGGATGCTAAAGGTTTGGGAGAACAAAGAGAAAGGAACTCAGCAGAGAAGGAGGGGCTGGAGAGGGTGTCAGTTTGAAGCTGGCTGGAGATGGGAAGTGAGAGCAGACGTGGGTGTCTGCCTCGCTGGGCCCCAGAGTGGACCCGGCTGAGGGGTCCAATTCTCTGTACCTACAAGCTCCGTGTTCCTGTCATCTAATAAACCTCTGTGTCACTGGCTGGCTGAGAGTCACATCTGACTGCGCAGTGGGGGGGCAGGACCCTGTGGCTTCCCCAGGACCCCGCCGGGGCAGACTCGCTGTGGGAAGCGCACGCAGGGGCACATGCTGAATGCTCCAAGGTCAGACCCAGGAGGTGAAGCCGTGGGAGCTTCTTGTCCTACAGACAGGCTGCTCCGAGGGAGAGGAGGCTCCCCAAAGTCCTGACTGGCTTTGTGGGGAGCAGTTCCAGAGCATCGCCCGGGGACTCCGTGACACCCTCATCATGCCGGGTGCTGCACAGACCCCGACCAACTGAAGGGCCCCCCTTATGCCAGGCGGGACAGACACCTTGACCAAGATCAATGCGCTCATTGTGCCAAGACTGGGCAAAGGGAAGACGTCACACCTCAGGCCTGTAACAAAAGCCAGTGAGCAGGGTGGTAATGGGCCCAGATGCAGACAGGTGGCGCTTTAATAAATGGAGTTTCATAGAATCATAGAACCATAAAATATTAGGGTTGGAAGGGACCTCAGGAGGTATCTAGTCCAACCCCCTGCTCAAAGCAGAACCAACCTCAACTAAATCATCCCAGCCAGGGCTTTGCCAAGCCTGACCTTAAAAACCTCTAAGGAAGGAGATCCCACCACCTCCCTAGGGAACCCATTCCAGTGCTTCACCACCCTCTGACGGGAATAGTGTTTCCTAATATCCAACCTAAACCTCCCCCAGCAAAATGTTTCCCTGACAAAGACGGGCAGGTTGGAACACGCGTTCCCTGGGAAGGAAATTGAGACCAAGAGCTCCTGAGTTTGTCAAGGGACAGGGAGTTGGGCGTGCTCTTGTCCCGGGGCTCGGGAAGCCCGTCTAGCTTAGGTGCCCTTAGTGCACTAGCTGTCGCATGGACCTTGCTACTGCGCACTAAAAGTTTCCTCTTGCACGTTGATCTCCTCCCACTGCAAAGCAGGTGTTCATGTCCCCACATAGCCAAGCCCTTAGCTTGGAGCGAAATGTATTTCAGAGGAGAGGAAGCGTCCGAGTCGGCTGTTTGTTTGGAAATCGGTTTCTCTGCTGCCTTGTTCTATTTGCTAATAAACCTCCTTGTTTTAAGAAGGCTCGTTACGGGGTAGAAGCAATCACAGCTTCCCGAAAGAGAGAGACGCAGGGCTGTGCGGGAATGGGAATTGCCAATTTATGGGAAAATTGGTGACTTTGTGTTTCTTTACAAATCCAGATGCAAATCGTTAATGTCAACACTTCCCGCTAGATGGGTACTTGGGGGGAAACATTCATTGTGGATCCATCAAAGCATTTGGTTTCGATTTTGATGTTTTTTACACAATTTTAATACAAAACAGATCAAAATCTTTCACAAAGAAATGAAAAATCAAAATGTTCCCCCCCAAAAAGGTCGAAGCTGCAGCCGTATTGAAACGCTTTTGTTTGTTTTCCATCTCCCCACCCCAAATGAAATTTCATCAAAATCGGCGCAGTCCCACAGGGAATTTCGGTGTTGCTGAAATGGTGTTTTCCAGCAGAAGAGCATTCCCGCTAGCTCTGAACAGATGCCTAGTTGGACCAGGCTAGGAATAGATGGTTGATACATATGGGTGTTGTGTCCACACTTGGTCTACGAGTGGGAGAATTGCAAAATTCCACTGTAGATAGATAGAAGCACGAGACTGGATACCTGGGGGAAGACCAAGGATCCCACTACTGGCACCAATCTAAGGGGGAAGTGTTTGGGGCTATGGGGGAGCTATGAATGCCCATAAACCAGCTCTAGGTGAGATATTATGCACAGACCAGAGGAAAATCACTTCTCACAGAGCTGCTGTGGTTTCAGTGAGGCGGTGTATTAGCCCATGAAATACACGTCCTCTCCAGCTCCCCTCCTAGCACATCTGTTCTTTACATCGACTGATTCATACAGAAAGCGGGAAGTAGCAAGATGCGGTTTATTAAAAATACCAGGCACCTCACAGTGATGGTAAGGGAAGCTACAGCCGCGACAACAGACCAGAAGCCAACACCCAGTGGGGTGTAGATATGGATCATTTCATTTAGAATAGTTAAAAAACCAGGATAACAGTCTGCTGAAAGATTTCGCCACTCAGGCACGGCCAGTTCTTTCAATGTTTGCTGATTTTCTTCAAGCCCCAGTTCCTGGAGTCGGGTGAATATGTGACAATCTCCACTTTTGTCAAATTAAAAAAATATCCATTTCTAGCTCTTGTGACCACGAGGAACAGGTCAAAACTGGGACTCCAGTGTCGCATTCTGGCTGTTGAAAAATGGAGGAGGGGTCAGAGAAGAGCCACGAGAATGATTAAAGGGTTGGAAAACCTTCCGTAGCGTGAGAAACTCCAGGAGTTCGATGCATTTAGTGGAACAAAGAGAAGGTGAAGGGGTGACATGATCACAGTCTTCAACGGGGAAAAGAAATTTGGTCGTGGGCTCTTCAATCCAGCAACGGTCAAACACGATCCAATGGCTGCAGGTTAAAGCCAGACAAATCCAGATGAGAATTAAGGCACCATTTTTTAGCAGTGAGAGTAATTAACTGGTGGAACAGCTGACCAAGCGCTCCGGTGGATTCTCCATCCCTGGCGATATTAAAAGCAAGATTGGCTGTTTCTCTAGAAGATCTGCTCTTGCCCAAATGGGGATTATTTCGGGAAATCCTACGGCCCGTGTTGTGAAAGTCAGGTGAGGTGAGTGCAGCTGTATCCCCTGGCCATCACACCTATGAAAACTGGAGGCTTGGGACAGTCCTTTGCAGTGGACATTTCCTGCAAAATTCCCCCGTGAAATTCTGCTCAGCATCACATCGTATCAGCCCAACTTCTGTTGGCAAGAGAGCTTGTCCAATCAACGCTGTTCCTTCCCCCACCTTGTCTCTCTAACATCCTGGGACCAACACAGCTGAGGCTACACTGCAGACGAAATCAAGGTGAAGGTTTTCTGTCACCCACAGGTGCCAACTTTCTCATTTCCCAGAGGGTGCTAGACCCCTGCTCTGCCTCCACTCCATCCCTTCCTCCAAGGCCCACCCTACCCCACCTCTTCCTGCCCCCCACCCCAACCCCACCTCTTCCCACCCTTGCTCCGCCCCCTCCCCCAGCGCCTCCTGCAGGCCACTGAACAGGTGACCTCGGTGAGCGGGAGGCGCTGGGGGGAGGGGGAGAAGCTGATCGGCAGGGTTGCCAGTGGGTGCTGAGCACCCACTGTTTTTCCAGCCCCGGAGCACCCATGGAGTTGGTGCCTACACTGTCACCATTATTTTCGCTAGTGACTCTGGTTCCAGAGGGTGGGATCCCCTCCGGGACCTCCTTCCGCACGGCTTCCCCGGACCACCTGGTCCTGTTCCGGGAGGAAACTTCGTCCAGTTCTCTGGGGTCTAAACCCCACCTCGGTTCGAGTCTGGATTTCGTCCCCCGGGTGCCGCTGTTTGGCCAACGGCGAGGCAATGCTGAGTCACTCTGAGTCAGGCATCGGGCAGGGGGTGCAGGGCACGGCACACACCCGAAGTGACACATCAAACCGCTTCCTTGATGTGCGTTTCCTGCATGTTGCATCGCTTGTTTGGGGACTGGCTTGGTGATGCTGCAGCAATCACTCCCTGCGCATGCCACAGGTGGGTCTGGGGGGAGGTGGGGAAGCTACACGCTGAGGTGGGGTTGGGGAGGTTGCATTTTACGGGGGTGGGGGCTGCACATGTGACGGGTGTGTTTGAGCAAGAGAATCTATGTTTAAAGTTGTACCGCCTAGTGATGATCTCAGCCTGAGTGTGACTCTGTGTGTGTGTGTGTGTGTCTGTGTGTGTGTCCCTGCTGCCCCCTACTGGAGGGGCTGAGCCCTGCTCTGTGTGTGTGTGTGTGTGTGTGTGTGTGCGCGCGTGTGCGCTGCCCCCTGCTGGAGGGATAGGCCCTGCTCTGTGTGTGTGTGTGTGTGCGCTGCCCCCTGCTGGAGGGGCTGAGCCCTGCTCTGTGTGTGTGTGTGTGTGTGTGTGTGTGTGTGTGTGTGTGTGTGCGCTGCCCCCTGCTGGAGGGGCTGAGCCCTGCTCTGTGTGTGTGTGTGTGTGTGTGTGCGCGCTGCCCCCTACACAGAGCTCTGACCTGCAACGCTGACCCTGCACTGTTTCCAGTATACAACCAGCCACACGTGGCAAGCACACAGCAAACACCGCAAGACATTTCGTGCGGCAACAGCCTTCACTCCGGGTGGGTTGACCCTCTGTTCGCAGCCCATGCTGGAGCAGCTTTGAATCAAGCCTGAGTTTTCTTTACACAGAATAGTAGTTTGGTAAGAGCCGCCTTTGCCTTCAGCAGCTTAACCTTCCAGAGTTTAAAACACGTCATTTCCCTTATTTAAAAAAAGAAACCGCGCCCATACATTCAACCCACAGGGGCTTCACCTGTCATCACAGAAAACCACAAACCGCTGAATAAACAGGAGAAAAAGAGAATCAAACCCAACCGTTTGTTCCTGGGTTAAAAACCTAACTCCACTCTGGTGTTTTGGAAGCCGAGTGTAACCGATTTGCTTTGCCTGCTTAGCCCAGGCAAACTCAACACACTCAAAGGCTTTTCCACAACCCTTTGTTTTAGCGAAGGGTGGCCACGTACGATCCAACCAGTCAGGTGTATCCACTTGGTAAGTCTTTGGGTGCCCCAGGCCAAGGGACACAGAGTAGACCCACAGCTCGACCTACAGTTTTGCATATGGGGGGACCCACAGTTTGGCTGAGGGAGCAAATGTTTCAGCCCACCCAGAGACGCTGTGTTTGTTCCGTTGGAAAGGGGCTTCTCAGTCCTAGTGAGGATAAGGTGCTTATGAAACCCGTGTTCCCTGTTACGACACCACAATCTGCACTTTATTTAACTCTCCACTGAAATTTCTCAATTCTTCCTCCAGCCCCCCCTCAAACAGTCAGAATCCGGCAATTTTAGCGCTGGCCACGTCTTCCTCTCTGCCTTTGAGTCTCTCCAGTAAACCTTCTCCTAATCCAACCGTTGGAGGTGACCTGCTTCTCACGGGCTGCACCCGACGCTCCCACGGGCCGTTTGGTTTTTCCAGCAAATGTTGTGATGCCGAAGACGACTCCCGTTGCTTTCCCAAAGGCTACAGGTCCAAGTTTTGTTTTTCCAACACGTTCCCCTGAGTCAATAGCCCGGTCATCCCTCTTGGCCAATCCCTCTTGTGTCTCCCCAGGTTCCAGTCCCTCGCCCTTTTCTCCCCCACACCCTGCCCTTGTTCCATTTGTTTCCCATTGGGCTGAAGTTTTCCTCCAGAAAACCATCGAATGCCCCCACCATGGACCGAGGCTCTGTTCTCCATCCAATCCAGCAGTTCCCAGCCGCCATCCTCCAACCCAACGGCGGCCAGATGTTTCTCCTTTTTGCACAGCTGGGGCTTTTCCAATGGGGCAGAATTCCTCGCAATGAAATCCCCTGCTCCTAGCTCCCTCCTCCATGCAAACTATTCCTCTGTAGGGCCCGAACCCCTTGGGATGCTCCCGTGCACCCACAACAGCTTATCCTGCTCCTTCTGCAGCATGTTCCCCGTTCAGCCCATCGTCCCTGCCAGGAGGAACAGCCTCAGCAGAGTGAAGGCTGCTGCCTCCCACCCCGAGTCCTCGCCTGTTAATGCCGATGGGCTGGGGGGGGCGGATAGAGGAGTCAGGTCCCCCAGCGCTCCGGCAGGGAGAGGAGGGTCCCATGGTGAACGTGGCTCTTTGGAGGGATCATTTCCGGGTGTTATTTTCCCTTGCTGATGCTGCAGCCGGCCTGAGCCAGAGACCAAACCCACAAACATCAGAAAGCATCACGGGGCAAAAATTAAAGCGGGGGGGGAGGAGAGGGGAGAATGTCAAGAGACAGTTGCAGCGAGGGGATCCCCCAACCCCAAAGGTGTGTGAAACAGAGGAGGGGGGTTGGGATCCTGGGGTGGGGTGTGCCCCCTGCTGGAGGGGCTGAGCCCTGCTGTGTGTGTGTGTGTGTGTGTGTGCTGCCCCCTGCTGGAGGGGACAGGCCCTGCTCTGTGTGTGTGTGTGTGTGTGTGTCCCTCTGACCCACTGGGCATGGGGCCATGGGGTGTCTTTCCTGCCCTATCTCAGACCTAGGTACTTTGCAGCAGTGTGGGCTGACGCTCTAGAGCATTGGGAGCTCTCTGTCCCCACCTAGTGGCAAACAGGGAAACACAGCAGGACAAGTCAGGCCTTATTTGCATTTTTATCACCCAGCATCCCCATGTGACCATTTCGTCCATGTTGGTTAAACATTCATGGAAGTTGTGAGTGTAGAGGCACTGAAATGTCGTTGTCCTTAGTGTGGGACCAAAGGGCAAGAGACCTGCAGAGACTATGCCCTGGGGTGAGGGGTCACCCTAAACAGAAAGTCAGTTTTGCATCCTTGGCTAGTGGCATAGTCATCCCACCACAGGAAGTTGGTTTCATGGTTTGAAGAGAGGATCACAGATAGGGGTGACTGTGCTCAAGGGTCCTTTATGCCACTGATATTTTCTTGTAATAACCTAGCAGGAGTTGTAGGGTGGTAAGAATGACCCCTGGCTGGCTCTTCATTGATGCTGTAGAGGACAGTAATAGACATGATTGGAGTCTGGGTTTCAGCTATTCCCTTGTGCTAAGGGGTTCTGCCACAAAGGGGGGTCATCAAGTTTAATGACCTTCCTTTGCCTTTGGGTTGGGAGATAACGGACACAGTCCTGGCAGCACAGGGCTGATTTCACATCCACAGAGGCATTCCATGACACAGCAATTTCCTAGGATCACCCAGCACAGACCAACAGACCCATCTAGCCCGGTATACCGCCTTCGTCCCTGCCCTGCTATAGGCCACTAGATCACGTTCCTCCTTCCTCAAAGACTTTTTTCCCTCTCTGCTGCCATCAGTTTTTGGGTTAAAATTTGGGTTTCTCTTGAAAAGCCACTTTTAGTTGCGGGGAAAAAAAATTGACTGACCCCAAACAGCCCCTCAACGGGCTCACCTGCTCCATTCTCCTCTCACATAGGTAGTGCCCCATGTGTAACAGCCTCCTAGCATTTACCCACAATACCCCTTGACTAAGTCTGTTAATCTGTGGATTGGAGGTGAGAGAGGACCCAGGGTGTGGGCTGAGCAGTGTGGAAAGAGGAACTCTAGGAGCAGCTGGGTCTCAGGAGAAGGTGTGAGCTGGACTTCATTAGGTTATCAATGAGTTTGGGGTTAAGAAAGCCAATCCAGGGGTACCTTGGGATTCCATTTAGTGCACAGAGCATCTCCCATGACCGTCTGGTCCACAGCCGACTGCCACAGCTCCTAGTACGATACAGCCCTTTAACGCCACTGGGAACGGGTCACGCTTTGAATTCTGAAGAGCTACGAGTCAAATCCAGAGCCCAGGGCAAGGTGGGGGCCTGTAATGAACGACCTCACTCGCTCAATTGCTGGGTTTTTTATGGTCGCTAGGCCCCTGCACCATGGGAATCCCGTTTATTTAAGGACCCAATGACAGGATATTAGCCTCATCATACAGCTGGGGAACTGGGATGCAAAGAAGCTGAATGATTCCCCGAGTATCAGAGCGGGAGCCGTGTTAGGCTGGATCTGTAAAAGCAGCAAAGAGTCTTGTGGCACCTTATAGACTAACAGACGTTTTGGAGCATGAGCTTTCGTCGGCTGCATGATTCCCCGAGTGGCTGGGGCAGAGAACGACGCTGAAATCCAGCTGCACATTAGCAGCACAAGGCCAAACCATCTGCCCTAACATTGGGAACCTCAATGAACCTAGAACAGCACGAAGGAGATTTGCACTGGACATTTATTGTTTGTGAAAAGTGGCTTTTTCCACCTCTCCGAAACAGCTGCAGGTCGGGAGTGAGGGGCACCAGCGGAGCTCAGGCAGGCTGAGTTCCTGGCACTCAGAGCTGGCCCTGCCCAAGGGGCAGGTTCTTCTACTTTGGAACGAGCCCTGTTCTCTCCCCGGGGGGTTCGATCAGGATGCTGGCACCTGGGGAGATGTGAGAGATGCTGGGTTTGGGGTCCTGACTCCCAGGTCTGCTCTAACCCACCAGACCACCCTCTGTTCCCAGTGCTGGGGAGAGAACCCAGGAGTCCTGGTCCCCAGCCCCCCCTGCTTTCACCCACCTGATCCCATTGCCCCGTCCAGAGCTGGGGAGAGAACCCAGGAGTCCTGGCTCCCAGTTCCCCCTGCTCTAACCACTAGACCCCACTCCCCTCCCAGAGCTAGACCCCAGGAGTCCTGTCTGCCCTCACGAGGAAGCTCCCAGCTGTACCTGAGCTGCGACGTCTCTTACACACGATAAAAGTCACCAGCAGGGCCACACACATGAGAACTGACAATGGCACGCCCACCACGAGAGCCAGGAACCTGGGGAACAGTTGGACTGGGGAGAGAGCGGGAACCTGTGATAACCAGCCCCCACATCCTACCCCAGAGGTGGCTGCATCTCGGTGCCAGCTGAGGGGTCCCCATATAACCAGCCCCCACCCCCACCCCAGAGGTGGCTGCATCTCGGTGCCAGGTGACAGGTCCCCGTATGACCAGCCCCGACACCCCACCCCAGAGGTGGCTGCATCTCGGTGCCAGGTGAGGGGTCCCCGTATGACCAGCCCCCATGTCCCACCCCAGAGGTGGCTGCATTTCAGCCTCTCTTGTGCCAGCAGGCGGGTGACACTGACCGGAGAAGGAGACACTCATGGAGATGGTCTGTTTGTACCCGGACCCCTGTACAGTCAGGGTGTAGCTGCCGACGTCGCTCTCCCTGAGCCCCGTGATGTGCAGGGAGCAGCCAGGCCCCACCGTCTCCCGCCCCGTGTGGGCCGGGCCATAGGACTTCTGGGGGGTGGCAGACGGGGCGTAGCTCAGGATCCAGTGTGCGGCGATGCCGGCTTCTGCCCCCCGGTACCAGCTGCAGACCAGGAGGGTCTGGGGGATGCCCAGCACGACCAGGGTCACATCCCCTCCCACGTCGAGGGCCGCCGGCTCCTGCCTGATGGTGAGTCC
The DNA here is from genome assembly GCF_016161935.1 of Mauremys reevesii. Taxonomy (NCBI): domain Eukaryota; kingdom Metazoa; phylum Chordata; order Testudines; family Geoemydidae; genus Mauremys; species Mauremys reevesii. Next base: position 20,307,377 of record NC_052646.1, read on the forward strand.
GTCCCAGGCTTGTGCTGGCTGGAGGCAGGAGCTCAGGAGGGAGGCTGTTGGGGGTGGGAGAGGGTGATGGTAACTGGCGCCCCTCACTCCCGACCCGCAGCCCCCTGCTAGACCAGCCCTGGGTCCCCCCTCCCACCCCAGCTCTGCTGGTGCCCCTCACGCCCGACCCACAGCCCCCTGCTAGCCCAGCCCTGCCCCCCCACCCCACCCCACCCCACCCCCCGGCTCAGCCGGTGCCCCTCACTCCCGACCCTCTGCCCACCCCACACCTGCCAGGAATAGACCCATCCATGCGCTGTCTGGGCCGGGCCGGTTCTGGCTGGTGGGGAGAGGCCCCATCCCCTGTCCCCCAGCGGCTCTGGGCGTCCAGTCGCAGCCTGCGAGGTGTGGGGGTTTGGGGGGGGGTTTCCTCGTGCCACGTCGGCCGGGGCGAAGCAGGGCGGGGCTGTGGCTGCCTGGCAGAGGGGGGAGCCGTTGCACAAGGCGCCCCCCCCCACGAGGTCCCCACTTCCCCATCTGCTTCCTCTCCTGCGGCGGGGGGTGTTGTGTCCCGGGGGGAGGGGCTGCCGGGCATGAACCTGTCTCCCCACCTCCCTGCCCCCCCATGGGGTCATGGCCCCCTCCCTTCTGGGCGTCATGACCCCATTACCCTCCTTCCTGGGCCCCCTCCTTCCCTGCCGCCCGGAGCCAATACCTCGTCCTCCCGGCTCCCCGCCTCTTGGGGGTCTGGGGCCCATCTCCCCCCTTCTCAGTGGGGCACAGTCCCGCTTCTCCCCACTGGGGTCATCACCTTGTTTCCCCTCCCCCCACCCCTTAGTGCTCACGGTTCCCCCATCCTCTTGGGATCACGCCCCCATCTCTGCCCCCCTCAGAGGAGGGGATCCAGGCCCCATCTCTCCCCTTGCCCATGTCCTTTGGGGGGGTATCACTGCCCCCACAGGTTATGACCCCACCTCCTTCCCTTGGGGTTCTGAATCCCTCACTTCAATTGGGGGTGAACTGTCCCCCCTTTCCCGGGAGCCATCGGGACGTTGGCTCTGACCCAGCCAGGGGAGGACTCTGCCCTGTGACGTCTGCAATGGAAATCGTCTCCCAGCAACGACCCCTCCAGACAGCCAGGTTCACATGGGCCCCTCCTCTCCCTGCCTGAGCCCGGGAGGGGGACCCCAGCGGCCCCCTCCCCGCTGTCACCCCACCAGTGTTAACAGGGGCCAAGCAGCCTGGCGGGGACAACGGGGCGACCAGGAACATGATGCTCGAGCTGGACAAGCATCCCAAGGGGTTCGGGCCCCACGGAGGAACAGTGTGTGCCGAGGAGGCAGTGAGGCGCAGTGGGGGGGTTGCATTGCGAGGAATTCTGCCCCGTTGGGAAAGTCCCGGCTGTGCAAAAAGGAGGAACATCGGGCGGCCGTTGGGTGGCGGATGCTGCCAGGGACAGAACAGGAACCCGGCGCAGGCCGGGACGGGGAGTTTGACTGTTTGGCGCGGGGCAACCACAGGGGAAGGGGAAACGCAGCCACCGGGCCACGGGGAGGGGGACGGATGTTGCGAAAAGGGGCGAGCAAGCAAAGATCGGGCCGGCAGCAGGCGAAAGGGCCACAGGGGGATGCCATGGGCAGGGCCGGCTCCAGGGGTTTTGCCGCCCCCAGCAGCCAAAAATAATAATAAAAAAAAGCCGTGATCGCGAGCTGCAGCAATTCAGTGGGAAGGTCCTTCGCTCCGAGTGAGGGACCCTCCGCCGAATTGCCGCCGAATACCTGAAAGTGCCGCCCCGCTCCCGAGTTGCTGCCCCAAGCCCCTGCTTGATAGGCTGGTGCCTGGAGCCGGCCCTGGCCATGGGAACATCGCCAGAGCCTCTGAAACGACCCTGAGGGGAGCCCAGGGGGAAGGGAGTGAAATAATGGGCCGGGTGCGGCGACTTGACAGCCAGCGGGGGTTTCCTTGGCACCCCGGCCCTTGTCTGCTCCTTTCCCAGGCAACAGCTGGGGGGGTCTCCGAGCCGAACCTTGTGTCCCCCGCCAGCCAAACCGAGGGTCCCCTGCCAGATGAACTGAGGGTCCCCCGCCAGCCGAAGCTGGTTCCACGCCGGGTCACTGGCTTGGGGCAGCCGAGGTGCGAGCTGCGGGGGAACAGGGACCGGGCAGCGTAAGCAGCCGCCGGCCTCTGCCACACAGGCTGGTTTGTCGTGGATTCATCGACTCCCCGGCCAGGCAGAACCATTGGGCCCATTGACCCCCGATAACCACGAGTGACCCCAAATTCTGCTGCCACTGCCCCGCCCCCACTTTCTTTATTGGAAATAACGTGGATAAATGAGCATCCTCTTTAAGGTTTGCAGAGACACTGGGTTTACAGCAGGACTCCTGGGTTCTCTCCCCAGCTCTGGGAGGGGAGTGGGGACTAGTGGTTAGAGCAGGGTGGGCCTGGGAGCCAGGACTCCTGGGTTCCATTCTTAGGCCGCACCCTGACACCACATGGGGCTCAGTGCAGCTGACAGTTATGCAGTCGCCCAATTTCACTTGCTAACTGGCAGCTGCCCCAATCCCCTGGCAGCCCCCCCTGTGGTCTCCCCTGCAATGGCTCCCGTGCAAGGGACATTCGTAGCTGTGCCAGTGTCCTGGATTGGGCAGCATCAGGCGGGTGGCTGCAGCCGTGCACGGCGATGGCTGTTGTGAACCGAAGCAGAGGGAGACAGACCCGGGCTGGCCCCGATGCCCCAGGGTGGCACTAGGGGGCACTGTGCTGCAGGGGGCAGGATGGGGGGGTCTCTCCCCAAGCACTCAGGGCTGGTCCCGATGCCCCAGGGTGGCACTAGGGGGCGCTGTGCTGCAGGGAGCAGGGTGGGGGCTCTCCCCTGGCAGTCAGGGCTGGCCCCAATGCCCCAGTGTGGCACTAGGGGGCGCTGTGCTGCAGGGGGCGGGGCGGGGTGGGGTCGCTCCCTTCTCTACAAATACCCAGCGCAGGGGGACCAGCGAGGAGGGCTGGGGTGGTTAGATCCAGGCACCTATTTTTGCCCTGTGCTGTGGCTATTCCCCGCCCCCCAGAGCCCAGCGCTGTGGCTATTCCCTGCCCCCCAGGGCCCAGCGGTGGGTGGCTGTGGTGCAGCAGAGCTGTGAGACCCACGGCCGTGTTGCAGTGGGCGCGCTGGCAGCAGGGGGCATTTGTCTGCTGGCACCCTCAGCCCCGGGCCAGGCCAGCCGCTTTCACCAGCCTCCTGCAGCCCTGGGCCGGGGTGGAGTCGCCAGCATGGGCGAACGTTATCTCTCCTCCCCTTCTCCAGCAGTGCCCCTCGAGGAACTACCACCCCAGCAGGGCTCAGCTCCTGCCCCTCGAGGAACTACGACCCCAGCAGGGCTCAGCTCCTGCCCCGCTGCCCCCGGCCATGGGTCAGCAGCTGCGTACAGAAGAGCCCCCGTCACGTGGGCTGGGTGTGGCCCCGGCGGCAGGACGACGCCTGAGGTGGGAACTGCAGCGCAGTGGAGCCTAGAGGGCTCTTAAACAGGGACAATGAAAACAGACCCACAACGTACCGTCCGGCGGAGCCGAGTTACATGTAGCTGAGCCGTTGCATCGGGCGACGCTGCTCCTCGCCATTCCCAGCAGGGACAGGGAAGGGATTTTTAATGCCACTATTATAGTCACTCAGGCAGCGTCCGGGGCAGCCCGTGGATGTTGTCCCGTCTGTTATGGAACTGGGAGGCTGGGAGGGGAACCTCGAGGAGGAGCAGGGAGGTTATTTTAACTCTGCGTTTGGCCCTGGAGCGACGCTGCGGGGAGCCTGTGTCCTGCTCTGGGGCTCCCCATTCCAGAAGGACGTTGGTCAGTTGGGGAGGGGTCAGAGCAGAGCCTGAAACCAGCCTTAGATCGAGAGACTCCAGGAGCTTAACACAGTGAAGGTTCAGGGGGGACGTGCTCCCCCTCTCTCAGTACCTACCCGGGGAACAAATATTTAATAACAGGCTCTTCAGTCGAGCGGCGGAAGGTCGGACGCCATCCAGTGGCTGAGACTTGAAGCCAGACAGACTCAGACCAGATATAAGCCGTCAGTTTTTCACAGGGAGGGTAATTAAGGGGGGCCTGAATCATCTATCTGCTGCCCTGACTGGGAAAACCGAGAGGTCTGCTGCTTGCCAGGAGCTCAGATTCACGATGTGGTGGAGAGGCTGCCGAGACTCATCACCCTTGGATCGCTGCCCCTTCCTGCTTCTCCAGGTGGGCACCCAGGAGCCTGCCAAGAATGACACTGAGCGTATCACTGCAGACTACGCGGCTCTGGGAAGAAGGATAAAGGAGTTTGAGGCGCGCTCGTCCATCCTCCCTGTGCAGGGAAAAGGCCTGGGTAGGGATCGTCGAATCATGGAAGTCAACAAATGGCTACGCAGGTGGTGTCGGAGAGAAGGCTTTGGATTCTTCGACCATGGGATGGTGTTCCAAGAAGAAGGAGAGCTAGGCAGAGACGGGATCCACCTCACAAAGAGAGGGAAGAGCATCTTCGCAAGCAGGCTGGCTAACCTAGTGAGGAGGGCTTTAAACTGGGTTCACCGGGGGAAGGAGACCAAAGCCCTGAGGTAAGAGGGGAAATGGGATACCAGGAGGAAGCACAAGCAGGAGAGCGCAAGAGGAGAGGGCTCCTGCCGCATACCGAGAAAGCAGGACGATCAGCGAGTTATCCTAAGTGCCTAGACACAAATGCAAGAAGCCTGGGGAACAAGCAGGGGGCACTGGAAGTCTTGGCACAGCCAAGAAACTATGATGTGACTGGAATAACAGAGACTTGGTGGGGTAACTCACATGCCTGGAGCACTGTCATGGATGGATATAAACTGTTCAGGATGGACAGGCAGGGCAGGAAAGGTGCGGGGTTGCATTGTATGTACGAGAGCAGAATGACTGCTCAGCGCTCCAGTGTGAAACTGCACAAAAACCTGAGTCTCTGGATTAAGTGTGAGCAACAAGGGTGATGTCTAAAGATTTCCAGATCGTTAATTTCCTTACCAGCCTTTTCTTCTCTGAATCACCCGCCTGTTTGTAAACAAACCCCTGACCCCCTGCCCCGGGGCACAGGCTGGGAGAAGCATCTCTCTGCGTAGTAGGATTTTATGTTTGTATTTTATATAATTTAGAATGAAGGATAAAGAATAATAATGCAGCGTGTATTGAATGTATTGGTGTATGATCTGATCACATCCTGCCAGCCACCCTTTCTGAATACAGGAAGGAACGGCCTAATGGGCTATCAGGTAGAAATACATCAGCCAGAATCTGTGTCTGGGCTGATTTCAAGGCATTGACAGACCTTTGAGGCTCACCAATTTGTTGTAGGTTTAGCATTTTAAAAGGACGCCAGGATTGGTTTCTTGTGCATTGCAACTTGATGTTCCTGTTCAAGACGTTCTGGGCAAATTAATTCTGTGTTGTGCGTGAATGAGGAATGTGTGCGTATAGAGAGAAGTGTGAAGGCCATCGCTGAATCAGAAGTTTAAGGCGGAACCAGAGACAGACACAAGGGCACCAGGAGGCTGCAACACACCCCTGTTGAAATGTCAGAGGAGGCAGATTGACGACGCTAAAGATGAGACAGGCACCTATGAATGGGGACAAGACAGCGTGATCAGAACCAGCCTGGGGTAACTCCCTGAGGACTTCATGAAAGAACAAGATAAAGGATGAGAAGGACAATTTAAGAAAACGAGCCCTCGTCAAACAACAGTTAATTACAGCACCACGGTGCAAAACTCATTTGGTCGCAATGAAGGAAAATCACTATATCAACAGGGTGTCTTGCCGTGACACTTTGGGTTCACCCTGCCAAGACTTCCCATGTTGCAATGGACAGAACCCGGCTCCTCCCTATCTGTGATCAACCTCGCTGGCCGCTAGATTGATCCGGAGTGTGGACTGGTAACTGTACCATCGACTGGTGGGACAGTGTGTGTGTGTGTGTGTGTGGTGTGATTTAATGCATATGCTAAATGTTGTATCTTCAATAAACGTGGCGTATTGCCTTTTCCCCTGAAAAAGATCCCGTGTGCTTCAGATAAGCATAACACGTGGGCCTTAGACTCAGAAAGCAGGGTGGTGGCAGAGTGGGATTAGGACCAAGGTGTCCTGTGCCTTCCCCACAAGACCCTCCCAGACTGCAGAGACCTTATTGAACGAGTGGGACCCAGGGGGCTGGCAGGAAAGGGGGTCAGGACAGCATGGACCCAGCCAGGGCCTGGAGGAAGAGGGTGAGGAGATGTCCTGCCCCGTTGCTGCCCATCACCAAGGAGACACATGCCTGGGTCCACTTACCGGTAGTGGTAGCTGGTTGGAATTTACTCAGATTGGGCCATACAAACATGGAGACCCCCTGGGAGCCTCCGAAGACCTTGATTAGTCTTGTGGATGCTCCATGTGGAAAATTTTCAAGCAGCTCTATTAGAAATTTTTCTTAAATGAAAGCTGAAATTATCTCCTAATCCCATGACTCCTGGAGCAGGGTCTCTAAGCAAGGCACCAAATATCAGTAGCTTTGGCAACACTGTCTTTGCAGTCGGCTCTTGGCTGTTGCTGTTTCTGTTGCTGTTATCTGCAGCTTGTTTTCTCCCAGAGCCCTGCTCGCTGCTCCTCCTGGCTTCCTGCCTCCTATGCACGGCAGCTGCAGCCCATCTCCTAGTGCCTGGGTTCCCCTCAGCCCACAGGGCTCAGCTCTGAGCAACCAGGTGCCTTGGGTGGTCACCTCCATTTTCATGGCTCTTTCTGCTGTTTAGAGGGGCTTAATTGTTCCATGCCCTGAGCCTGAAGGCAGGTGCTTGCCGCAGCCATCGGCTCTCATGAGGTCTGGGGTTGTCTGTGCACCCAAGAGTCACCCGTTGGCAGCCCTTAGCAACCTTCAGCATAACAACACGTAAATAGTGACTAGGGGGAACTCCAGAATATCCTTAGGGCAGGCGAGGCGTCACCAGGTGGCGCTGTTACACTTAGCCTGGGCAGGACTTTTTTCTGATTGTGCGAGTGAGTTTTGACTGACGGGGAGATGTGCTGGGGTTTTGCTAGTTTGGGGGTGGGGGAATTGTGCAAGGCTTTTGTGTGGAGGGAGGTGTGCAAACAGCAGGTGCGTTTGCTGTGCCCTGCAGCCTCTGATTGGAGTCAGTTCTGGAGGCGGAGTTGCTCCCGGAAGCCCTGCTGTTTGGCAGAGACACATGGAAGCGGAGCTGAGAGGGTCAGCGCTGGTACACGCAAACACACACGCACACACGGACGCTCTTGGGCGACTGAATCTCTGATTGTGCTTTATTCAGAGCAGTTAGAAACGCACAGGGGGATTCAGACCATTTCTGGAGTTTCTGGGGAGCTGAGAGCCAGGACTCTTGGGTTTTAGCACCAGATGTGGAAGGGAACTGAGTCTAGTGGTTAGCACAGTGGGGCTAGGAGTCAGGATTCCTGGGTTCTGTTCCCTCCCAGGGATCTTTGAGAGTCTGTGAGGGGATATTAATGATACACAGCACTTTGCTCCGAACTCCAGTGGAATTAGCAGAGAGTCTCCTCTCGGCTGCATCGGGCTTTGTCGCAACCCCCCGCCCCTTCAAGGATCCCAAAGCCCTTTACAATGGCAGCTCACCATTGTTATCCCCCTTACAGAGGGGGGGAAACTGAGGCACAGTCAGGGGAAGGGACAGGCCGGAGCGCACCAGTTATACTGAGACACCAATGGCCCAGGGGGGTCCTGCCAGTCAGCAGAGGAATAGTCTCAGAAGGGCAGGGAGGAAAAGGGGAACCCGGGGAATGATGCTGCCCAGGGTGACGGGACCCCAGGCCAGAGTCCGGGTGGCGCTGCTGGTCTGCGCTCTGGGCGCTGGGCTGCACTGGACATTGGTGAGATTGTAGGTGAACACCCCCGATTCCAGCGTCTTGATTTCACAGGCCGTCCACGTAGCACAACCCCGGGCTGCAAACGGGATCGTGACATCACCTGTGCCGGGAAACCAGAGCAGATCAGATGCGGCACGGCCTAACCCCCTTCTGTGATGCCATGATCGGGCCCTAGCTGGTTCTCCAGGTAAAATAAACCTCAGGGGGTTGGGGGAACCCCGCTCTTCTTCCAGCACGGTCCTCAAGACGCACCCATGTTTCTTTGCAAGATGCCCTGGCCTGAATCATTATCACTGGCCTAGCAAAAGGAGGTCCTGCATGCCACATGACAGCATCTCTGCTATGGGGGGGCCATGCAGATCCCAGGCCTGGGGGTGCCCTCCTATGGGAGGCACATGGAGTAAGGGGGTGCAATGTTCTCATCCTACAGAGGCAATGAAGCAGCTGACCCTCCGGGCAGATGTTTCACTAGTCGGACAAGTTTGCAGGCCATTTTTTTTCATGCAACATCTTTCCAAGGCAGCTGTGGCAAGCAGCAGGAGAAATTGGTCTCTGCATGAATCTCTGACTCCAAAAACATTCCCTGAGAGCCCTTGGAGTTTGAACAGAGATTAAGGGGACAGCCTGCATGCCGTTTGCACCCATCTCTGTTCCAGGACTGGCGGAGACAGTGTAAACAAGCAAGCTGCCCTAAGGAAATACTAGACTTTGCTCCACGGATTTCTCCTCCAGTGGGAAACTTACCTACAAGGCCCCAGAATTCTGCTGCTGCTCAGCAAAGGGTGGAAAATATTGTTACTCCCTATGACCAGAGCGGTTCACCAAAAAATTGACATCTTGAGGGTCATTCCCATTAGGAAGAAAAATTGGCACTGGAAACAGAGCTATCTTTGATGTAACCCTGCATAGCTACAAACAATGTATTTGCCCATAGTCCAAAGCCCCTTTCCAGCCAGTTTTCTGCCCAAAAGCTCTGTCTTAGCTTTTCTCAAGGCCACATTCCCAGTCCTTGTTCTATCTCTGTCCTGAGCTATTCTGCCTGTGCTCCCTGGTCTTCTGCTTCTCTCCCATGGACCCACCCTCACCAGTCCTAGCTTTGGGAAACTTCACAACCCAAATGGTGACGGTTGGGCTCAGTCTTGCCATGTTTGAAATATTGAAAGGGACACGAAGTCTTGCTAGAATGTCCAGTGGGGGCTGGGAGCCAGGACTCCTGGGTTCTCTCGCCACCTTGGATAGGGGAATGGGGTCTAGTGGTTAGAGCAGAGGGGCTCGGAGCCAGGACTCTGGAGTTCTCTCTCCAGCTCTGGGAAGGGAGTGGGGTCTAGTGGTTAGAGCTGGGAGCCTGGACTCCTGGGTTTTTTCCCTGGCTCTAGGAAGGGAGTGGGGTCTAGTGGTTGGAGCAGGGGAAACTGGGAGCCAGGGCACAGCCTGATCGTGCAGCTCTTTGTTTTGAGCAAAGGCCTCTATTGCTTTGGCTGTTGCTAAGCAAAGGGGTGTTTCCCGGCTCCCCGGATCAGCCGGCGCGGACGAGCCCCAGGACACCCCCCGGCTCCCCGGGGATTTAACCGTCCCCGGAGTGAAGGAAGACGCACCTTGCACCAGCGTCCCGACGACGACAGCACATTGGTCGGCACCTCCCGTGCAGCGCAGGCTCCCGTCGCTCTCGCAGCTCTCGGAGCCTGGGGCGTAGCAGGCCGGGCACTGCAGCCCGTTGCGGACGCTGCTGATAGCCAGCCCTGAAAGGCAGCCGGGGAAAGAAGGTTTTGATCCAAGAAGAAACCGCGGCAGGAGAACGTAGGGCAGGCAGGACCCTCCCGGGCCATCAACCCAGCACATCGTCCCGCCCAGGCAGCTCTTTGCCCCCCCTCCTCCAATGGGCAGCTGTCCCGCCACCCCTCCCCTCTGGCCGCTAGAAACATCCTGACTTCCAGCCTCAGTCGCTTCCTGGCCCGTGTGTTCCCACGCCCGCGTCTTCCACCAACTCCGATCGCGCTTCTCCCTCGGGGCTGCTTCCCCGCGTCGTGTTCTGGGGCACACGCCGGACCGGTCAGGGCTTGCGCCCGCCTTGCTCCACGCGCGATTGCGCCTTTCGAGAGACAAAACCCAGCAGTTTCCAGGGGCTTCAACCCACCTCGGTGGAAGGACCCATCTTCTTCCACTTGCAGGAGCTCCGGCCTGGTGGTGCCTGTCCAGCGACGGAGCCTGAGATGGGTTCTTCAACCAAAGGGATTGAAGTCTCAGAAAGAAAAGGGTTGGTAAAAACTGGACCTTGACCAATGTGGTGGCTTGTTGAGTCTGAGCCACTCAAAAGCAGCTTTTTACATCCATTTTTTTGTAACCCTTCATAACTCCAGTCCTGCTCATTGTCTGCGTCGCCTAGGCCCTCTCGTTAAGAAATTGGTTTGACTTTTCACCTAAATCAGAGGTTTGCAACCTTCTTCCATTTGCGGGTCTCCAAAGAATTCCGAATGGAGGTACGGACTCCTTTGGGAAGCTTAAACGTCGTCTGCGGCCCCCCAGGCAACTGGGGACCACAGCTTGAAAACCGCCAAGGTAAGCCAACCCGGTGCCGTGTTTGAATGGAAGTGAGTGTTAACGGGGCAAGCTCTTTCAAGGAGCAAACCAACCTGCTGGTGCCTCTGACCAGCCCGGAAAAGGGCCGGACGTTGCAGCGCTGGGAATATCTGGGCCTGGGGATGGGTGGGAAGGGTGTTGGGTGGAGGATACCAGGGACAGAGTGATGCACCCCAGCTGCCCAGCCCATAGACACTCAGGAGACTGCAGGCCTCCGAGCTGTGAACGCAGACATAGGGCATTTTAAGGAACCTGTGGTTACAGGGTGACCCCTCATTGGTCCGGTTTGCACCCCAGAAGATGCCCCCTGAGAGCAATGAGGTCTCCTCTCAGCCTGCATTATCCCAGGCTAAACAAACCCAGCTCTCCCAGTCCCCTCTCAGAAATCCGGCTCCCCATGTCTCCGATCAGCCCAGTAGCCCTGCTCTGCACCTGGCCCAGATTGAATTCATTTGCCTTGAAGGTGGGGGACCACCGCTGGACACAGTGTGCAAGGAAAGGTCTTACCAGGACAAAGGCATGAAAACGTCCCTCTCTCCCCTGGACACGTCTCATCCACACTTGCTTCCCATGACAAATGACTTCCCCGCAAGACACCCGCTTGCCCCAGGGTCCTCGGAAATCCCCTGGCTTTTCCCCAAGGCCAGGAATAGCGGCTCCTTGGATGTTTAGGGTTTGATCCAGTGGCTTCCCCGCACCCGTGAATCAGACCCGCTGGTGGCGGTACGTACTGGTGGGCACGAAATGAGCGTTGCAGTTGTTGATCTTGCAAATTTCCAACAGGATCTCCACCATCACTGTGTCCCCGAAGTAAAAAGCCAGGAAGCCCGTGAGGCTCTGGCGGGAGTCGGCGCAGGACTGGTACATGCCTAGATTCCCAATGCCAGGTGAAAAGGCTGCAGAGCGAGAAAGGGACGTCATGCGCCAGAGTCACGGCCCCCGTTAAATATTGGTATGAGCAGATCCCTAGAGCAGACCCCAACCCCACCTTATAACCATCGCCAGCCACCTCTGTAGGACTGCAGGGCTGGAAGCAGTGGGGGATTCATCCCATGGTGTCCTCCCTGCTACTCTCAATTCCGGGGCCCAGACTGGCGTTGGCCCCCCACAACGATGGGGGGGTGGCATCATCCCACCGGGTGGGGCTGCCGTCCCTGGGCCATCACGCTGAGCGGAGCGGGCACTTCCCTTTGGCTGTCATATCGTCCCTTGGAACAAGAAACTGTCCCCACGCCTGGGGGCCCCCTCGCTACTGGGGGGCTCCCTGCGAGCACCCAATGCTGCGCCTAGTTGGAAGAGACCTCGAGAGGGCACCCAGTCCAGCCCCTGGCACGGAGGGTGGACCAAGGCAAGCTAGACCAGCCCTTACTAGTGTTTGTCCAACCTAGTCAGAAAACCTCTGCTGACGGGGACCCTACTACAGCCCTTGGGAGCCGATTCCAGCTCTTCACCCCCGGAAGTAGCTGGTTGGCTGCCTTTGGCTGCATTCAGACACACGCCGGCTAGGGAGCCACATGGGAAAAGCATCCAAGAGCGGGGTTCCCGCCGCACCCCGCAGCTGCCGCGAAAGCTGACGGGACTCACAGAGCGTGTTATGTTCTTGAATCATGATGCAGGCATCCTGGGGCGAGGAGCAGGTCTGGGGGAGGTTGTGGAGACAGCTTTGCCCAGATTTGCAATAGAAACAGGTCAGAGGCATCCCTGAAAAGAGAGACAGGGCGGGGGAGGGGGGAGAGAAACTCATCTTTGTACCCACTACCAACATCCAGCTTCCCAATTTCCAAATCCTTCCCAGGCCTGTCCAGGCTATAGCTGTTGACAGCACCGCTAACGGTGCCGCCAGAGTGTAGACGCTTCTCACACTGGAAGAAGGGGCTGTGATGAAGTGGGAACATTCTGCCATATTTTTATGAAGCTGATGTGTGCCTCGGTTTCACCTGGACTTGGCATAACTAGCCAGTGGCCCTGGGGAAAGAGTTGAGTGTGCAAAAGCTCTTGTAAGTGTGCAAGAGCCCTGATCACCAACAGCCACCCTGGCTCAAGGGGGCGCTATTTCACCCCAGGGGCTGCAATGCCTTCCGCATTCACCCGATAATAACCCACAAACGTTACCCCGCCGGGTCCCGACGGTGGCGGGAAATTTCCCATCCCGGCCATTCATGGATGGAAAATGGACCTTGGCACAGGGCTGAATATTCTGATTGCCTGGGGGCCCAGCTGCCCCAGAAACCGAGGCGAGGGGCAGACAGGAAAGCAGAGGATGTAGCAGTTCTTACAAAACAGGGGTGCGTCAACAGAGCTTTCACCATCATCTGCAGCCGTTTGCTTCGGGCCCATTTCCCCGTGAGTTCTCCGTGCACCGGTCTCTCCACAGAGCCTCAGAGCAGTGCCCGCACACGGCACCATCTTGCCCAAGGAGCCGTGGGTCAGACCCAGCTCTGGCGCTGTCTCTAGGGCTTGCGGCTGAGTGACCCCTTCTGCCGTGGGTCACCTCTCACCCCCGGGCCCTCCTGGAGTGCGCGGGGTCCGACTCATATAGCCTTCAGGCTCCGCCCACTGCCCGCAGCCTCGGCAGCGATTGGTGGTTGATCAGAGCCAGCTGGGCCACACCTCCTGCTGATTGGCTGGGCCAGTTCCCCACCCACAGCCCATTGGGTAGCTGGGGCGGGGGTGGGGGTTCTTTTTCCCCACCCACGTAGCTATGCATTCACCAGAGCCCACCTGCGGCTGAAACGCAGCATGGCCAGAAACTGAATTGATCTGGGAGGCCAAAAATCATCATATTTGAAGCCTGAAATGGCACCTGGTGCATCATGGGAGATTCCTGCTCCCATTTTCCTCCCTGGGTTACGTTAATCATGATGCACCTGGCTCCCAACCCCCCTGCGGTAACCACTGGACTCCACTCCCCTCTGAGACCTGAGAATAGAACCCAGGAGTCCTGGCTCCCAGCCTCTCTAATCTGGCCTCTCTTACCACTAGACCCCACTCCTATCCGAGAGCCAGGGACAGAGCCCAGGAGTCCTGGAGTCCAGCCCCACCCTGCTCTAGCCACTAGACCCACCTCCCCTCCAAGAAGGAGCACAAGGTATCTGAACTACAGCTCCCATGAGGCACCATGGCAGCATTTCATGTTTTGCATGTTTTGATTTTCAATGGACAGCTTGAAATTTTTGTTGGGGGGGGAACCCCCTGCCCCCGGCCATTTTCCAACCGAGGTTATCCCCAAACGACCCTGGGGGGGGCATAGAGAGGAGGTGAGCAGCCCTCTGTGGAGAAAGAAGTGGTTCGGGACTATTTAGAAAAGCTGGACGAGCCCAAGTCCATGGGGCCGGATGCGCTGCATCCGAGGATGCTAAAGGAGTTGGCGGATGTGATTGCAGAAGCATTGGCCGCTATCTTTGAAAACTCCAGGTGATCGGGGGAGGTCCCGGATGACTGGAAAAGGCTACTATAATGCCCATTTCTAAAAAAGAGATGAAGGAGTGTTGCCAGCACAGAATGCTCGAGGACAACAACAGTGGTTCGTTGCCCGGTGTGCTTCGCTCCAATAAACACACCAAGGTGGAGAATGCAGACAAAGTTTATTTGAGCCCAAATAAGGTGCAAGGGAGACATAGCAATCTCAAATCCTGCACACACATACAAGTTGTTTCTCCCTTCTTATACCTGATTTCAGCTAGGCATTCTCATTACCGCCCACTATTCTCCTCCCCCTCCTCTACTCCCCTCCTATATAGTAGACACATTGTATAGCTAGCAATTACACTAAGCAGGTTAAATCATTCTTGACAGCAAACAATTCATCTCATTAGTAACTTTTCAAGGCTGTTAGCTTGTTTTACTTTCTTTGGCTGAGGGAGGCAGAATAACAAATCAGACACAAGCAGGCCTCTTTATTATCTCCTGGTGCCAGTGTTGCACTGATAAGGAGCTGTTTACACATTCCATTTTTAATTCTGGCCTGTAAGGTCGATTAGGGTTCAAACATGGAAGTACTCTGGACAAACATAGCATTAACTTGGGTTCATTCAGGCCTGGTACAGAAAGGCTTCATTAACACTGTGATTTTCCACCCTCCTGAGTTACCTAGGGCTATGCCTAATGACACCAACAGGAGGATTCGGGGAACTACAGGCCAGTCAGCCTCACCTCAGTCCCTGGAAAAGTCATGGAGCAGGTCCTCAAGGCATCAATTCTGAAGCACTTAGAGGAGAGGAAAGTGATCAGGGACAGTCAGCATGGATTCACCAAGGGCAAGTCACGCCTGACTAACCTAACTGCCTTCTATGATGAGATCACTGGGTCTGTGGATGAGGGGAAAGCAGTGGATGTGTTATTCCCTGACTTTAGCAAAGCTTTTGATAAGGTCTCCCACAGTATTCTTGCCAGCAAGTTAAAGAAGTCTGGGCTGGATGAATGGACGGTAAGGTAGCTAGAAAGCTGGCTAGATCATCGGGCTCAACGGGTAGCGATCAACGGCTCCATGTCTGGCCCCGACCGCCGGCGACTCACCCATTTTGTCCTGAGCTGCCGCGGTCGCTTGGAGAGCGCTGAGGACGCAGAGGGTGACGAGCGCTTTCATCATGACAGAGCAGAGCACAAGGTCATGTGAGGCCTGTAGGACAGCAAGCACTGCCAGGTCAGGTGGTTAGAAGGCAGGGACCAGGTCTGGGAGCCAGGACTCCTGGGTTCTCTCCCCATCTCAGCCACAGACCTGGTGTGTGAGCTAGCACAGGCCTGTTCTGTAGGCCTCAAGGGTCTGAACACAAGAGTTAGAATGTGGGCAGGACTAGAAGAAAATGAAATGGGTTAAGACCAGTGGAAAACACACCAGGATGGCCAGACAGGGTCAGAGCAAAGATTCCGCCAGCCCAGAGTCCTGTGTCTGATAGTGGCCAACGCCAGGCACCCCAGAGGGAATGAACAGAACAGGGCGATTAGCGAGTGATCCATCCCGTCAGCCACTCCCAGCTTCTGGCAAACAGAGGCTCATGGACATTGGGAGCAGCGGGTTGGTCCCTGACCATGCTGGCTAATTCGTTCTTGTATTAAGGCTCCAAAACTGATATAGGAAAGTAAATGCAAAGTGATGCACATCGGAAAACAGAATCCCAGCTGCACAGACAAAATGACGGGGTGTAAATTAGCTGTTACCCCTCAAGAGCGAGATCTGGGAGTCACTGTGGCTAGTTCTCTGAAAACATCCACTCCACGTGCAGCATCAGTTAAAACAGCGAACAGAAGGTTGGGAATCATTAGGAAAGGGATCGATAACAAGACAGAAAAGATCATATTGTCTCTATAAACCCATGGTATGCCCACACCTTGAATACTGCGTGCGGATCTGTTCACGCCATCTCCAAAAAAAAATTAATAAAAATATTGGAATTGGAAAAGGTGCAGAGAAGGGCAACAAACATGAGGAGGCGGATGGAACGGTTGCTTCCGTATGAGGAGAGATTAAAATGACTGGGACTGTTCAGTTTGGAAAAGAGACGACTGAGGGGGAATATGAGCGAGGTCTATACAATGTTGCTGGGTGTGGAGACAGTGAATAAGGAAGTGTTATTCACTCCTTCTCATAGGACACCCAATGACATTACTAGGCAGCAGGCTTAAACCTGAGAAAAGGAAGTATTTTTGCACATAACCCAAAGTCACCCTGCAGAACTTGTTGCCAGGGGATGTTGTGAAGGCCAAGACTGTCACAGGGTTCAAAATGAACTAGATACGTTCCTGGACGTAAGTTCTATTAGCCAGGAGGGGCACGAGGGCAACCCCATGCTCTGAATGTGACAGTGTCTCTCATCTGTTTGCCAGAAGCTGGGAATGGGCGACAGGGGGTGGATCACGTGCTGATTCCCTGTTCTGTTCATTCCCTCTGGGGCACCTGGCACTGGCCACTGTCGGAAGACAGGACACTGGGCTAGATGAACCTTTGGTCTGACCCAGTCTGGCCGTTCTTATGACCCCTCAAGACTTTGGGTTGGGAATATTCTAAATTTCCCGATTGTTCTAAATTTACACAGAAATGTAAAACACGGCTTTAGGGGGTTGCAGAGAGATTTTTCTTTCTTTGTACAGGAATTAGGCACAGTGCTCCTGTCAGCTAATTTCTAAGTTATTATCGGCCAAAAATCTGGAGTTGTCAAGTGCCTGAGTCGCTCCTGGAATGATGGTCAAAGTCGCGCACCCCCAATCTGAGATGTCATCCCTGCGCCCTGGCAGGGAGTTCCACAGGCTTCCTTGGGTTTGATTTAAACCTACTGCCGAGCAATTTCATCAGGTGACACCTGGTTCTTGGGTTATGTGAAGGGGTAAATAACACGTCCTTATCTACTTTCTCTGCACCCATCATGATTTTATACACCTCTATCATATCCCCCCTTAGTCGTCTCTTTGCCCAGTTTTATTAATCGTTCCTCATACGGAAGCCGTTCCAAACTCCTAATCATTTCTGTTGCTCTTCTGTGCACCTTTCCCAATTCTAATGTCTCATTTTTGAGATGGGGTGACAGCCTCTGCACACGGTATTCAAGGAGTGGGCATCCCATGAATTTATAGAGAGGCAACACGATATCGTCTGTCTTATTGTCTGTCCCTTTCTTAATGATGCCCAACATGGTTAGCTCTTTTGATTGCCGCTGCATCTGATGAGGTGGGTTCTAGCCCACGAAAGCTTATGCCCAAATAAATGTGTTAGTCTCTAAGGGCAGGTCTACACTAAGAGCGGGGGTCGAACTAGGGTACGCAAGTTCAGCTACGTGAATAGCGTAGCTGAATTCGAAGTACCCTAGTTCGAACTACTCACCCGTCCACACGCCGCGGAATCGAAGTCCGCGGCTCCAAGGTCGACTCCGCCACCGCCTTTTGCAGTGGTGGAGTACCGAAGTCGACCCCGGCGCTTCCGGAGTTCGAACTATCGCGTCCAGATTAGACGCGATAGTTCGAACTCCAAGAAGTCGAACTCACCGCGTCGACCCGGCTGGTAAGTGTAGACTAGCCCTAAGGTGCCACAAGGACTCCTTGTTGTTTTTGCTGATACAGACTAACACGGCGACCCCTCTGAACGCTGCACATTGCGTGGATGATTTCAGAGAACGATCCGCAATGACCCCAAGATCTTTCTGGAGGGGTAACAGCTAATTTAGACCCCATCATTGTATACGTAGAGTTGGGATGATGTTTTCCAATGTGCATCACTTTGCATTGATCAGCCTGGAATTTCCTCTGCCATTTTGTTGCCCATTTGGGTGAGATCCCTCTGTAACTCTTCGCAGGAAGCTTTGGGCTTGACTCTCTTGAGTAATTTTGTATCATCTGGAAATTTGGTCACCTTATGGGTCTCCCCATTTTTCCAGGTCATTTATGACTAAGTTGAACAGCACCAGTCCCAGTGCAGATCCCGGGGGGGCCCCGCTCCACGGTCCCCGATCACTGCATTAAGACGAATACAGCAGGGATTGTGGTTCTGTTTCGCATGGCTAAGAAAGGAGAAGTGGTTTTTTTGTTAATGCTGGAACTCTGAACACCCACTTTCTAGTTCCGGCTCAGCCCCAGGCACCCATCTGAGTCATTTCATTGCGCTGTGCCTCAGTTTCCCCCATCTGTTAAGGGGAGAGACTGATCCTTCCTGGGTCTATCTAGAGTGCAAGCGTTTTGAAGGCAGGGACTGTCTGTCATGAGCTGCATACGCAGCAGCTGATCTCAGTCAGAGTCTGCACAATGCCTGGCACAATGGGGCCCTGATCTCGGCTGGGATCTGTGCAGCACCCGGCATAACGGAGATCCCGATCTTCGTCAGGGTCTGTGCAGAGCCTGATCTTCTACTGCGAGATCTTTGGGGAAGATCACACCTTTTCAGTATGTGCGTACAGCACCTGACACTCCCGGATGCAGATCGCTACTTGGAGCCGCCGGCTGCTATCACAGAATTGAGAATAATAAACGTACCTTTGGTTATCGTGAGCTTCAGTGGCTCCAGGCGCTTCCCTCTCTGAAGTTGCAGTCACCAGCTCTGGCCACAGCTCCAACCCTTCCTTCCTTTATAGCAGAACCAAAGGCCAGTTCAGGAAGTGGCATGAGAAAGAACATGCAGCAGCGAAACTTCAGGATCCGGGTTCCCACTCGGTGCTGGCAGCGTAACGAAGAGAATCAAAATAGTGACTGAATTGGGTGGGGGAGCAGCTGACGCCTGAGCAGCCCCACAGGAGCCGTGGGGCTGGGTGGTTCTGAAAACTGACAACGTTCCCGGCCTAATGCCTAGGGGAGAAGCTGAAGATGGGATATAACTCGATTTTAGTTTGGTTTTTGACACAGCCCTGAATGACATTCCCATAAGCAAACTAGGGAGACGCGAGCGCAATGAAATCACTGCTAAGGGGTGCACAGCTGGTTGAAAGACCCTCCTCAAAGAGTAGCTATTAATGGTCAGCCTGGGAGGGCGTCTATTGGGGTCCCGGGGTCAGTCCTGGGCCTGGTACTCTACAATATTTGGGTTAATGACTTGGATAATGGAGTGGGGAGCATGGCTCTGAGATCTGCCACTGACCCCACACCGGGAGGGGTTGCAAGCACTTTGGAGGGCAAGATTAGAGTTCAAAACGGCCTGGACAAGTTGGAGAATTTGCTCCAAAATCAACAAGAGGAAATTCAGAGTAAAATACGTCACTTAGGGAGAACCCAATGCACAGCTGCAAACTGGGGAATCGCTGAAGGGCTGGGAAGGATCTGGGGGTTGATGAGGATCACAAATGGACCCTGAGTCACCAAGTGATGCAGTTGAGACAAGGGTAGGAAAGATGGGAACAAACTGGAGCGAGCCCAGAGGAGAGGGTGGCACCGGGACCCCCATCACGCCGGGTGCTGCACAGACCCCGACTGACTAAGGGGTCACCCTGTGCCAGGCAGGAGAGACACCCCGACCAAGGTCAAAGCGCTCGTTGTGCCAAGACTGGGCACGTGGAAGGTGTCACACCTCAGGCCTGTAACAAAAGCCAGAGTGGACGGTAACCGGGCCCAGACGCAGACGGGGGGGACTTTAATAAGCGTTTTTTCCCTGACAGAGACGCGCACACTGGAACACAGAAAGGAAATTGAGACCAAGATCTCTTGAGTTTGTCCCGGGGCAGGAAGCTGGGTCTGTTCTTGTCCTGTGACTCGGCTGGGAAGCCCGTCTCGCTCAGGTGTGATCTCTGCAATCACTTAGTGCACCAGTTGTCACAAGGACCCTGATACCGCGCCCTAAAGGTTTCCTTGTGCACGTTGAGCTCCTCCCATTGCAAAGCAGCTCTTCGTGTCCACACAGACAAGTGCTGAGCTTGGAGCAAAGTGTATTTCAGAGGAGAGGAAGCGTCCGCGTCGGCTGTTAGCTGTCAGGAAATCAGTTTCTCTGCTGCTTTGTTCCATTTGCTAATAAACCAATTTGTTTTAAGAAGGCTCCTCATCAGGGCCGTCCTTAGGATTTGTGGGGCCCTGTGCAATGTTATTAAACTGGTGCCCCTATGCCTGACGGCAGCCTGGGCTCACATGGGTATGGTAGAGAAGGGGGGGCCTTTTGAAGGATTTATTTTAAAAACTGAATGTCTGAAGATCCAAGCGTTTAAGGCTAAAGACGAATACTCAGACTATGCATCTAAAAATCTATGCAAGGATTTTTTAGAGAGGTGATTTTATAATCTTCAGCAACACACCAATGAAATATTTTTAAAGCAAATTTTAAACTAAGGTCTTGTAGGCTAACGTGTTCTGAGTAAATATGACGGTGATGCACAACCGTTTTTGTCAGTAAATTCAGAAACTGACAGTCTATACCTGGGGTTTGGCAAATGCCTGTGAAATGGCTTCATTACCCCTTGAATGGCTCTTTAGCAGTTTCAATGTTGTGCTAATCGGTCTGGCAGGCTGGAGACTTTTCCCTTTTAAGTTACTAGATCCCCTCCAGAGGAAGAATCACCAGGCTGCAGCAGCCAGCTGTGGTGGGAGCCTGCAGGAAGGGTCAGAACAGGGATAGAAAGAGGTGGGAGGGTGGACACTGAGACCCAGGGGTGCCCCAAATTGCCTCTTTATGGGGAATTTGGACATTTTTTTTCTTTCCAAACCAGAACAAAAATGTCAACATTCCCTGCTAGATGGGCACAGGGGGAAAACATTTGTTGTGGGTCAAGCAGAGACTCTTGTTTGGATTTTGACATCTTAAAATATTTTTTAAACAATTTCATAGCAAAATAAATCGAGACCGTTCACAGCGAAATGGAAAATCAAAATGTTCCCTCCCAAAGTCGAAGCTGCGACCGCATTGAAATGCTTGTGTTTGTTTTCTGTCTTTTGGCACTGAAGTGAAATTTCATCAGAGTCGAAAAAGTGCCATGGGAAATGTCGGTGCTGCTGAAATGGTGCTTTCCAGCACAAGAACTCTCCCGCCATCTCCAAAGAGCTGCCACTTAGACCCGGCTAGGAATAAGTGGTCAGTACAGATGGGTGCTGTACCCACACTTGGGCTAAGAGTAGGAGAATGGCAAGATTCCACTGTGAGATAGGTAAAGGCATGAGACCAGAAACCAGGGAGAAGACCCAGGATCCCACTACTGACACCAACCTAAGTGGGAATTGGTTGGCACTCTGAGGGAGATATTAATGACTGCATGCCGGATCTAGGTGAGGTATTATACACAGACCAGAAGAGAATCATTTCATACAGAGCTATAGTGGCTTTGGTGAGCAGTGCATTTGCCCATGAAATATACCCACTCTCTAGTTCTCCTCCTAGAACATCTGTTTTTTACACCCACTGAGTCAGACAGAAAGCAGGAAGTAGCAGGGTGTGGTTTACTGAAAATTCCAGGCACGCAACAGTGCTGCTAAGGAACATTACAGCAATGCCAGCAGACTGGAAGCCAGCACCCCATGGGGTGGATACCTGCCATCCCCTGCAGTCTCAAGAGATTAACTGCACAGCTGCTCTGTTCTGAAACACCAAATCTCTCCTCAGCCCCTGAAGCCCAGACTGCTCACTTACAGAATCAGCCTGGAGACATCCCTCTCCCAACACCATGGTCTTCCCAACAAGCTGGCCAAGCATGGCCACTTGGTTATGGGGCTGTTCCAGTTTCTTAACAGCTCTTACTCCATCTGAGCCCTTCCCAAAACTACCCACACTGGATCTCTCAAAGGGAAAGTCAGTGGATCCATTTACAACAGAAAATTTCTGGCTGTTAGAAACACCCTTCAGCTCCAGCAAACCACTTGCACAGATCACCCTGAGGATTCCTTTCCCCAGGAGCTTCTCTGAGCAACAATTCACCCTCCACAGAAATTCTGCCCTTCCCCGCTTCACCTAGGGCCTTGCTCTAAAGGAACATTTCCCTGAGCAACCACAGACTCTGTCTGGGTCTCACTTACATCCAGGATCACCTCTGGCCCATCAGGCAGCTTCCTACACAATCCCCTTCCAGGCAAACCCATAGACTCACTAGATAGAAGGTGAGAGGTGCTCTCCTTCCCTCTGCAACTTTCCTCACAGTCCCTGGCAACATGCAAGCTGTCGGGCTCAACACACACAAGTTTAGGGATCATTTCCTCTTGTTGCAGGTTTCCACACAGTCAGTAACACAATAAAATCACAGTAACACAATCAAATCACCTTTCTGCTCTCCTGGTGCCCTGGCTAGGGTATCACCCTGATCAGACAGAGTCGCTACACCCTTTTCCAGCCACACTTTAACAACAGGCAAAATACAAGCACCAGAATTGTCTGGTCTCTGGGATTTTGCTAAGACACTCACTGGATGCACCCTAGTCACAGGGCCATCCTCCCTAGCAAACACACACGTAGGACCATTCCCTTCCTGGATGTTAGTTGAATTCAGAACCAACCCTGAGACAACTGCACTATCCTCAACCCTCACAGGCTGAAAGGCCCCTTCTGTCTGCTCCACAGACAGAACTGGAGACACCTTCCCCTTTCCCAGACACACAGCTGGGGATCTCACTCCCCTTGTCCCAGCACACAGGGCTGTTCACAGACAACTGGTCAGAGACCGAGGTAGCTCCCTCCCTAGGCAAGTCAATACCCCCGACAGACA
This sequence comes from Mauremys reevesii, assembly GCF_016161935.1. Taxonomy (NCBI): domain Eukaryota; kingdom Metazoa; phylum Chordata; order Testudines; family Geoemydidae; genus Mauremys; species Mauremys reevesii. Next base: position 20,329,894 of record NC_052646.1, read on the forward strand.
CAGGCACATTCCCTTCACTGTCACAATTCTCCACACAGGACACAGGTAAGGGACAGGGACACTCATCTTCCACTATCCCGGCCTTCCCAAGCTGCTGACTAGACAAAGCCATCAGTTCCCAAGGCTGCCTAGGCTCCTCCAAACTTTCCCTACCAGGCACATGGCCACTCCCCACAGAGAAACTGCTGCTCTTCTCAGCACACTGAGCTGCTTCCAGCAAATCACAGTCACCCGTTCCAGGTTCCCTTTTACAAGCTGTACCAGCCACCGATCCATCACCCATCCAGAATCTCCCCTTCCCTTCCTCAGCTAGGGCTTCCGCCTGGCCAGCCACTTGAATCTGCTCCTGGGAAACATTTTCCTGACCAATGAGATCTTTCTGCTCTTGCTATAATTCCAGATTCACTTCTGAGACATTGGACAGACATTCAGACACTTCATTCCCAGACAAACAGCTCTTCTCCTCAGACAGACCGTTGGTGAAACCCTCCCCAGGCAAATCATTGCCCATAACAGACACAGATTTAAGATCATTTCTGTCCTGTGACTGGCTACCTGGACTGAACAAAGCTTTAACATCTTCCCCAAGCAAAAGATCCACAGGCAATAACTTCCTTTGGGTGACAGTGGGGTGGGGGAGTGAAATAGGAGGTGGGGAAGGGGTGGGGGGGGGGGGCATTTTTTTTTTTTTTTTTGCCCGTCTGGGTCAATTTGGCGGGCAGTTGGCAGAGCTGTCTTCCTTCTTGGGCAGTATTTTTCTGGCGGTGGGGTATAAAACCAAAACCACCAAGACAAGAAAAGCTGCAAATGCCAAAATGCTGCCGAATACCATCAGCGACTGAAGGACTCTCCGCCAAAGACCCAGACGGGTGAGTGTAAAAAAAAAAAAAAGAAAAAAAACAAAATATCGGACAAATGGCGACCGACCGTAGAGGGAGGATGATGAAACAAACTCCTCCTCAAAAACAGTCCTTCCTGATTTTATCGGAACGTCTGGTCACCCTACTTACCCCAGCTATAACCCCATGCTTAGTCCCGTTCCACTCAGGGTGGGTTCTGGCCAAAGGCACAGGTACAGTAAACTCACCGAGGACTACAACATCCCCACTCCGATTAGGGGAGTAATCTTCCTCTTTGACAAGACCTGCTGTAAAAAGAGTGGTGTTGGAAGCTACCATTTGCCCCAAGCAGCTTTCACCATTGACTTTTACACTCTCTATGAATTTTCCATGACCACCCCCATACAGAGCACGGGCACAAGTTATGGGGTCACCTTCTGCTGAACTCACAGTAACAGCATTGACATAAAAGGTGGCCGTGTTGGGGCACATTTGGTTACACCCAGACAACGGCCCAGTTATACAACCTACCAACATTGTTATAAACTGGACGTTCAAGAGGATACAGTTTCTGCTGTTCTCCCCTTGCTTTTTGGACTTGGTGCTGAAGTCTGGCCATCTCCTGTTGCATCTGGAGAACACTCTTCTCAGCTGCCAGTGTTAGGGGGCTTGTTCCTTCACCCTCCCATTCCCTGGTCCTTCTGGCGTGAACAGGGAGCAGCAATACCCGGAGTCTGAAGGTGCAAACAATTCAATGTTTATTGGGGTGAACTTCCAGCAAGCATGATTCCAGTTTCCTTCCTTGGTGTCCCCTTCCCAGCTCTGATGCCACAGAGCCTTGCCTGTGTCCCTGTTCCCATTCCCCCCCCCCCTTAGCAAAACATGATTCCAATTCTCCCCCTCCCCTTACTTCCTGACTGACTGCAGCCTATATAGTAAAACTGGAGTTCGGCTCAGCTAGACCTTAACCAATCATTTTACTGAAATGTAACTAACCAATCCTAACATACTGTAACATGGTTATTTAACCAATTATATCCCACCACCTTCATTGGTTTACACCCAACAAAATTAATTATACAGCAGACAGACACAATCACAGAACCAGACAGAGATTATACAGACAGACAATAGGGAAGTGGAGACCACAGTGATAGAACGATACAGAAATGGGGATTTCACACCCCAGCTATTGATAAGTGAGTTCTTGCCAGACAGGATGCTACCAAACTAAGTTTTCAGTAAATCTTCCAGGCTCTTCCTTTCTCTGGAGGTGATAGATCGGATCACCAAATGCCTTAGCTTAAGAAAAGGCCATAGACTATCCTAGTGAGAGAAAGCCGATAAACACGCAGACTGATTTTGATTCTTCTTTTGTACGTCTATAACTAGCTAAGTGATAAGAATACTTGGGTTTGTTTAGTTTGGAAAAGAGAAGACTGAGAGGGGACATGATAGCAGTTTTCAGGTATCTAAAAGGGTGTCATAAGTAGGAGGGAGAAAACTTGTTCACTTTAGCCTCTAAGGATAGAACAAGAAGCAATGGACTTAAACTGCAGCAAGGGAGGTTTAGGTTGGACATTAGGAAAAAGTTCCTAACTGTCAGGGTGGTTAAACACTGGAATAAATTGCCTAGGGAGGTTGTGGAATCTCCATCTCAGAAGATATTTAAGAGTAGGTTAGATAAATGTCTATCTGGGATGGTCTAGACAGTATTTGGTCCTGCCATGAGGGCAGGGGACTGGACTCGATGACCTCTCGAGGTCCCTTCCAGTCTTAGAGTCTATGAATCTATGAATACACCTACATTCTAACAGGACAGGCCTTTGCAGACAGGCCAGAACATCGATCTCCTAACAGCCAGCAGCTCAATACGCTCCCTGCCATCCCTTTTCTCTCTTATAGCAGCTTCTTTTTCTAACTCAGAATTTCTTTCTTAGGCTTCTTTTTCTAATTCTGCATTTTTTTGCTTTCCCAGCCATCGGATGTCGGCTAGTCCCTGTTAATGCTCAAGCTGCAGTTTATTTGCTGCCTTTTGCATTCTAATCGCTTCTGCAGCTTCTGTAGCCTCTGGTAAGGGCCGTGCTCCTGCCTCCAGGTCACTGGCCATTAACGGCTCTCTCAGTTCTTGGTTCGTACCTTTCTTTCTAAAGCTTATCCCCTTTTCTGAACACAAACCTTCCAGGTCAGGTCAAGACCTCATATGCTCTTTGCTCACCCATTGCAACTGCTCTTTAACCAACCAAACTCTCCAAATTTGGCTAGCGTGAGGTTCTGACCCGAAGCTTAATGGACCTGGTGCTGCGGATCCTGCCGACTACGCCCCTGTGACGCTGCTGCCTTTGGTGGGACCCAACTGAGAGTGTCAATTCAGGACAAATTGCTCAGAGCAGGGCAGTCACAGCCCCAGGCTGGGTTTCCTTTGCACACCAAGGCAAACCAAACCAGCCAGACAGAGAGGACTTCGGTCTCACCCCACTGGCTAACCACAAATCATGCAAGCAATTCCCTCAGACACTCCAGTTTCCCAGTATCACCACCAGAGCCACCTGTTATGGGGATGAAGGGTTATGAAAACCAATACTCCTGTAAAAGAAAAAGGTTCTCCCAATCCCAAAGGACCAAGCCCCAGACCTGGGTCAATGTACAAGTCAGATCTTACCCACAATCTAAAATCTAAAGGTTTATTCATAAAAGGAAAAAGATCTAGCTGAGAGCTAGAATTGGTCAAATGAAATCAATTACATACAGTGATGGCAAAGTTCTTGGTTCAGGCTTTTAGAAGTGACAGAATAAACTGCAGGTTCAAATCAAGTCTCTGGAACATCCACAGCTTGGATGGGTCATTCAGTTCTTTGTTCAGAGCTTCAGTCTGTAGCAAAGTCCCTCCAGAGGTAAGAAGCAGGATTGAAGACAAAACGGAGATGAGACAGCTGCCTTTTATAGTCTCTTCCAGGTGGAAGGAGACTTCTTTGTTCTTACTGTGGAAAATCACAGCAGCAAGATGGAGCTTGGAGTCACATGGGCAAGTCACATGTCCATGTATGGCTCAGTTTGCAGGCCGATGCCGTTGTTTACATGTTAGTTTGGACATTCCCAGGAAAGCTCAGATGTTGATTGGCATCTCCCAAAGTCCATTGTCAGTTAAGTGTTTCCTGCTTGGGCACTTACTGAGAATTGTTCTTTCTCAAGAAGCCGACCAAATGCTTCACTGAGGCTATTTAGAATCAAACATATTGAGATACAAGTACAGAGTCAATATTATAACTTCAACTGGGCTGGGGTGGTTAGATCCAGGCACGTATTTTTGGCCTTGCGCTGTGGCTATTCCCTGCCCCCCAGGGCCCAGCGGTGGGTGGCTGTGGTGCTGCAGGCTCGTACCAGCTGAGCACAGAGATGTCTCCTGGCCTAGAATCCAGGAATTCTGGCTGGGGTCAATGGGGCCGGATTCCCAGGGGTGTCCATTGGCCATGGCTCCGTTAGAGTCAATGGCGCCAGACCCCCAGCTGGGGGTTAATGGTCTGTCGCTTCATTGGAGTGATGCTGGTTTCCACGAGCTCAGGGTCTGGGTACAGAAGGGATTTGTCTGCAGGTTGCTCCGTGCTGGTGGCCTGCACCGGGGGTAGGATTTACCAGCATTAAATCACTGTTGAATTAGAACCGATCTTTATCTCTCCTCCACTTCTCCAGCAGTGCCCCTTGAGGGACTACGACCCCAGCAGGGCTCAGCTCCTGCCCCGCTGCCCCCAGCCGCAGGTGGGCAGCTGCATACAGAAGAGCCCCCTGCCACATGGGCTGGGTGTGGCCCCGGCTGCGGGATGACGCCAGAGGTGGGAATTGCAGCGCGGTGGAGCCTATAGGACTGGCCTGCTTGCTTGCCTGTCTGCCTTTCCTTATGGGTTTCCTCTGGGTTGATTGTTTGTTTCACTGTACTAGGTTTCTAGGTTTATATTAGATAAAGGCACAGATAGCGAACACCTGTTCCGGACCTTTCACCTACCTGGCGGATAAGCTGAAGCGCACGCTGCATATATGGTGGTGGCCTTGAACACAGCTAAGTGAGGATGCGTTGAAGCAAGTGAGTATGTGGTTGGGGGGGACGGGACCTACGTCCAGACGCTCTTTAAACGTAACAGGCAGACAGCAAAGAACGTGGGGAGAACCGGTTAGGCCAGAAATAGCAGAGGAGAGACTGAGCTAATGGCATTGGTGGGTCTGTACATGGCATTAATACGTACAAACCTTCCAGCCTAGGGAGTGAGCGTATCCTGATACTTTGTGGAAACCACCTCAGGTGCTCAAGCTCTCTGGAAGGGGGGACCCACCAGGCTGGAGTCGTTCTCGCTCTTCATTGTTAGTTTATCTTAGTCCCTCACCAAAGGCTGTTATGTAAATTAAGCTGTCATGGGATAAAAGGGAAGGTCCTTTCATGGATTGAAAGCTGGTAAACTCAGGTATACGGGGTAAACTCATAAATTGTTCACCCTCTATAACACTGATAGAGAGACACGCACAGCTGTCTGCCCCCTACCCCCGCAGGTATTAATACATACCCTGAGTTAATTAATAAGTAAACAGTGATTTTATTAAATACCGGAAGTAGGATTTAAGTGGTTCCAAGTAGTAACGGACAGAACAAAGTGCATTACCCAGTAAAATAAAATAAAACATGTAAATCTAAACCTACTATGGTAATACAACTGAATACAGGCAGGATCTCACCCTTAGAGATGTTCCAATACGTTTCTTTTCTCAGACTGGAGACGCCTTCCTAGTCTGGGCCCAATCCTTCCCCCGGTCCAGCCCTTGTTCCAGCTCAGGTGGTAGCTGGGGGATTCCTCGTGATGGCTCCTCTCCCCCTTTGTTCTGTTCCACCCACTTATCTCTCTTTTGCGTACGGCGGGAATCCTTTGTCCCTCTGGATCCCCTCCCCCCGGCCCCTTCGCAGTGGAAAAGCACCAGGTTAAAGATGGATTCCAGGTCAGGTGACATGATCACATGTCACTGCAAGACTCCATTGCCCACTTGCCAGCACACACGTGTACAGGGAGACTCACAGGTGAAACACACCCATCTGCAGTCAATGGTCCTGGCTGATGGGAGCCATCAAGATTCCAAGCCACCATCAATGGCCCCCACTTTGCATAATGACAAGAGGCCCTCAGAGTGATATTTCATATTCCTAGTTCCAGATACAGGAGTGGTACATTCATACAAACAGGACGACCACACTCGGTAGATTCGAAGCTTTGTAATGATCCCTTACAAGGGACCTTTTGCACGAAGCACATTCCAGTTACACTATAGTCACTCATTAGCATATTTTTATAAAATCATATCGACTGTAACGTCACACCCACGTCCAGCCCCCGCCGCTGAGGCAGGGCCAGGTGAGCCCAGACCAGCCCCAATGGGGGTTTGTCCAACCTGGAGCTAAAACCCTCCAGTGCCGGGATCCCACAGCCCCCAGGAGCCAATTCCAGAGCTGAGCTGCCCTGGGAGTTTGAGAGCTTCCTGCCTCCGACCTCCACCTCCCCTGCGGCACCTGAGCCGGCTCCTGCTTCTCCTTCCGCCAGGGCCTGGAGACAATGGCTCCCCGGCCGCGGTATAAAAACCTCTCCCACATTCGAGGGCTGTTGTCAGGTGCCCCCCACTCCCTTGTCTCCGACTGAACACGCCCAGTTCCTTCAGCCTTTCCTCCGGGGCAGGTTTCCGAACCTCGGAGCACGTCTGTTACCTGTCTGGGCTCCCTCCAGCTTCTCCACATCTCCCCTAGAGCGCGGTGCCCCGAACCGGGCCAGGCTCCAGCTGGGCCTCAGCAGCGCCGAGCGGAGCGGGACAACGACCTCCCGGGTCGTACCGACGACAGGCCTGTTAATACAGCCCTCAATGGCATTGGCCTGGGTCGCCACAGCCTCCGGCGCTGACACAAGCAGCCTTCCTGGCCTGGAGCTGGGCCAATTTCAATCAACGAGGTTGAAATTTACCCCTCTACAGAGGGTTTCATTTCGGGGGCAGGAGGGGGACTTTGTGCCGGCCCCTCTCCACAGGAGGGGTGGGTTTCACACGCCGCTTCTGGAGAGAGTTTGGGAGTTTCTGGCTGCTGTCTGGGTGCTGGGAGGCCCACGGCTGTTGTGGCTGGTAAAATCTAGAGGTAGGCGCTGAGCTACTGCAGGGATGGGCAGGGTGTGAAACCTTGGGCTGGTGCGGGGAGAGAGAGAGTTTGCCTACCACTCGCACCAGTATCCCACCCTGACGCCAGTGTCCCACCGCTAGCACCAGTGTCCCACCACTCACACCAGTGTCCCACCGCTAACACCAGCATACCACCACTCGCACCAGTATCCCACCTCTGACACCAGTATCCCACCACTTGCACCACGATTCCACCACTCGCACCAGGATCCCACCGCTAACACCAGTGTCCCACCACTAACACCAGCATCCCACTACTCGCACCAGCATCCCACCACTCACACCAGTATCCCACTGCTGACAGCAGTGTCACCCTCTCTGCTGAGTGGTATAAAAACATATGACCTTGAAAGCCAGTTTCCCATCATTCTCCACAGCTCTGGTTGTTAGTGACTCTGAGGACAGCTGTGTTTTTCACTTTCCATTTCCTGGGCACCTGGATTTTCCCCAGAGTTGCTGAGCAAAGGTCATGTCAATACAATGGCACATAAAGGAGATAAGGGCGGAGTGGAAGCTTTACCCCTGACTCCCAGGAACCAGGCAGTTTCCTCTTACTTGCCTTTGGCCTCAGGCCAGGAATGGTTCCTGTAAATATGACAATTGCCCTGAGCTCCTGTGTAATGTGGCTCCGCGGGTGACAATCGGCTCCCAGGCCTCACCCCCTCGTGACGCTGGTTGAAGCTCGCGCTGCACTCGGCTCCCCCAGCCCCCGATCAGTGCAGCTGCCTGGGGCTAAACCCCAAAGTAAATATTCTGCATCGATTCCAGCCCCATTTCACAATCGTGGCGTCATCAGCTCTGCCGGTTGGCACGGTGCCAAATCAAACCTGCAGGGCAGACAGTGGCTGCATCTCAGCTCCGGGTAAAGGATCCCTGTATAAACAGCCCCGGTGCCCCACCCCAGAGACAGCTAGTGATGAAGTGGGGGATTTTCTTGGTTTTTCCTTGGTTTTTCCAATGGTTTGCATGCAGAGGGAGGGGACTCAGTGTCCCTGAGTCTTACTGGTTAGACGAAGGGAGGGGAGAGGGAGTTTGTTGGTACAGAGGACCAGAGAGGGAGCTCGGGACCCCGGCCGATGGCCTGGAGGATGGAGACCCCAGCGACCGGTGACCTGGTGACCCGGAGACCCAGCTCAGGAGTCGCAGCCGGTTCTGGCCAGTGGGGACAATGGGCTGCGGGGAGAGGACCCCGGTGACCTGTCCAGCCGGCTCCAGCCAGAGGGGCCAGAGTGGGGCTGAGAGCAGAGGAGACCCAGGCGACCCTGTTTCCCTGGAGAGGAGACAATGGACAGAGGGGGCCTGGGGCCGGGGGTATCGGAGGCCCAGCTGGGAGCAGGGGGGCTCGGGGCTGGAGGGGGGAGCAGGCAGAGCCCCCCTGGCTGCAGAGGGACTGGGATGTGCTGGGCTGAGGGAGGCCAGGCCTGAGGCCGGAGAGTTTCCTGTGCTGGGTTCAACTCTCAATAAACCTCCTGTGTTACGCTGGGGGAGAGTTGCTCCGGGCTAGAGAACAGGGCTGGCGGGGGAGGGGGGGCATTATCCCCTTCGGGGGTGGAGGCCTGGGGGCCCCAGAGCGAGGGGACTCCCTGAGGGGGCCCACGGCAGAGACAGACGTGCTGAGGATCAGAGAGGTGCGGCTCCAGGCAGGGGCGGCTCCAGGCCCCAGCACGCCAAGCACATGCTTGCGGCAGCATGCCACAGAGGGGCGCTCTGCCGGTCCCCGGGAGGGCGGCAGGCAGCTCCAGTGGACCTCCCGCAGACGTGCCTGCGGAGGGTCCGCTGGTCCCATGCGGCTTCAGTGGAGCCGTGGGACCGGCGGACCGTCCATAGGCACGCCTGTGGGAGATCCACCGGAGCCGCGGGACCGGCGACTGGCAGAGCGCCCCCCGCGGCATGCCACCCTGCTTGGGGCAGTGAAATGTCTAGAGCTGCCCCTGGCTCCAGGGGATGGAGGGGTCTGACCCCGAGAGAGAGGGGACCCCCGAGAAGGGCTGTCACACTGAAAGGGGCACCCCCCACGGACCGCACGGGACCACCAGTGGGCACGATCTGTGAGTCCGTGACACAGCTGCATCTCAGCACTGGGTGACCAGCAGTGTGGACGTTGCAGGGGAGACCCCGCAGGGTTCCAGAGCTCAGGCTTCAGTGCGGGCGCAAAATAAAACCCACCTTCGACATTCCCAGAACCCCATGTGGGTGCCCAGGGTGTGGATATACACAGAGCCGAGCAAATTCTCCTGTGGCTAATGCATCTGATAGCGCCCCAGGCTCAGGCAGACGGGCTCAGCTAGAGGCACCGACTTGCTGAGTTCCTGGGGAGTCCTCCCCCGCCTCCGCCTCAGGACCCGCCCCCCACTCCACCTCTTCCCTGAAGCCCCCGCCCCTCCTCGTCCCACCCCCACTCTGCCCCTGCCCCTTCTTGCCCCTGGTCCTTCCTGCCCCCACTTCCCCCTCTCCCCCCAGCACCTCCTGCACTCCACCGAACAGCTGAGCACCGGTGGGCGGGAGGGCTGGGGGGAGGGGGAGGAGCTGATCTGTGGGGCTGCCGGTGGGTGCCCCAGGGCTGGAGCACCCACAGAGTCGGTGCCTATGGGATCAGCAAGGGGGCAGCCCGCACACAACACCACACCGGGAGCTTTTATCTCGGATCCTGATTTATTTGGTGAATTTGCTAATGCGCAGAGATTCCAGCCAGCCGTGAGCAGGGGCGGCTCTAGAAATGACGCTGCCCCAAGCAGCGCGGAGCGCTGCGCCGCCCTTCCCCGGTCCCGCGGCGGGTCCCCTCTTCCCGCGGCTCCGGTTGAGCTCCTGCCGGCATGACTGCGGCAGGTCCACCGGAGCCCGGGACCAGCGGACCTGCCGCAGTCATGCCTGCGGGAGCTCAACCGGAGCCGCGGGAAGACGGGACCCGCCGCAGTCGTGCCTGCGGCAGGTCCGCTCATTCCGGGCTCCGGTGGACCTGCCGCCGGGAGCTCAACCGGAGCCAAATGCCGCCCCCATGGCAAACGGCCGCCCCAAGCGCCTGCTTGGCGCGCTGGGGTCTAGAGCCGCCCCTGGCCGTGAGGCACCGGGACAGACACACCCATGCGCTGGGCAGACCCTTGGCTATGCAGCAGCCCCTTTGCATCGCCCGGCAGCGCGGAGGGGCCTCAGAGGGGGTGCAGCTGGGACTTCAGGCCTTTATTCGCAGGCTCCAGGTGCTGTGGGGCCGTGCCGGGCGGGGGTCAGAAGAGCAGCTTCACCAGCAGCAGCCCAGTCAGGCCAGGCAGGTAGAGGGTGAAGGAGAATCTCCCCAGAGCCGGGCTGGCCCCACTGGTGGCTTTCTCTGCAGGTTTGGAGATCGCCTGGGTGAACACGTACGTGTAGATGGTAGAACTCAAGGCGGTTACACTTTTAATGTTTTGTGCAGATGCAGTAGCGCAGCCTTTTGCAACAAATGTTGCTTCATATGAAGGAGCTGTACTCGAGGGAGAAAACCAGCGTGTTATTGGGGGGGGGCAGCTCTGGTTCCTTCTCTGCCTCCAGAACCTCTGTCTCCACCATCCAGCAGTTCCCACCTCTGCCTCCCGTTCCCACCCCCCGGTGCTCTCCCTGCTCTCGCTGTAACCGGCCACGGCAGAGCGGGTGTCTGGTCCCCTCCTGCCTCCCCCGTGTCCCTTTCTGCAGCTTTACAAGAGACTGAAGCTGGAGTTTGGAACCAGCTGATCTCCGGGGCAGGCTCCTTCCCCAGCGCCCGGCACCCCCGGAGAACACACCCGGCTCTCACCGTCCCCAGCAGCCCCGACCGCTCGGTTCAGTTATTTTATAAACACCCCAAAGCGCTGGGAGTCCTGGACACACGCTGAGAACAGGAGCTTCCGCACTGAGCAATAGCTTTGTCACTTTAAACATACAGGGAGTGGGGTCTAGTGGTTAGAGCAGCAGGGGCTGGGAGCCAGGACTCCTGGGTTCTCTCCCCAGCTCTGCATCATCGACATAACAACCCTTCCCATGGCAAGAGACGTGTTGTCGTAACGCCAGGGGCAGGGCGCCATCACTGAGAGGCGGGAGCTGGCCTGGAAGGCAAAACTCCCCAATTCCTCTCCCCTTCCCCCTGGACAAGAAACCCCCTTGGCTGCCCCCACCTGCCCAAGGGCCCAGCACAGGCCAAGGGTCTGGGAGACTCTAGGGGCTTGTCTACACGACAGTTTACAGTGGTATAAGTTATGTCACTCAGGGATGTGAATAAGCCACTCCCCTGAGCAAGTTTCACCAACCTAAGTGCTGGTGTGCACAGCGCTATGCTGGCGGAGGAGGTTCTCCCAATGACGGACCTGCCGTCGCTCGTGGAGGTGGATTTATTATGCCGACTGGAGAGCTCTCTCCCGCCAGCACAGAGCATCTTCACCAGATGTGGTACAACGGTGCAGTGTAGACTGGCCCTAGGTTTCACCAGCTCTCTGGGGCGTTCCTGAGGTGTGAGATTCCCAGGGTAGCTCCCGCTCTGCAGCCAGCTGGCAGCATTTACCTTTCACTAGATACCCAGCGAAATTGACGCAATAGGTCTCGTTCCCGGTACAAGGGGTGATTTGGCTGTGGCAGGGATCAGAGTTCAGAGCGAAGCAGGTTGGGCACTGCAGCCCATTCGCGGTGGTGCTCCCCTTGGGTGCTGAAAACCGAGAGATTGAGAGACACATATGATTACATGGTGGATTAAAATTCATTTATCCCGTGTTGTGCACCTGCTGTCCCGCATTCCCCATGCGTGCAAAGGCCCCACCCCCAGCCCGACGGCACATCTCTGTCTTTCTGTCACACGGCAACCTCTGAACCTCACAGCTGATGAATTCCAGAATTTCTGAGCGTTTTCTCGGCACCCAGGGCCAGAAGTCTGCTGAGAAATCGGAACCCCACCCCCACCCTCGCCAGCTGATCAGCCTAGAGATCTCCGCGACTGTCTCAGATCAAACTCCTGGTCAATGGCCCCACTGACACCCCATCTCCGCTCTGCCCAGCATCCCCGGAGGTGTAACATGATGACACCCGGAATGACCCATCTCCCAGACAGAAAGGAGGATGGTGGGGGAGAGGGGAAATGTCGGCGAAGGGAGAATATACACATACCTGGCATGGGGGGAGGGGAGGAATGGGGCAAAAGGAGATGGGGGGGTGCCCTATATCTATGGCAGAGCAGGGGAAACTGGAATAAAAAGTTGTTGCTGAGGCATTCCAAAAATTTGTTGTACAATCTGTGCCCAGTTGTGTTATTTTCCCAGCCAATCTCTGGGTGGCTGAAGTGCCCCGTCATCCTGGGCTTTGCATGATTGTGTTAGCTACTTAAAGACAGCCTCATTCGCCTCTTCTTCTTGGTTAACTGGTCTGGAGCCGGCCCCTACCATGGCATCCCCCTGGTTTTTCCCCTTGTATCCTTCCCCAGAGACTTTCAACACGTCCGTTTCCTATTCCCATCTCAGCCTCCGAGCATGTGCAGACACCTTTGCTATCCAAGGCAACCCCTCCTCCCGCTATCCCTGCCCGCCCGCCCAGCGCAAGCTGTGCCCCTGGGTGCGGATATCCCAGCCATGTGTGTTCTCCCCCCACGGCTCTGTGACGCCGGCGATGTCACAGCTGGGATCACTCACTGCTTCAAATGCTGAAAGCGACAGGAAACCACATTGTTTGGGGAAATGGCCAAACGGGCGGTTTTGAATTATTTGCACAAGGACCCACGGGGATAAAGTGGCCGGCGATGAACAGCCCCAAGGATCCGAACCCAGTTTCCAGCCATCAGACGAGGGCGGTCTTGGAGCAGCTTCCCATGGGAAGAGTTGGGGGCAAAGCCCCTAACTAGTTTGAAGGTGGAGCCTGACAGGTTCAGGGAGGTTTAGATTGGACCCCATCCCGGGTGCTGACCCCTCTCTCGCGTGCCGCCCTCGCCCATCTGATTTCACAAGGGCCCCAACTGTTCCACCTCCTGGTTTGGGGACCTGCCAGCGACAGGCATTTCAGTGGCGACAGAAATGATATTTGAGTGAATGGATGTTGGGGGCAGTAAAGGGGAGAAATGAGAACAAATACAATTGTGCCGGGGCTGGTCCATATGACCCATTTGACTCTGGCAATGGGTGAGGGGATGTAAGGGTTCGGCGGGGTGTAAATCTACCCTGCCTGCCACGGCCCAGCTGTCTCTGTGCGCCCTGCTGACGCGCGTGAACCGTTCGTTAATGTGCTTTGAGCTAGAGCCCTTCCAAGGTGCTCGAATGGTGACGTGCATCAGCAGGGGGCACACGGAGAGCTGGATTCACACCCCAGCTCAGCACCATCTAACTGTGCGTGTGGACAAGCCATGAAACAGCGACAGTAAAAACAGACCCATAACTTACCTGCCAGTGTGCCCGAGTTACAGTTATCTGCGTTGTTGCATCGTGTGGTGCTGATCCTCAGATACTTGTCCTTCCCAGCAGTGAGAGTGATGAGATCTTTTATGCCACTAGTATAGTCACTCAGACAGTCTCTGGAGAAGCCCGTGAACTTTGATCCATCTGTTGTAACTAAGAAAACAAAGAACGGAACTGAGAGGCTGGGAGGGGAACCTCGAGGAGGAGCAGGGTTAGTTATTTTTTATCTCCATATTTGGTCCTGGGGCAACGCTGCTGGGAGCCTGTGCCCAGTTCTGGGCCCCACCGTTCAGGAAGGAGGTTGGTCAGTTGGGGACGGGTCAGAGAAGAGCCGTGAGGACGATTGAAGGATTAGAAAACCTGCCGTAGCGGAAGAGAGGCCAGGGGCTCGATCCGTGGAGCTGAACACAGAGACGGTTATGGGGCGACGTGGTCCCCATCAGCCAGAACCTACCCGGGAACAAACGTTCACTGACGGGCTCCTCAGTCGGGCGGCGGAAGGTCGGACGCCGTCCCGTGGCTGGGAGTTGGAGCCGGACACACTCAGACTGGGAATAAGGGGAAGGTTTTTCACAGGGAGGGTCATTAACCACTGGGACGATTTCCCAGGGGCCGTGGTGGATTCTCCATCAGGGACAACGTGTAAAGCCAGACGGGAGGTTTCTCTCCCAGCTCTGCCCTAGGGATGATCTAGGGCAGGTCTCTGGCCTGTGCTGGGCCGGGGGTCAGATGAGACGATCCCAACAGTCCCATGTGGCCCTGGGGACTAGGACTCAACGGCCGTGTCTGCACTGCAGAGTGAACCCGGGTTAGCCACGCCCTGGGGTGAGCGTCCGCACTGCGAAGCCTCCCGGGGGTTAGATCCACCCGGACACCACCCGGCCGGTGCTGCACTAACTCCGGGGCAGTGCTAGGCCTTTGGGGGCATGTCCCAGGGCTTCTAGCGCTGCCCTGAGCTGGGCCGTTCTCTGCTGCAAGTCTCTGCGACGGCGTCTCTGCCTGAGAGCTGGGTAGAGCCGGAGCCGGCTGCAGGGAACGTGGGGTTTGAAACATCACCAAGGGCTGTGTAAACCGGCAGGTGACTTCTGGTGCAGCTAAAGGGGACAAGCAGAAGGGCAGGAAAACATAGGCCCAAAGGAATTATGGGAAGGCGTTGGAGGACTCTCAGCATCCCTGTGCGGTAACCTGGGTTCCAGTTGCATCCCAACTGCAAACCGGGTGGGTTCCAGCCTAAATTAAAGTGGAACCAGGGAATAAGTTTCACTCCAAACAGCATCAGGTGCCCTGAGCTCAAATCTCGTATCCACTGAGTTTGAAGGTTTTTGTGTGTGAATAGTAGGTTGGGGGAGGCTTAGGGCTAAACCCTGGGTCACAGAGCTCATTAACTCTGCAGTGGGTGGAAGTTTATAAATCCATTTGTGACTGTGCTGGGAAAATTTCCTGTGTGGAGAGACAGAGATAGAGGGGATGTATGGGATACAGAGAGAGTGTGAGGGGTGTGTGGAGCTAGATAGCTAGATTGAGTGTATGGGGATAGATAGATAAACAGATAGGTAGGTAGATAATGACAGAGCACATCAAAGCTGATGCTGTGCTATGCATCCTTCTTACAGGGTAAATGGAAGGAGCCATTAAACCTCTTTAATTCAATGGAAGGATGAACAGAACTGGGTCTGTAACTCAGGTTTTTTATTCCAAAGGGCAAACATTGAGAAATGACGGGAACTAGTGGAGTCCACTGGCCTGAAGAGCTCAGGTAGCTGAACACGGGGAAGGTTTGGAATCTCTTTAAGTCAAATGGGCAAAAACCATCTTGAATTTGCATCCCAAGCAAGGTTAAAAATGTGTACGGCAGGGCCCCAGCCCTGAGCTGTGACTAATAGCTTCAGACAGGACCCTGGGAGCAAGGTGACAGTGTACAAGGGATCTCAGCGCCAATTTCCTGTTTTTTACATGATTCAGAACGCGCATTTCCACCGAAACCAGCTTCGCTTGTTGCAGCGCAGCCATCCATTGGGGAGATGAAAACTTAGTGAATAAAAATCAGTAAATAAAACTCAAGGGGTGAGATCCTGGCCCCACTGAAGTCAATGAGAGATTTGCAGTTTGGGGCCAGGATTCCAAACCACTGTGTCTTCCAGTTGCTACGTCAGACACAGTAACATTGCCTGAGTGTCGAGCACAGACTGAGTGCTCTGTGCAGGGTGACCGTGCTTTGTTGATGGACTGTTTGGGGTTGGCCTTAGCGATGAGGTGAGGCTAGTGACAGACTGTGAGGTAGGATGTGCCTGGGTTGCTGGCAATGTCACCTACCCAGTGTATTTTCTTCTGCCACCGTAATGCAGCCGCCTGTAGCCTTTGGTACTGTGCAAGGCTCTGCCACACTCTGGCAGGTGTCTCCTGCGATGGCGCACTTGCTACATTTCAAGGTGTCACCTGGAGAAAGAAGAAGAGGTGTTTCCTTCTTACTGTGGCGTGACAGTGTCACTCTGACACGTCCCTTAGCCCCAGTCGTCCCCCTTTGCTCTAAACAAGCCGAGGGGTTAACGGACCCAATTTCCTCCCGGACACTCGGTAATTGCACAATTTCAGCCACTGGGCCAGCTGTACCGGGGGGCCAGACTGGGGATGGGTGAAGGGGATGATGCTCTTCCCAAGCTCCGCTCACAAAATAAGCTCCGCCCACCCAATACGTGGCTTTCGTTGTGCACATATTTACAGTACTGGAGAGTCGCTCCCTTCGCAGCCTGTGTTGGTAGAGTCTGTCGCACCGCCAGGGGTTCCAGGCAGCCCCCATGGTCCTCACAGACTTCTCAGATGCCTCTCCCCCATATCTGTCTCAGGGATGCCATGCAAGCCCCCTACCTCATGCCAGGGGCTCTGTGTACCCCATCCCATATATCACGGTCTCCCATTTTCCCACCTCCCCCATGCCAGGGGTTCTGTGTGGCCCCCATTCCTCCTCCCCCACGCCATCATCCATCTTTCTATCTGGAGATCAGCTGCTCAGGGTGTAACATGTTACGCTTCATGGGGACACTGACAGAGCTGGGCTGGGGGGATTGATGGTCTGGAAGATATCAATGGCGCCACCAACTGTGATGCCAGAAACTTTGGAATTGATCACATGCAGGATTCAGATGTTATCACGTTGCACAGTAATAGGGAAATACCATTGAGGTGAGTGTGGCCAGGTTCTCCGGGCTGCCAGCCGGCCAGCAGAGGGGTCTGACGGAAAGGTTTGGGGTGCAGAAGCCATTGTCTTGGCCCCCAGACTCATGGGGATTGATCCCCATTGATAAGGCTCCCAGATGGACTAGCCCCCAGGTTTACAGCCCAGTTACACGGCCCTGAGCCTACGGGACATAAAAGTGACTTAAGGAAAAGCCAGCTTTGCACACTTCCCTCTGGATCAGCCCTGCCATTGCAATATATGGGGAATGGGAAGGGTGGAAATTGTCAGGCAAAAAACTGTGTTAAACAGAACAAAAGGATGTTCCTTGTCCCTTATTCTCTGAATTACCATAGGCAGAAGTAGCATTAATCCCCGCGCATGGACATGCGCAGACCTCTTGGGGACATGTAAGTGTATAATCACTGCCCTTTAGTCCTTATGTACAAACAGCTTCGCAACTTTTCTTTTAGAGAGGCTTAGATTTTCAGGCTATGATGATGATCATAGCCTGAAACCAGAGAACCTCGCCCAGCCATTCCTCCCTGCAGTCCACATCTGATAGTTGAGCTTTTTAGAAGGATATCCAATCAGGGCCGGCTCCAGACCCCAGCGCGCCAAGCAGGTGCGTGGGGCAGCATTTTGCCGGCAGGGAGGCATTTGGCTCCGGCGGACCTTCCGCAGTCATGCCCGCGGGAGGTCCACCGGAGCCCCGGGATGAGCGGACCTGCCGCAGGCATGACTGCGGAAGGTGCGCTGGTCCTGCGGCTCGGACGGAGCTCCAGCAGGTATGCCTGTGGATGCTCCACCGGAGCTGCGGGGACCGTCTGCAGGCACTTCTGCCCTGGCCGCGGGACCGGGGAAGGGCGGCGGAATTTCTAGAGCCGCCCCTGCGTCCAATCTCAATGGAAAGATTCAACAAACATGTGGACAAGGGGGATCCGGTGGACATAGTGTACTTGGATTTCCAGAAAGCCTTTGAAAAGATCCCTCACCAAAGGCTCTTACGTAAATTAAGTTGTCATGGGATAAAGGGGAAGGTCCTTTCATGGATTGAGAACTGGTTAAAAGACAGGGAACAAAGGGTAGGAATTAATGGTAAATTCTCAGAATGGAGAGGGGTAACTAGTGGTGTTCCCCAAGGGTCAGTCCTAGGACCAATCCTATTCAATTTATTCATAAATGATCTGGAGAAAGGGGTAAACAGTGAGGTGGCAAAGTTTGCAGATGATACTAAACTGCTCAAGATAGTTAAGACCAAAGCAGATTGTGAAGAACTTCAAAAAGATCTCACAAAACTAAGTGATTGGGCAACAAAATGGCAAATGAAATTTAATGTGGATAAATGTAAAGTAATGCACATTGGAAAAAATAACCCCAACTATACATACAATATGATGGGGGCTAATTTAGCTACAACGAGTCAGGAAAAAGATCTTGGAGTCATTGTGGATAGTTCTCTGAAGATGTCCACGCAGTGTGCAGAGGTGATCAAAAAAGCAAACAGGATGTTAGGAATAATTAAAAAGGGGATAGAGAATAAGACGGAGAATATAGTATTGCCCTTATATAAATCCATGGTACGCCCACATCTCGAATACTGTGTACAGATGTGGTCTCCTCACCTCAAAAAAGATATTCTAGTACTAGAAAAGGTTCAGAAAAGGGCAACTAAAATGATTAGGGGTTTGGAGAGGGTCCCATACGAGGAAAGATTAAAGAGGCTAGGACTCTTCAGCTTGGAAAAGAGGAGACTAAGGGGGGATATGATAGAGGTATATAAAATCATGAGTGATGTTGAGAAAGTGAATAAGGAAAAGTTATTTACTTATTCCCATAATACGTGAACTAGGGGTCACCAAATGAAATTAATAGGCAGCAGGTTTAAAACAAATAAAAGGAAGTTCTTCTTCACGCAGCACACAGTCAACTTGTGGAACACCTTACCTGAGGAGGTTGTGAAGGCTAGGACTATAACAATGTTTAAAAGGGAACTGGATAAATTCATGGTGGCTAAGTCCATAAATGGCTATTAGCCAGGATGGGTAAGGATGGTGTCCCTAGCCTCTGTTCGTCAGGGGATGGAGATGGATGGCAGGAGGAAGATCACTTGATCATTGCCTGTTAGGTTCACTCCCTCTGGGGCACCTGGCATTGGCCACTGTCGGTAGACAGATACTGGGCTAGATGGACCTTTGGTCTGACCCGGTACGGCCTCTCTTATGTTCTTATGATTCCAAGTGATGGAGAATCCACCCCCCTCCTCTTGAGAACCTGCTGCCAGGGTTAATTCCACCTTGGACTGGTCTAAATTCAACTCCCAGCCATTGGAGCTCATTCGGCCTCTGTTTGCTCGGTTGGAGAGCCCTCTGCTACAGGAAATTGTAGGCCTGATTCCAGGTCACACTCAGTCCCCTAACAGTGTAATTTACTCCTGTATTTAGTCCCCTTTCTGCTGCCAAAGCTGGGCAGAGGGGCCTTCGTGGAAATAAGAATTCAGGGCAATGTCCCGTAATGGTGCCCCTCAGGCCTGGTCTACACTATACAGGTTGTTATAGCTACGGCACTTGGGGGGGGAGGGAGATCCACACCCTGAGCACTGCAGCTAGGCCGATCTAGTCCCTGGAGTAGGTGCAGGTCGATGTGTGGATCCCACAGGGATAGAAAAACCTCGTCCATTGGCATAGGCGGTGTCTTCACTATGGGGCTCTGCCGGCCCAGCTACAGTGCTGCGGGTAAGTCACTACAGCAGCCGTAGTGTAGACAGGGCCCTGTACCCCACCCAGAGCTAATCCCCCCTCCCTGCATAGATTGTTCCCAGGACTGGGGATCCCTGGGGTGTGAAGTCTCCAAGTCCAGAAGGGGGGTTACATGGCCACAGCAGCGAGTGACTCACCTTGTGCACTCGTTGTAGCTAGGAGAGCAGGGAGCAGGCAGAGGATGAAGGAAACCATCCTGGTGCTGGGAGGCCCACGGGGCCGGGCTCGGAGCTGAATGGAGCTTCTCACGGCTGACACGGCGAGTGCTGCCAGAAGGGAGGAGGAGAGAGTCAAGAGTGAAATGAGGAGGAAAAGGGAATAACAGCCGAGATCTTGGAGGGGTGCGGAAGCACCAGCAAACAGAGCCGCACAAATAACCGATTTTATGATTTGCTGGCAGTTCCAAAAGATCGGGAAAAAAATCATTTTTGGTTGACCCAAAATTCTCATCCAACTGAAAAGCTGTTTGAAAAAATGGTTTTAGTTCATTTTCAAGCATTTTAAAACATTTGTAAATTGGTTTTTAAATTAAAATTTCCATCAACTTTGAAAGGAATTAAAATAAATTGATTAATTCTGGAGGTGTCCAGACAGAACATTTCCATTTTTCAGGATTTTTTTCCTGCTGAAGCAATGAAATCGACACAAACCTGCATTTTTTAGTGGAGAAAAGTTTTGGTTAGAGAATTTCCCCCAGCTCCCCATGGCACAGACATGCCCAGCAGTAGCAGAGCGGGGGCTCCGGGACATCCAGAGACGGGCGCTCGGTAGGGCAATCCCTGTAATAGTCATTGCTCCGGACGGAATCATGGTGACCAGCAAAGCGGAGACGTCAAATGGAGCCAGTGAGACTCACGGGGACACGACCTGCCCCTGCCTCAGCTTCATCCGCCATCGCGTTGCCCATTGACCCAGCTCCGTTCGATCTCGCTGAGGTTCCCGACTAACCTCAGTAAGTTGCCTCCTCTGCAGATTTCACCCACCTCCTTGCTCACCCCCCGTCAGATCATTTGAGTCACTTGAACGCTGGGTCTAGGATAGAGCTTGGAGGCCTCCACTTTTAAGCTTTTGCCATCACACAAAATTCCCATGAATTCTGGCTCTGTTTTCTAGAGACACAAGGTGGGGGAAGAGATGAGTGTCCGAGCAGCACTGAGCTCTTCTGCAGGTCAACGGAGCTCCAGAGCTTGTGTCTCTCCCCAGCAGAAGCTGGTCCAATAAAAGCTTTTCCCTCACCCACCTTTTCTGTCTAGTATCCTGGGACCCACACGGCTACAACAACGCTGGAAACTCCTCTGCTCTCTGGCTGTTGTCCCATTTCTCCTCCATGCCAGTCCCTTGCCTCCTGCCCCAGCACTGCTTCGATTCCTTACTGCCCCACAGCGAGGGAGTTTGCCAAAGGCTTTTTGACAGTCCAAATCAAGTACGTCGACTAGATCTTCTCTTCTCCCTAAGCCTGGGATGTTCAAAGCAGCCGAACGGAGGCCCAACTCCCAGGGAGTTTCAACAGACGCTGGCCCCCTCGCTTCCAGTTTAGCCTTTGAAAATCTCCCTAGTTCGCTCACACACCATTCCATGAGTGGGGCTGCTTTTCCTTTGCACAAACTGAGCCGCTTTATCCCTGCAGCTTGCATTTACAAGCTTTCAGCAGATCATCAGTGATGACAAGCAATAATTTAACACTGCATTAAAAACTCTTACCTTCAGCCGCACCACGGTTCCGTTCACCTCCAAGTTCTCTGTAATATCGAAGAGGTGAACTGACCTGTCGAGCACGGCCCCTTCCTCTCTATATAGTCCAATGACACAGTCTGATTAATCTAGAAACTGGGAGTAACAGTGAATGATTTACTGAAATGTAATAAATTGCACAACCCCCATACCTGGCCACTCCCTCTTCAAATACCATTCAGATCGACCCTTTCTCAATCCATCAGCTATTGTTTTATTGAACTTGTCCCATACTGTCTGCTGGTTCATGCAACAGAGATACGGGGCGATCCTCAGCTCAGTCACGGGTAGAGTTGCAACGTTTGCATACCAGAGGTGTTTATCCAGATCCTGAGGTGCTGTAAATGATAGAGGAACCGGTAAATTCACAGCAGCTGGGGATCTGGCTCCATTGATTCCACTGGAGCAAGGACCAATTGATACCAAATGGGGGTCGGGTGAGATTGTCAGAATGAAACTAAAGATGGCCATGGAGTTGGCCCCGTTACAACAGCTCCCCGCCCATTCCCAGAACAGGTTGTTAAATTCCTTCTCATTCAATTGTGTTAATATTCACTGGGGACAGATTTTCTTATCTGCCCCATACCAGGGGGTGGCATCAAACTGGGTCTCATGTGCATGAGGTCGCACCCGGCTGGGGGAATTTAGTTACAGAATAACTGAGCAGAGAAGATTGTTTCAGCCTTGGCTGCATTTCAGGCCAGCTTTGCTCCCGGAGGTTGTCAAGATGGGCAGGGGGCTTCCACACAGAATACAGGTGTTAGGCTCTCCAGGAGTCTAATGAGAGAGAGCGGCTGGAGATCAACTGATGAACAGTGCCATGGAAAAGCTGGGGATTAGTTATAACCACATATGAACTCCCAGCTCAGATTCAGCCAGGCAGCGTGGTCTGGTAGTGGCACCTCACTGAATCTGCAGCCTTGTTCTCTAGGATCTCATCTGCCATTGAACGCACATGAGTAAGGTCGGGTGGATACCAGAAACGTTTGCTGGCACAGCTCTGCGGGTCGGGGCGCGTGATCTCCTGGGACATCGCTGTGCAGGCCAAAGCCCCAGCATGGGGCAGTTATACCGGCAGAAAACCCCTTTTACCCATAGACGTTATTTCTGCCTCCTACTGATGCTGTCCCACGGTGTGTAACTGAAACATTCATTGGCGCAAGAGCCTGAGTCTTCCAACCTCCAGGTCCATCCTTCTCTCACTTGTGCGCTCGTTCACTGTGGTCCAACAAACAGGGGGACTCTCACGTAGGAGCAGGGAGGGGATTTTCCCTCTGGCTTTGGCCCTGGGGCGACGCTGCTGGGATCCAGTGTCCAGTTCCTTGGCCCACGGTTCAAGGGGGTGGTTGGTCGATTGCAGAAGAGCCACGAGAATGAGGAAAGAATTAGAAAACCTGCTTCATCACAACAGACTCCAGCAGCTCGGTCCACTGAGCTTAGCACAGAGAAGGTCCAGGGGTGACATGATCCCGGCCTGTCAGTCCCTACACGGGGAACGAATATTTACTAATGGGCTGCTCGACCCAGCAGAGGAAGGTCTGACGTGATCCCATGGCTGGAAGCTGGAGCTGGACAAAGTCAGACTGGGAATAAGATGAACGTGTTTACCAGGGAGTGGAATTACCCCTTGGAACAGTTTCCGACGGCTCCTGCTGGGTTCTCCGTTGGTGGCTGATTTCAAGGCGAGCCTGGGTGCTTTTGCTGAGAGACCTGCTCTGGGAATCCTGTGGGGGACATTCCCTGGCCTGTGACACAGGAGGCCAGACGCGATGGCCCTGGTGGGTCCCATCTGGCCTGGGGATCTGCGACTCTTTAAATAGTTTATCCCAAGTGGAAGATCTGGAAAAGGAGAGATTGAGCGAGACCCCCCCGGAAGGACCTACAGCCTGGGGGTCAGGCCGTGCCCCTGGAAGGGACGTCCAGGCAAAGGGAAGCATCACACCAGCCTCTCCCACAGCCAGGATGAGCGCTCTAACCACTAGGCTGCTGGACACCACGAGGCTTCCTCATCCGGCCATATTGTGGGGGGCTCGGCGTGCTCCATGACACGTGCTGGACTGGGCTGCTCTCCCCTTAGCTCTGTCCTGCCTCAGCCAGCCCCAGCTCACACGGAGGATGGGCCCTGGGCTCCTGACTCCCACACTGGTCTGCTGCGCTGTCAATCAGGCCAACCTGGAGCGCTGGCCTCTCCCCATTGGCCCTGGGCCCTGTCAGTCTCAGGACAATGACTCCTCTTCAGCCCGCCCCCTTTCTTTGGGTACTGAGAGAGGGCTGACCAACCCCTCCCATTTCAGAGAGAGGCCAACCATGAGGGTGACGAGACGTCCCGATATTAGGGGCTTTGTCTTATATACACAACTATCCCCCTCTCCCCGCAAAAAAAAGTGTCTGATTTTTCACTCTTGCTCTCTGGCCACCCTACCAATGGCCATTGACAGTAGGACACGAGGAGCCAGTCTGGCCCAGCGGGGTGGGCAGGAGCCTCGGGACACTGGCTGCCTGGTGGTTGTCTGGCGTTCTGCAGGTCTGGTGCCAAGGAGGGGATGGTGCTAAGATGGGGATTTGCAGGCGTACAATGAACTGGGTGAAAGTTTCCAACTGAAGCTTTTCTCGGCGAAGCGCATGTCCCCGGGGGCCTGAAGATGCACTGCGAGTTCTTGCCATGAAATCTTCAGCTAACGAACACCAGGGTCAGAACTCCCACCCCCGCCCTAGGTAACTGTTATATTGAACTTGAACTATATTGAACTTGCTTTGATCCACCAGAGTGTGCAGCTTCGCACCCTCCACCCCCACCCTGCTCCCCCGGAGCACTGTTTTACTGCGTTATATCTGAATTTGTGCTATATCGGGTGCAGTGGTGAGCTGCAGCCAGTTCGCACCGGTTCGCGAGAACCGGTTGTTAAATTTAGAAGCCCGTTTAGAACCGGTTGTTCCTGGAGGGACAACTAGTTCCAAAAGGGCTTTTAAATTTAACTAAAGCTCTAGTAGCTCTCTACCCTTCCCCCAGCCCCAGCTCACCTCACTCCGCCTCCTCTGCTGAAGCGCCTCCGGCTTCTCCTCCCCCTCCCCAGCTTCCCGCAAATCAGCTGTTCGCGTGGGAAGCCTGGGAGGGCTGAGAAGAAAGCAGAGCTTGAGCTGAGGCTGGGGCTGGGGCTGGGGGGGCAGGGGTGCCAGCGGGAGGAGGGCTCCAGGCGCCGCGCCGCCCGGCAAGGTCGCGGCCAGATCCTGGGGTGGGGCAGCGAGGCTCCTGCCCCCCGGGTCCAGCTGTGACCTCGCAGTGCAGCATATCGTGGCTCCGGCCCGGCCCCCGGGTCCTGCCGTGAACTCGGCCCGGTGGCGCGGCTCCTGCCCAGCCCCCCGGGTCCGGCCCTGGGTCCGGCCGGGCAGCCCGGTTCCTGCCCGGTCCCTGGATCCGGCCCGGCAGAGTGGCTCCTGCCCGGCCCCCGGGTCCGACGCCGATGTCAGCTGCGTGGCTCCGGTCCCAGCCCCAGCTCAGCTGGGCCCCCACCTCCCGGCAGTGCGGTAAGGGAGCAGGGAGCGGGTGTTGGAGAGAGGGCAGGGGAGTTCGGGGTGGGGGTGGATAGGGTTTGGGGGTCAGAGGGCAGGAACAGGGGATTGAACGGGGCAAGGGTCCCGGGGGGGCAGTCAGGAAGGACCAGGGGTTGGATGGGGTGGTGGGGGGCAGTTAGGGGTAGGGATTCCAGGGACAGTCAGGGGACAGAGAGAAGGGGTGGCTGGATGGTGTTGGGGTCCTGGGGTGCCATCAGGAATGAGAGAAGGGGTTGGATGGGGTGGCAAGGGGCAGACAGGGACAGGGAAGGGGGGTGGATAGGGCACCGGTCCCAGGGGGGGCTGTCAGGAACATGGGGAGGTTGGATGGAGCAGGAGTCCCCTGGGGGGGGCATGACCCCTCATGGGGTGAGGAGGAGGGAACCGGTTGTTAGTATTTTGGCAGCACATCACTGATCGGGTTGTGTTTGTGGTAGAGTTGTGTATATATATATATATAGGGAAGAGGAGCTCAGGCCGGGGAAGAAAGGAAAATGCCCCATCTCTGTTCTGCTCACTAACACACAGGGGGCTGAAGGTCAGAGATTCCCCAGCATAGAACTGACGGCCAAGGAACCGTCACGGTGATCCAGTCTGGTTTCCTGCACAGCCCAGGCTGACGAATGTCCCCCTGTGAGTTCCCCATGTAGCCCATGACATCTGGTCCAGAAAGAGGTGCCAAAATGTGACTGGCCGAGTCGTTTACGATCCGGCTTGGTCCATGCTGAAAGCTTAGGTCAACAGAACGGTGGTGCTCAGCTGAGTGCTTTGATCCTTCCGGTCAAAGAACCAAACCCCTGGCAGCCCTACCCACAAGCCCCTGGCCTAAGTGACCACGAGAAGACTGGGGATGCAGCCCCCCAGGGATCCTGGGCCCAGCCTTGTTGGGGTTACAAAGACTCTGCCATGCAGGAGAGAGGAAGGGGAGCCCTCGAGAGCAGGCTGGCCTCTGGGTGAAGGACTTGGAGCGAGGACTCAGATCCTGCCACCATCCGATACCACCGGGGCAGTGCAGATTCCAAGAAAGTTCCCCGCAGTAGCGGGACCATCCCCCACTGGCATAGACAAGGCCTCAGAGCACCTCTGCTGTATCTGGGTGAGGGAGGAGGAGAACTGCGTAGTGTGAGAATCACACCTTGCATTTGTGTGTGGGGCAGACCCTCAGTTTCCCAGGTCCCACCAAGTCATTAAAGTTTGTGATGCCCTCAGATACCATGGCAAGAACTCCAGAGACAGGTGCAGGCAGTGAGTCCATCGTTCCGCGCAGCACAGTGCTGGGTTAGAACAGCGGGTGTGAAATACGTCCTGGAGTATCACCCCACAGCGAGAAGGAAAAGACGTATTGCCTGTGGTAGGGCTGCCGTGGAGAGCACAGTGTGTGATCATGGAATCAAAGGCTGTAGCACACTGCAAATGCACCAGGGATTGAATTAAACTTCTACTGGCAACGTGTGGGACCTATGAACTTTGGCACAGATAAATGACCCAACAGTCACCCCTAAATTTGAGGGGCCTGGGAACAGAGTGTTTAAAGGGGCGGTTTGTCCGTAACGACACCAGCCAGCCACAGGGACGTGAGCTAACCCCGGCTTTGGGATATTGTAGGACGGGAATGTCTGCAGATGTCTGACCACAAGCCGGCCATGGCAAGGAATTGACGTGTCTGAGAATAAGCTGAGATCAGTAACATCCTAATCTACAGGAGAAGGGACCCCGACATTGGCAGGGTGAGGAGATACAGATAAGGCGCAGGGGAGAAGCCCCTACTGAATAGGCATTAGGCACAGTGGAATCAGTATAACATATTTAAAAGTCGTACCCTAGCTTGTGGGCAGGGGGTGAGTGAAATGTAGCATTTGGGGGTCCCCAGATCACAGCCACTGGAAACAATGAGGCAGGTGATGGTGAGGAGGAAGACAATGGCTAACGTTTCCAGTTGTTCCATAAGGGACATGTGTGGGGATGAGCAGATGGGCATTGTGTATTACCGCTGTCCTCCTTCCTGGGCTGGAGCATTTGGGACTAAGCTAAAAATGCTGATCCATTATTAGAAACACAGAAGTTTCCTACAGTGCGAGGGCTGCAACCGGCTCCATCAGGGACCCTAACTGAACTGCAATTTTAATAACACTGGGATGGATCTAGGGCCCAGAATCTGCCAGACCTCCCAGCAATCACTGGGAATTTGTAAGTAATCAATAGAATTAACATACGATTCCGAGCTCGGGCTGCAACGTGCAGGAATCAGGTGCTGCGTGGGCCGTGCCGGGCGGCGGTCAGGAGAGCAGCTTCACCAGCAGCAGCCCAGTCAGGCCTGGCAGGTAGAGGGCAAAGGAGAATCTCCCCAGAGCCGGGCTGGCCCCACTGGGGGGTGTTTTCTCCACAGGTTTGGAGGTCGCCTGGGTGAACACGTACGTGTAGATGGTAGAACTCAAGGCAGTTTCACTTTTAATGTTTTGTGCAGATGCAGTAGCACAGCCTTTTGCAACAAATGTTGCTTGACATGAAGGAGCTGTACCTGAGGGAGAAAAACAGCCTGCTATTAGGCGCAGGCAGCTCTGGTTCCTTCTCTGCCCCCAGAACCTCTGTCTCCACCATCCAGCGGTTCCCACCTCTGCCTCCCGTTCCTACCCCCCGGTGCTCTCCATGCTCTCGCTGTAACCGGCCATGGCAGGGCGGGCATCTGGTCCCCTCCTGCCTCCCCCGCGCCCCTTTCTGCAGCTTCACAAGAGACTGAAGCTGGAGTTTGGAACCAGCTGATCTCCGGGGGCGGCTCCTTCCCCAGCGCGCGGCCCCCCGGGGAACACGCCCGGCTCTCACCGTCCCCGGCAGCCCCAACTGCTCGGTTCAGTTATTTTATAAACACCCCAAAGCGCTGGGAGTCCTGGACACACACTGAGAACAGGAGCTTCCGCACTGAGCAATAGCTTAGTTGCGTTAAACATAAAGCGAGTGGGGTCTAGTGGTTAGAGCAGTGGTTCTGTGAGCCAGGACTCCTGGGTTCTCTCCCCAACTCTGCATCATCGAAATAACAGCCCTTCCCATGGCAAGAGACGTGTTGTCATAACGCCAGGGGCAGGGCGGCACTGCTGAGAGGCGGGAGCTGGCCTGGAAGGGAAAACTCCCCAATTCCTCTCTCCTTCCCCCTGGACAAGAAACCCCCTTGGCCGCCCTTACCCTCCAAAGGCCCAGCACAGGCCAAGGGTCTGGGAGACTCTAGGGGCTTGTCTACACTACAGTTTACAGTGGTATAAGTTATGTCACTCAGGGATGTGAATAAGCCACTCCCCTGAGCAAGTTTCACCAACCTAAGTGCTGGTGTGCACAGCGCTATGCTGGCGGAGGAGCTTCTCCCAACGACGGACCTGCCGTCGCTCGTGGAGGTGGATTTATTATGCCGACTGGAGAGCTCTCTCCTGCCAGCACAGAGCATCTTCACCAGATGTGGTACAATGGTGCAGTGTAGACTGGACCTAGGTTTCACCAGCTCTCTGGGGAGCAGGGCCGGCTCCAGACCCCAGCGCGCCAAGCGCGCGCTTGGGGCGGCGTGCCGCGGGAGGGTGGCAGGCGGCTCCGGTGGACCTCCCGCAGGCATGCCTGCGGAGGTCCACCGGAGCCACGGGACTGGCAACCTCCAGAGCGCCCCCCGCAGCATGCTGTCCTGCTTGAGGCAGCGCAATTCCTAGAGCTGCCCCTGCAGGGCAGTTCCTGAGGTGTGAGATTCCTGGGTAGCTCCCGCTCTGCAGCCAGCTGGCAGCATTTACCTTTCTCTAGGTACCCAGCGAAATCGACGCAATAGGTCTCATCCCCGGTACAAGGGGTGATTTGGCTGTGGCAGGGATCAGAGTTCAGAGCGAAGCAGGTTGCGCACTGCAGCCCATTCGCGGTGGTGCTCCCCGTGGGCGCTGAGAACCGAGAGAGAGAGAGACACATGGTTACACGGTGGATTAAAGTTCATTTATCTCGTGTTGTGCACCTGCTGTCCCGCATTGCCCATGCATGCAAAGGCCCCACCCCCAGCCTGACGGCACATCTCTGTCTGTCTGTGAAACGGCAACCTCTGAACCTCACAGCCAATAAATTCCAGAATTTCTGGGCATTTTCTAGGCACCCAAGGCCAGAATTCTGCCATCTTTGGGAGAAATCGGAACCCCACCACCACCCTCGCCAGCTGATCAGCCCAGCCACCTCTGCGACTGTCTCAGATCAAACAACTGGTCGATGGCCCCATGACACCCCATCTCTGCTCAGCCCAGCATCCCCGGGGGTGTAACATGGTGACACCCGGAATGACCCGTCTCCCAGAAATAAAGGAGGATGGTGAGGGGGGAGGGGGAATGTGGGCGAAGGGGGAATATACACAGACCTGGCATGGGGGGTAGGGGGGAATGGGGCAAAAAGGGGACGGGGTGCCCTGAATGGCAGAGCAGGGGAAACTGGAATAAAAAATTGTCTCCAAGGCATTCCAAGAATTTGTTGGACAATCTGTGCCCAGCTGTGTTATTTTCCCAACAAATCTCTGGGTGGCTGAAGTCCCCCTTCACCACACGTCCTGGGCTTTGCATGATTGTGTTAGTTATTTAAACACAGCCTCATTCACCTCTTCTTCCTAGTTAGCTGGTCTGGAGCCATCCACTACCATGACATCCCCCTGGTTTTTCCCCTTTTATCCTTCCCCAGAGACTTTCATCACATCCGTCTCCTATTCCCATCTCAGCCTTAGAGCAGGTGCAGAGACCTTTGCTATCCAAGGCAACCCCTGCTCCCGCAATCCCTGCCTGCCTGCCCGGAGCAAGCTGTGCTCCTAGGTGTGGATATCCCACCCGTGTGTGTTCTCCCCACACGGCTCTGTTACGCCAGTGATGTCACAGCTGGGATCACTCACTGCTTCAAACGCTGAAAGCGACAGGAAACCACATTGTTTGGGGAAATGGCCAAACGGGCGGTTTTGAATTGTTCGCACAAGGGCCGATGGGACAAAACTGGACGGCGATGAACAGCGCCAGGGCTCCGAACCCAGTTTCCAGCCATCAGACAAGGGAGGTCTTGGAGCAGCTTCCCACGGGAAGAGTTGGGGGCAAAGCCCCCAGCTAGTTTGAAGGTGGAGCCTGACAGGTTCAGGGAGGTTTAGACTGGAGCCCATCCCGGCTGCTGCCCCCTCTCTCGCGTGCAGCCCTCGCCCGTCTGATTTCACATGGGCCCCAACTGTTCCAGCCCCTGGTTTGGGGACCTGCCAGCGACAGGCATTTCAGTGGCGACAGAAATGACATTCGAGTGAATGGACGTTGCGGGCAGTAAAGGGGAGAAATGGGAACAAATACAATTGTGCCGGGGCTGGTCCATATGACCCATTTGACTCTGGCAATGGGTGAGGGGATGTAAGGTGTTGTGGAAAAATCGACCACACCTTTGAATTTTGGATCAGGCAGCCGGAGGCACTTTTATTATAGTACAAGCATGCATGCAGGGAGAGGGTTAAGCTCCCCTCTGCCTGTTACAAATTTTACCAGGCTTATAAAGGTTAAAACCGCAAATTAGCATTTACTTAAAATTCCCTTATTTGGGAGTATCAATTGTACCATTAGCAAGCTACTTCAGTTTTCTCCCATATATGGTGTTTCCTTTTATTGTTTCTGGGCGGTTTTTTGTTGGTGGTCTGCCAGTCTTAAGACCCTTTCTTTGTGGTTACATTATACAGGCTAAAATTCATAAAGCAATCTAAAAACAAGCTGAACACTCCTTTCTTATTTCCTTCTTTTGGTTCCTCATTTTCCCTGAATGCCCTCTGTACAGATAAACATATTAAAAGCAGAAATGCAAACCTTGGCTTTATATATAACAGTTGTCTAGACTATAGGCCTTTGGGCCTAATACAATAAATGCTGCAAGCAAATAATAACCTAGGCTGGACAGGGGGGGCAAATTTTCCCTATCAAAGGGTTCGGCGGGGTGTAAATCTACCCTGCCTGCCACGGCCCAGCTGTCCACGTGTGCCCTGCTGACGCATGTGAACCGTTCGTTAATGTGCTTTGAGCTGGTGCCCTTCGAAAGTGCTCAAATGATCTGTTCACGAGCATCAGCAGGGGGCACACGGAGAGCTGGATTCACACCCCAGCTCAGCGCCATCTCACTGTGCGTGTGGACAAGCCATTAAAGAGGGATGGTAAAAACAGACCCATAACTTACCTGCCAGTGTGCCCGAGTTACAGTTATCTGCATTGTTGCATCATGTGGTGCTGCAGATACTTGCCCTTCCCAGCAGTGATAGTGACGGAGTCTTTTATGCCACTGTTATAGTCACTCAGACAGCATCTGGAGAAGCCCGTGAACTTTGACCCATCTGTTGTAACTAAGAAAACAAAGAACAGAAATGAGAGGCTGGGAGGGCAACCTCGAGTCGGAGCAGGGAGGTTATTTTTTACCTCCATATTTGGCCCTGGGGCGACGCTGCTGGGATCCTGTGTCTAGTTCTGGGCCCCACCATTCAGGAAGGAGGTCAGGTCGGTAGTGGGGAGGGGTCAGAGAAGAGCCATGGGGATGATTGAAGGGTTAGAAAACCTGCCTTAGCGCGAGAGACGCCAGGAGCTCGATCCGTGGAGCTGAACACAGAGACGGTTCAGGGGCGATGTGGTCCCCGTCTGCCAGAACGGGGAACAAACATTCACTGACGGGCTTCTCAGTCGGGCGGCGGAAGGTCGGACGCCGTCCCGTGGCTGGGAGTTGGAGCCGGACAGACTCAAACTGGGAATAAGGGGAAGGTTTTTCACAGGGAGGGTTGTTAACCACTGGGACCATCTCCCAGGGGCCGCGGTGGATTCTCCATCAGGGACAATGTGTAAAGCCAGACGGGAGGTTTCTCTCCCAGCTCTGCCCTAGGGATGATCTGGGGCAGGTCTCTGGCTTGTGCTGAGCAGGGGGTCAGACGAGATGATCCCAACGTCTAGGACTCGGTGGCCGTGTCTGCACTGCAGAGTGAACCCGGGTTAACCACACCCTGGGGTGAGCGTCCGCACTGCGAAGCCTCCCGGGGTTTAGATCCACCCGGACACCACCCGGCCGGTGCTGCACTAACCCCGGGGCAGCGCTAGGCCTTTGGGGGCATGTCCCAGGGCTCCTAGCACTGCCCTGTGCTGGGCCTTTCTCTGCTGTGAGTGTCTGCGACAGCGTCTCTGCCTGAGAGCCGGGTAGAGCCGGAGCCGGCTGCAGGGAACATGGGGTTTGAAACATCACCAAGGGCTGTGTAAACCAGCAAGTGATTTCAGTGCAGCAAAATGGGACAAGCATAAGGGCAGGAAAACATAGGCCCAAAGGAATTATGGGAAGGCATTATGGAGGACTCTCAACATCGCTGTGAGGTTTACTCTCTTTAATGTAATGGAAGGATGAACAGAACTGGGTCTGTAACTAAGGTTTTTTATTCCAAAGGGCAAACATTGAGAAATGACGGGAACTAGTGAAATCCGCCGGCCTGAAGAGCTCAGGGAGCTGAACAAAGAGAAGGTTTGGAATCTCTTTAAGTCAACTGGGCAAAAACTGCCTTGAATATGCACCCCAAGCCAGGGGAAGAAAGTTGTACGGCAGGGCTCCAGCCCTGAGCAGGGGACTAACCGCTTCAGACAGGACCCTGGGAGCAAGCTGACAGACTACAAGGGATCTCAGCGCCAATCTCCTGTTTTTTACATGATTCAGAACGTACATTTCTACCAAAGCAACTTCGCTTGTTGCAGCACAGCCGTCCTTTGGGGAACTGAAAACTTAGTGAATGAAATTCAGTAAATAAAGCCCAAGGGGTGAAATCCTGGCCCCACTGAAGTGAATGGGAGATCTGCAATATGGAGCCAGGATTCCAAACCACCGTGTCTTCCAGTTGCTACGTAAGAGTCTGTAACGTTGCCTGAGCGTCGAGCACAGACTGAGTGTTCTGTGCCGGGTGAATGTGCTTTGTTGATGGACTGTGTTGGGGTTGGTCTTAGCGATGAGGTGAGGCTGGTGACAGGATGTGCCTGGATTGACGGCAATGTCACCTACCCAGTGTATTTTCTTCTGCCACCGTAATGCAGCCGCCTGTAGCCTTTGGTACTGTGCAAAGCTCTGCCACACTCTGGCAGGTGTCTCCTGCGATGATGCACTTGTTACATTTCAGGTTCTCACCTGGAGAAAGAAGAACAAGTGTTTCCTTCTTACTGTGACATGTCTTTTAGCCCCAGTCTTCCCCCTCTGCTCCAAATGAGCCGAGGCGTTAACAGACCCAATTTCCTCCCGGACACTCGGCAATTGCACAATTTCAGCCGCCGGGCCAGCGGTACTGGGGGATCAAACTGGGGATGGGTGAAGGGGCTGATGCTTTTTCCAAGCTCCGCCCACAAAATAAGCTCCGCCCACCCATAAGCTTCCGTTGTGCAGGTATTTACAGTACTGGAGAGTCGCTCCCTTCGCAGCCTGTGTTGGTAGAGTCTGTCGCACCGCCAGGGGTTCCAGGCAGCCCCCATGGCCCTCACAGACTCCTCAGATGCCTCTCCCCCATTTCTATCTCAGGGATGCCATGCAAGCCCCCTACCTCATGCCAGGGGCTCTGTGTACCCCATCCCACATGTCTCCCATTCCCCCCACCCCCATGCCAGGGGCTCTGTGTGGCCCCCATTCCTCCTCCCCAACACTATCATCCATCTTTCTGTCTGGAGATCAGCTGCTCAGGGTGTAACATGTTACGCTTCATGGGGACGCTGACAGAGCTGGGCTGGGGGGATTGATGGGCTGGAAGATGTCAATGGCGCCACCAACTGTGATGCCAGAAACTTTGGAATTGATCACATGCAGGATTCAGATGTTATCACGATGCACAGAAATAGGGAAATGCCATTGAGGTGAAAGCAGCCAGGCTCTCTGGGCTCTCAGCCGGCCAGCAGAGGGGTCTGACGGAAAGGTTTGGGGTACAGAAGCCATTGTCTTGGCCCCCAGACTCATGGGGATTGATCCCCATTGACAAGGCTCCCGGATGGACTAGCCCTCAGGTTTACAGCCCAGTTACACGGCCCTGAGCCTCCGGGACATAAAAGTGGCTTAAGGACAAACCAACTTTGCACACATCCCTCTGGATCAGCCCTGCCATTGCAATATATGGGGAATGGGAAGGGTGGAAATTGTCAGGCAAAAAACTGTGTTAAACAGAACAAAAGGATGTTCCTTGTCCCTTATTCTCTGAATTACCATAGACAGAAGTAGCATTATCCCCCGCGCATGGGCATGCGCAGACCTCTTGGGGACATGTAAAGTGTATAATCACTGCCCTTTAGTCCTTATGTACAAACAGCTTCGCAACTTTTCTTTTAGAGAGGCTTAGATTTTCAGGCTATGACGATGATCATAGCCTGAAACCCGAGAACCTCACCCAGCCATTCCTCCCTGCAGCCCATATCTGATACTTGAGCTTTTTAGAAGGACGTCCAATCTCAACGTAAAGATTCCAAGTGATGGAGAATCCACCCCCCTCCTCTTGAGAACCTGCTGCCAGGGTTAATTCCACCTTGGACTGGTCTAAATTCAACTCCCAGCCATTGGAGCTCGTTCGGCCTCTGTTTGCTCGGTTGGAGAGCCCTCTGCTACCGGAAATTGTAGGCCTGATTCCAGGTCACACTCAGTCCCCTAACAGTGTAATTTACTCCTGTATTTATTCCCCTTTCTGCTGCCAAAGCTGGGCAGAGGGGCCTTCGAGGAAATAAGAATTCAGGGCAATGTCCCGTAATGGTGCCCCTCAGGCCTGGTCTACACTATACAGGTTGTTATAGCTACGGCACTTGTGGGGGGAGGGAGATCCACATCCTGAGCACTGTAGCTAGGCCGATCTAGTCCCTGGAGTAGGTGCAGGTCGATGTGTGGATCCCACAGGGATAGAAAAACCTCGTCCATTGGCATAGGCGGTGTCTTCACTATGGGGCTCTGCCGGCCCAGCAACAGCGCTGCGGGTAAGTCACTACAGCAGCCGTACTGTAGACAGGGCCCTGTACCCCACCCAGAGCTAATCCCCCCTCCCTGCATAGATTGTTCCCAGGACTGGGGATCCGTGGGGTGTAAAGTTTCCAAGTCCAGAGGGGGGGTTACATGGCCACAGCAGCGAGTGACTCACCTTGTGCACTCGTTGTAGCTAGGAGAGCAGGGAGCAGGCAGAGGATGAAGGACACCATCCTGGTGCTGGGAGGCACCCTGGGCTGGGCTCGGAGCTGAACGGAGCTTCTCACGGCTGACACGGCGAGCGCTGCCAGAAGGGAGGAGGAGAGAGTCAAGTGGGAAATGAGGAGGAAAAGGGAATAACAGCCGAGATCTTGGAGGGGTGCGGAAGCACCAGCCAACAGAGCCGCACAAATAACCGATTTTATGGTTTGCTGGCAGTTCCAAAAGATCGGGAAAAATCATTTTTGGTTGACCCAAAATTCTCGTCCAACTGAAAAGCTGTTCGAAAAAATGGTTTTAGTTCATTTTCAAGCATTTTAAAACATTTGTAAATTGGTTTTTAAATTTAAAATTTCCATCAACTTTGAAAGGAGTTAAAAAAAATTGATTAATTCTGGAGGTGTCCAGACAGAACATTTCCATTTTTCAGGATTTTTTTTCTAGAATTTTTTTCCTGCTGAAGCAATGAAATCGACACAAACCTGCATTTTTCAGTGGAGAAAAGTTTTGGTTAGAGAATTTCTCCCAGCTCCTCATGGCACAGACATGCCCAGCAGTAGCAGAGCGGGGGCTCCGGGACATCTGGAGACGGGCGCTCGGTAGGGCAATCCCTGTAATAGTCATTGCTCCGGACGGAATCGTGGTGACCAGCAAAGCGGAGACGTCAAATGGAGCCAGTGAGAGTCACGGGGACACGACCTGCCCCTGCCTCACATCTTGTTACACCAAATAGATTGAATGTAGAAGGAAACAGTTAAACAGCAAGTCAGCCTATAGCCTGGGTACATATTGCCAGACGGCCAGGGCCCCAGCCAGCCTATGGGTCCATTGATTTCAACAGTTACCCTGGTGAACACTGGCTGGGGATCCGGCCCCTTGAGTCTGATGGAACTAAGGCCCATTGACCCCAGCTGAGATCTGGGCCATGGACCCCAATGGAGCTACAACCCATTGACCCCAGCTGGGATTTGGCCCCATTGAGTCCAGTCGAGCTATGGCTGATTGACCACACCACGGCCCTGGCCCATTGACTCCAATGGAGCTACCGACCCCAGTTGGGATCTGGCCCATTGACTCCAATGGAGCTATGACTGATTGACACCAGCTGGGAATCAGGCCCAGTTTTCACTCCCTCGTCCGTATTTGCTCCAGGTCTGCACTGTCCCTTCTGACATGGGGCGACCAGCACGGCCTGTGGGGCGCCAGGGTCAGAGCATCCTGCTGGTCAGCAGAGGGGCACTGCAGTGTTTTCACATTATCTCCATCCCCTTTTCCAACGTCTTCTTCGCTTTTCTCTTCTGCAGCCGCACAGCGAGCTGAGGTGTCCACTGATCTTCCTACAGGGATGCTCAGGTCCCTTCCCTGAATCAGCTGGGTTCAGTTAGAACCGGTCAGGTCTAGGAGGCTTCAAACCCCTCAGCCCCCATGTGCGTTACTTTGCATTAATCAAAACAACTTCACCTGCCATCGCATTGCCCATTGACCCAGCTCCGTTCGATCTCCCTGAAGTATCCGAAGAACCTCAGTAAGTTGCCTCCTCTGCAGATTTCACCCACCTCCTTCCTCACCCCCTGTCAGATCATTTGAGTCACTTGAACGCTGGGTCTAGCATAGAGCTTGGAGGCCTCCACTCTTAAGCTTTTATCCCTGCCACTTGCACCTGAAATATATCTCCAGCCTTTACCCACTTTCAGCAGATCATCAGTGATGACAAGCAATAATTTAACACGGCATTAAAAACTCTTACCTTCAGCCGCACCACAGTTCCGTTCACCTCCAACTTCTCTGTAATATCGAAGAGATGCACTAACCTGTCTAGCACGGCCCCTTCCTCGCTATATAGTCGAAGGACACAGTCTGATTAATCTAGAAACTGAGAGTAACAGTGAATGATTTACTGAAATGTAATAAATTGCACGACCCTCATACCTGGGCACTCCCTCTTCAAATACAATCCAGATCGACCCTTTCTCAATCCATCAGCTATTGTTTTATTGAACTTGTCCCATACTGTTCGTGCAACAGAGATAAGAGGCGATACGCAGCTCAGTCACAGGGGTAGAGGTGCAACGTTCGCATACCAGAGGTGTTTATCCACATCCTGAGGTGCTGTAAATGATAGAGGAACGGGTAAATTCACAGCAGCTGGGGATCCGGCTCCATTGATTCCACTGGAGCAAGGACCAATTGATACCAAATGGGGGTCGGGTGAGATTGTCAGAATGAAACTAAGGATGGCCATGGTGTTGGCCCCATTACGACAGCTCCCCGCCCATTCCCAGAACAGGTTGTTAAATTCCTTCTCGTTAAATTGTGTTAATATTAATTGGGGAAAGTTTTTCTTATCTGCCCCATACCAGGGGGTGGCATCAACCTGGTCTCAAGAGCACGACATCACACCCAGCTGGAGGAATTTAATTACAGAATAACTGAGTGGAGAAGAGCGTTTTGACCTTGATTGCTTCCAGGCCAGTTTTGCTCT
This sequence comes from Mauremys reevesii, assembly GCF_016161935.1. Classification (NCBI taxonomy): domain Eukaryota; kingdom Metazoa; phylum Chordata; order Testudines; family Geoemydidae; genus Mauremys; species Mauremys reevesii. Next base: position 20,367,165 of record NC_052646.1, read on the forward strand.
TGGAGATCGTAGAGATGGGTAGGGGGCTTCCACACAGAATCCAGGTGTTAGGCTCTCCAGGAGTCTAACGAGAGAGAGTGGCTGGAGATCAACTGATGAACAGTGCAATGGAAAAGCTAGGGATTAGTTATAACCACATATAAACTCCCAGCTCAGATTCAGCCAGGCGGTGGTGGTCTCCTAGTGGTACCTCACTGAATCTGCAGCCTTGTTCTCTAGGATCTCGTCTGCCATTGAACACACATGAGTAAGGTCGGGTGGATACCAGAAACGTTTTCTGGCACAGCTCTGCGGGTCGGGGCGCGTGATCTCCTGGGACATTGCTGTGCAGGCCAAAGCCCCAGCATGGGGCAGTTATACCGGCAGAAAACCCCTTTTACCCATAGACGTTATTTCTGCCTCCTACTGATGCTGTCCCACAGTGTGTAACTGAAACATTCATTGGAGCAAGAGCCTGTGTCTCCCAACCTCCAGGTCCATCCTTCTCTCTCTCGTGTGCTCGTTCGCTGTGACCCAATAAACAGGGGGACTCTCCCGTAGGAGCAGGGAGGGGATTTTCCCTCTGGCTTTGGCCCTGGGGTGACGCTGCTGGGATCCAGTGTCCAGTTCTGCAGCCCACGGTTCAAGGGGGTGGTTGGTCGGTTCCAGAAGAGCCACGAGAATGAGGAAAGAATTAGAAAACCTGCTTCATCGCGACAGACTCCAGCAGCTCGATCCACTGAGCTTAGCACAGAGAAGGTCCAGGGATGACCTGATCAGAGGAAGGTCTGACGTGATCCCATGGCTGGAAGCTGGAGCTGAACAAAGTCAGACTGGGAATAAGATGAACGTGTTTACTAGGGAGAGGAATTATCCCTTGGAACAGTTTCCGAAGGGTCCTGCTGGGTTCTCCATCAGTGGCTATTTTCAAGGCAAGCCTGGGTGCTTTTGCTGAGAGACCTGCTCTGGGAATCCTGTGGGGGACGTTCCCTGGCCTGTGACACAGGCAGTGGTTTCCCCAGGAATTGAAATTAGGGGGGGTGTTCGAATTTACAGGGGGGGTGTCAGGACCAATGAGATATATAAAAAAGATATGAATAAAGTAAATGTTTTGTTAGGATTATGCAAATTTAACATAAGAATAATGCAAGTTACACCAAAACACATAACAGGTCTAGATTTCTAAAAAAACATACATTTTAAAAAAAAAGTATTTAATTTAAATTGACTTTTGAAAAGTAAGCCATCATAGCGTAAGAGGAAAGTCCTCTCATGGATCAGTAACTGGTTAAAAGATGGGAAACAAAGGGTAGGAATAAATTATCAGTTTTCAGAATGGAGAGATAAAAAGTGGTATCCCTGAGGGGTCGGTACTGGTGCTGTTCAACATATTCATAAATGATCTGGAAAAATGGGTAAACAGTGAGGTGGTAAAATTTGCAGATGATGCAAAATTATTCAAGATAGGTAAGTCCCAGACAGACTGCGAAGAATTACAAAGGGATCTCATGAAACTGGGTGACTGGGCAACAAAAATGGCAGATGAAATTTAATGTTGATAAATGCAAAGTAATGTACATTGGAAAACAATCTCAACTATACATAATGAAGGAGTCTGAATTAGCTGTTAACACTCAAGAAAGATCTTGCAGTCATTGTGGATAGTTCTCTGAAAACATCCACTCAGTGTGCAGCTGCAGCCAGTGATTCCCAACATTCTGTTTGCTTTTTTAAAAAGAACAGGAGCACTTGTGGCACCTTAGAGACTAACAAATTTATTTGAGCATAAGCTTTCGTGGGCTACAGTCCACTTCATCGGATGTAGCCCATGAAAGCTTATGTTCTTTTTGCAGTACAGACTAACATGGCTGCTACTCTGAAACCTTTGCATTTTAAAGAAAGTGATAGATAATAAGACAGAAAATATCATATTGCCTCTATATAAATCCATGGCACATGTACACCTTGAATACTGTGTGCAGATCTGGTTACCCCATCCCAAAAAAGACATACTGGAAAGGCACAAAGTACAGAAATGGGCAACTAAAATGATTAGGAGTATGAAATAGGAGAAGAAATTAAAATGACTGGGAATATTCAGCTTAGAAAAGAGATGACTAAGGGGGGATATGCTAAAGGTCTATAAAATCTTGACTGATGTGAAGAAAGTGAACAAAGTAAATGTTTTGTTAGGATAATGCAAATTTAACATGAGGAAAATGCAAGTTACACCAAAACACATAACAGATCTAGATTTCTAAAAAAATATATAATTTTAAAAAAATGTATTTAATTTAAATTGACTTTTGAAAAGTAAGCCATCATGGGGTAAGAGGGAATATCCTCTCATGGATCAGTAACTGGTTAAAAGATGGGAAACAAAGGGTAGGAATAAATTATCAGTTTTCAGAATGGAAAGAGATAAAAGTGGTATCCTTGAGGTGTCAGTACTGGGACCAGTCCTATTCAACATATTCATCTGGAAAAATGGGTAAACAGTGAGGTGGCAAAATTTGCAGATGATACAAAACTATTCAAGATAATTAAGTCCCAGGCAGACTGCGAAGAGCTACAAAGGGATCTCACACAACTGGGTGACTGGGCAATAAAATGGCAAATTAAATTCAGTGTTGATAAATGCAAAGTAATGCACATTGGAAAGCAATCTCAACTATACATACAAAATGATGGCATCTGAATTAGCTGTTAACACTCAAGGAAGAGATCTTGGAGTCATTGTGGATAGTTCTCTGAAAACATCCACTCCATGTGCAGCAACAGTCACAAAAGCAAACAATGTTGGGAATCATTAAGAAAGGGATAGATAATAAGACAGAAAATATCATATTGCCTCTATATAAATCCATGGTACGTGCACACCTTGAATAGTGTGTGTAGATCTGGTCACTCATCCTAAAAATATATATATTGGAATTGGAAAAGGTACAGAGATGGGCAACTAAAATGATGAGGGGTATGAAACAGGAGGAGAGATTAAAGTGACTGGGAATTTTCAGCTTAGAAAAGAGATGACTAATGGGGTTATGATAGAGGTCTACAAAATCTTGACTGGTGCGAAAAAGTGAATAAGGAAATTTTATTTAATTCTTCACATAACACAAGAACTAGCAGTCACCCAATTAAATTAATAGGCAGCAGATTTAAAAAAAACAAAAGAAAGTATTTCTTCACACAATATAAAGTCAACCCAGGGAACTCTTTGCCAGGGGATGCTGTGAAGACCAAAACTATAACAGGATTTTAAAAAGAACTAGATAAATTCCTGGAGAACAGGTCCATCTGTGGCTATTGGCCTGGATGAGAGGGATGCAACGCCATGCTCTGAGTGTCCCTAGCCTGTTTGCCAGAAGCTGGGAATGGGCAACAGGGGATGGATCACTTGATGATTCCCTGTTCTATTCATTCCCTCTGAAGCACCTGGCCTTGACCACTGTTGTAAGACAGGGTATTGGGCTATATGGACCATGGGTCTGACCCAGTATGACCATTCTTATGTAAAAATTAATTATAATAAAAATGTTTAGTACAGAAACTCCCCAACATAATGACCTTCCAAGATAGCAACAATGTGAGATAACAACCTTGGCAAATACTGCATTTTAAAAATCTTGGCCTACTGGGAAACATATTTATATAAGTTTCCATTCCCAGTCACAAATCCAGCATTCTGGAGCAAACTGACTAAAATATAGTCCAACAAACAAATGTTTATTTAACATGCCCCTCACTTTTCCCTCCACCACTCCACTCACCGGTGTTGTCCTTGGTCAGTGGAGACTCAGAGTTCAGAGGTGCTTTCACGTGAATACACCTTCCAGGTGGGGGACAAAAAGGCACAGTTTGCTCTGGCCACGGCTGTTCGTTGTGCCACCGTTCACTCCACCGCTCTGTTGCCAATGGCCCTGCACAGTCACCTTCTGCTGTCACCTACCACTGTGACCTCTATGAGTTGGTCTCTTGAGGTTCCACCAGCTCTCAGTGATTTCAGCTGAGCTCTCAGTGCGGGAACCTCGCTGCTAGTGCAGTCTGGGCTGTCTCTTACACAAAAACACTGTACCCACAGGAACACTGTCCCCACAACAGGACTAAGCACTTAGACCTGATTGTCAGTGATTTCAACTGCAGTGGTCACTTAACAGAACAAAAGACTATCTATGGAGCCTAGTCAGCTCTGTCTTTAAACAGTGGAGAGGGACAGGTCCCCACCCTCTCTCTTGATGCCTTCAAATCATCACAGGCTAAGCACAGTTCTACTGCCCTTTACTCATACAATAAGAACAACATTTCATCCCTTTTCCCCCCACATTCAAGTGGTTTGTAACCCAACCCCAGCCAAAATCTATCACTTGGACAACACAGCTCTGTTTGCTGGATACCTAGGTAGATTAGGTGTGAATGTGAATATAATCTGGCCCTGAAGTCTTAGCCCCCAGCTCATCACTAGCTGTCAGGGAGAGCTCATTTAGACTTTGCTTACAAATCATCATTTGAAATTATTAGGTTGGCCAACATCACCGAAATGAATGCACTGACATCATAAAAAACAGCTGTATAAGGAAGCAAGGAAGCTAGTCTATGTTCATACTTTTCAAATCTATTATACTTTTTCAGATACACATATTTTATCATACACTATATAAGCTTTTAAAGTGTGTATTAATGTTTCAGTTTAAATTCAGATTTCCAAACAGTCACTAAATTGGTATGTAACTAGCTCACAAAACTAGGGGGGGTGTTGGGAAAATTCAGGGTGGGTGTAGGGAAATCACTGGACAGGCGGTCGGACATGATGGCCCCGGTGGATCCCGTCTGGCCTGGGACGTCCAGGCAGAGGAAAGCATCACACCAGCCACTCCCACAGCCAGGATGAGCGCTCTAACCACTAGGTTGCTGGACAACACGAGGCTTCCTCGTCCGGCCATATTGTGGGGGGGTCAGCGTGCTCCATGACACGTGCTGGACTGGACCGCTCGGGCTCCTGCTCTCCCCTTAGCTCTGCCCTGCCTCAGCCAGCCCCAGCTCACACAGAGGACAGACCCTGGGCTCCTGACTCCCTCATTGGCCCACTGCCCTGTCAATCAGGCTGATCTGGAGTGCTGGCCTCTCCCTATTGGCCCTGAGGCCTGTCAGTCTCAGGACAATAACTCCTATTCGGACCTCCCCCTTTCTTTGGGTACTGGGAGAGGGCCAACCAACCCCTCCCCCCGTCACATTTCAGTGAGGGGCCAACAATGAGGGTGACGAGACGTCCCGATATTAGGGGCTTTGTCTTATATACACAACTATCCCCCTCTCCCCCCCCAAAAAAAGTGTCTGATTTTTCACTCTTGCTCTCTGGCCACCCTACCAATGGCCCTTGACAGTAGGACACGAGGAGCCAGTCTGGCCCAGCCGGGTGGGCAGGAGCCTCGGGGCACCGGCTGCCTGGTGGTCGTCAGGCGTTCTGCGGGTCTGGTGCCAAGGAGGGGATGGTGCCAAGAGCGGGATTTGCAGGCATACAATGAACTGGGTGAAGGTTTCCAACTGAAGCTTTTCTCGGAGAGGCACACGGCCCCGGAGGCCTGGAGACGCGCTGCGAGTTCTTGCCATGAAATCTCGAGCTAGCAAGTGCCAGGGTGGGAGCTCCCACCCCCGCCCTAGGGAACGGTTGGATGGATAATTCCCCTCCCTGCTAAACATTTGGCTTTTGCCCACTTTGGCCCAGATCAGCCCCAGCCATCTGTCATGCCCACCCCAAAGTTGTGTGGGGAGCCCCTCACCCCAGCACTCTGCAGCATCACTCCTCACCTTGGTCAGTGAGTCACATCAGGACAAACCCCTGCCTAGTTGAACCCAGGAGTCCTGACACTCAGCCCCTCCTGGCCCTGTGCTCTAACCACTAGACCTCCCTCCTAGGGCCAGCTCTAGGCACCAGCCGACCAAGCACGTGCTTGGGGAGGCACCTCATAAGGGGCAGCCAATCTTGGTTCGGTGGGGCAGAGCTCGGTTTTTTTGTTTGTTTGTTTTGTTTTTTGGTTCGGTGGGGCGGTGCTCCGAGGGGGAGGGAGTGATTTTCTTTTTGGTTTAGCGGAGTGGCGCTCGGGGGGTGGTGTTTTTGGTTCAGCGGAGCGGCGCTGGGTTTTTTGTTGTGGTGGTTTTCGGTTCGGCAGGGCAGCGCTCGGAGTTTTATGGTGGTGGTGGTTTTGGTTCGGCGCTCGTGGGGGTGTTGTTTTGGTACGGTGGGGCGGCACTGGGGGCATGTTTTTGGTTCGGCAGAGCAGCGCTCAGGTTTTTGTGGTTGTCGGTCTTGGTTCGGCGCTCGCGGGGGTGTTGTTTTTGGTTTGGCGGGGCGGCGCTCAGGTTCTTTTGTTGGTGGTGTTGGTTTTGGTTTGGCAGAGCTGCGCTCGGAGGGGTTGGTTTTGGTTCGGGGGGGGTGGCTCTTTGTTTTTTTATTGCTTGGGGTGGCAAAAAAGTTAGAGCCGCCCCTGCGCCCTCCAGTCCCTGAGCTGGGGATGGAACCCAGGAGTCCTGGCTCCCGGGAGATAGGGACAGAGCGGATTCTCCATTCTTAAATCAAGACACTTCTTTCTTTCTAAAGGATGTAGCTCGTTTCCACACTCCGCTCTGGGTAAAGGATCCCTGTATAAACAGCCCCCGTGCTCCACCCCAGAGACAGCTTGTGACGAAGTGGGGGATTTTCTTGGTTTTTCCAATGGTTTGCATGCAGAGGGAGGGGACTCAGTGTCCCTGGGTCTTACTGGTTAGACGAAGGGAGGGGAGAGGGAGTTTGTTGGTACAGAGGACCAGAGAGGGAGCTTGGGACCCCGGCCGATGGCCTGGAGGATGGAGACCCCAGGGACCTGGTCACCTGGTGACCCAGAGACCCAACTCAGGAGCCGCAGCTGGTTCTGTCCAGTGGGGACAACGGGCTGCAGGGAGAGGACGCCGGTGACCTGACCAGCTGGTTCCAGCCAGAAGGGCCAGAGGACAGAAGAGAGGAGAGGAGACCCAGGCGACCCTGTTTACGACCCTGTTTCCCTGGAGAGAAGCCAATGGACAGAGGGGGCTTGGGGCCACGGGTATCAGATGCCCAGCGGGGAAGCAGGGGGGCTCGGGGCTGGAGAGGGGGAGCAGGCAGAGCCCCCCTGGCTGCAGGGGGACTGGGATGTGCTGAGCTGGGGGAGGCCAGGCCTGAGGCTCTGAGAGTTTCCTGTGCTGGGTTCAACTCTCAATAAACCTCCTGTGTTATGCTGGGGGAGAGTCGCTCCGGGCTAGAGAACAGGGCTGGCGGGGGAGGGGGGGCATTATCCCCTTCGGGGGTGGAGGCCCAGGGGCCCAGAGCGAGGGGACTCGCTGAGGGGGCCCACGGCAGAGACAGACGTGCTGAGGATCAGAGAGGTGCGGCTCCAGACAGGGGCGACTCCAGGCCCCAGCACGCCAAGCATATGCTTGGGGCAGCATGCCACAGGGGGGCGCTCTGCCGGTCCACGGGAGGGCGGCAGGCAGCTCCAGTGGATCTCCCGCAGACGTGCCTGCGGAGGGTCCGCTGGTCCCACGCGGCTTCATTGGAGCTGCGGGACCAGCGGACCGTCCATAGGCACGCCTGCAGGAGGTCCACCGGAGCCGCGGGACCGGCGACCGGCAGAGCGCCCGCCGTGGCATGCCACCCTGCTTGGGGTGGTGAAATGTGTAGAGCCGCCCCTGGCTCCAGGGGATGGAGGGGCCTGACCCCGAGAGAGAGGGGACCCCCGAGAAGGGCTGTCACCCCGAAAGGGGCACCCCCCACGGACCGCACGGGGCCACCAGTGGGCACGATCTGTGAGTCCATGACACAGCTGCATCTCAGCACTGGGTGACCAGCAGTGTGGACGTTGCAGGGGAGAGCCCGCAGGGTCCCACAGCTCAGGCTTCAGGAAAGGTGCAAAATAAAACCCACGTTCGACATTCCCAGAACCCCATGTGGGTGCCCAGGGTGTGGATATACACAGAGCCGAGCAAATTCTCCTGTGGCTAATGCATCTGCCAGCGCCCCAGGCTCAGCCAGAGGCACCAACTTCCCGAGTTCCTGGGGAGTCCTCCCCCGCCTCCGCCTCAGGACCCACCCCCCACTCCACCCCTTCCCTGAAGCCCCGCCACTCCTCTTCCCACCCCCACTCTGCCCCTGCCCCTTCTTGCCCCTGCCCCTTCCTGCCCCCGCTCCCCCACTTCCCCCCAGCACCTCCTGCACTCCGCTGAACAGCTCAGCACCGGTGGGCGGGAGGGCTGGGGGGAGGGGGAGGAGCTGATCTGCGGGGCTGCCAGGGGGTGCCCCAGGGCTGGAGCACCCACGGAGTCGGTGCCTATGGGATCAGCAACGGGCAGCCCGCACACAACACCACACCGGGAGCTTTTATCTCGGATCCTGATTTATTTGGTGAATTTGCTAATGCACAGAGAGATTCCAGCCAGCCGTGAGGCACCGGGACAGACACACCCATACGCTGGGCAGACCCTTGGCTATGCAGCGGCCCCTTTGCATCGCCCGGCAGCGCGGAGGGGCCTCAGAGGGGGTGCAGCTGGGACTTCAGGCCTTTATTCACAGGCACCAGGTGCTGCGTGTGCCGGGCCGGGCGAGGGTCAGGAGAGCAGCTTCACCAGCAGCAGCCCAGTCAGGCCAGGCAGGTAGAGGGTGAAGGAGAATCTCCCCAGAGCCGGGCTGGCCCCACTGGTGGCTTTCTCCGCAGGTTTGGAGGTCGCCTGGGTGAACACGTACGTGTAGATGGTAGAAATCCGGGTGGTTAAACTTTTAATGTTTTGTGCAGATGCAGTAGCGCAGCCTTTTGCAACAAATGTTGCTTGATCTGAAGGAACTGTACCTGAGGAAGAAAAGCAGCATGTTATTAGGCGGGAGCAGCTCTGGTTCCTTCTCTGCCCCCGTAACCTCTGTCTCCACCATCCAGCGGTTCCCACCTCTGCCTCCCGTTCCCACCCCCCGGTGCTCTCCCTGCTCTCGCTGTAACCGGCCACGGCAGGGCGGGCGTCTGGTCCCCTCTTGCCTCCCCCGCGCCCCTTTCTGCAGCTTCACAAGGGACTGAAGCTGGAGTTTGGAACCAGCTGATCTCCGGGGAAGGCTCCTTCCCCAGCGCACGGCCCCCCGTGGAACATGCCCAGCTCTCACCCGACCGCTCGGTTCAGTTATTTTATAAACACCCCAAAGCGCTGGGAGTCCTGGACACACACTGAGAACAGGAGCTTCCGCACTGAGCAATAGCTTAGCTCCACCTTAAACATACAGGGAGTGGGGTCTAGTGGTTAGAGCAGTGGGGGCTGGGAGCAAGGACTCCTGGGTTCTCTCCCAAGCTCTGCATCATCGGCATAACAACCCTTCCCATGGCAAGAGACATGTTATCGTAACTCCAGGAGCAGGGCGCCATCACTCAGAGGTGGGAGCTGGCCTGGAAGGCAAAACTCCACGACAGTTTACAGTGGTATAAGTTATGTCACTGAGGGGTGTGAATAAGCCACTCCCCTGAGCAAGTTTCACCAACCTAAGTGCTGGTGTGCACAGCGCTATGCTGGCGGAGGAGCTGCCGTCGCTCGTGCAGATGGATTTATTATCCCGACTGGAGAGCTCTCTCCTGCCAGCACAGAGCATCTTCACCAGATGTGGTACAATGGTGCAGTGTAGACTGGCCCTAGGTTTCACCAGCTCTCTGGGGAGTTCCTGAGGTGTGAGATTCCCAGGGTAGCTCCCGCTCTGCAGCCAGCTGGCAGCATTTACCATTCACTAGGTACCCAGCGAAATCGACGCAATAGGTCTCGTTCCCGGTACAAGGGGTGATTTGGCTGTGGCAGGGATCAGAGTTCAGAGCGAAGCAGGTTGGGCACTGGAGCCCATTCGCGGTGGTGCTCCCCTTGGGTGCTGAAAACCGAGAGATTGAGAGACACATATGGTTACATGGTGGATTAAAGTTCATTTATCCCATGTTGTGCACCTGCTGTCCCGCATTCCCCATGCGTGCAAAGGCCCCACCCCCAGCCCGATGGCACATCTCTGTCTGTCTGTCACACGGCAACCTCTGAACCTCACAGCTGATGAATTCCAGAATTTCTGGGCATTTTCTCGGCACCCAGGGCCAGAAGTCTGCTGAGAAATCGGAACCCCACCCCCACCCTCGCCAGCTGATCAGCCCAGCCACCTCCGCGACTGTCTCAGATCAAACACCTGATCGATGGCCCCACTGACACCCCATCTCCGCTCTGCCCAGCGTCCCCGGAGGTGTAACATGGTGACACCCGGAATGACCCATCTCCCAGACAGAAAGGAGGATGGTGGGGGAGAGGGGGAATGTCGGCGAAGGGGGAATATACACATACCTGGCATGGGGGGAGGGGAGGAATGGGGCAAAAGGAGATGGGGGGGTGCCCTATATCTATGGCAGAGCAGGGGAAACTGGAATAAAAAGTTGTTGCTGAGGCATTCCAAAAATTTGTTGTACAATCTGTGCCCAGTTGTGTTATTTTCCCAGCCAATCTCTGGGTGGCTGAAGTGCCCCGTCATCCTGGGCTTTGCATGATTGTGTTAGCTACTTAAAGACAGCCTCATTCGCCTCTTCTTCTTGGTTAACTGGTCTGGAGCCGGCCCCTACCATGGCATCCCCCTGGTTTTTCCCCTTGTATCCTTCCTCAGAGACTTTCAACATGTCCGTCTCCTATTCCCATCTCAGCCTCTGAGCAGGTGCAGACACCTTTGCTATCCAAGGCAACCCCTCCTCCCGCTATCCCTGCCTGCCTGCCCGGAGCAAGCTGTGCCCCTGGGTGCGGATATCCCAGCCATGTGTGTTCTCCCCACACGGCTCTGTGACGCCGGCGATGTCACAGCTGGGATCACTCACTGCTTCAAACGCTGAAAGCGACAGGAAACCACATTGTTTGGGGAAATGGCCAAACGGGCGGTTTTGAATTATTTGCACAAGGACCCACGGGGATAAAGTGGCCGGCGATGAACAGCCCCAAGGATCCAAACCCAGTTTCCAGCCATCAGACGAGGGCGGTCTTGGAGCAGCTTCCCACGGGAAGAGTTGGAGGCAAAGCCCCTAACTAGTTTGAAGGTGGAGCCTGACAGGTTCAGGGAGGTTTAGATTGGAGCCCATCCCGGGTGCTGCCCCCTCTCTCGCGTGCCGCCCTCGCCCATCTGATTTCACAAGGGCCCCAACTGTTCCACCTCCTGGTTTGGGGACCTGCCAGCGACAGGCATTTCAGTGGCGACAGAAATGATATTTGAGTGAATGGATGTTGGGGGCAGTAAAGGGGAGAAATGAGAACAAATACAATTGTGCCGGGGCTGGTCCACATCAACCATTCGACTCTGGCAATGAGTGAGGGGATGTAAGGGTTCGGCGGGGTGTAAATCTACCCTGCCTGCCACGGCCCAGCTGTCTCTGTGCGCCCTGCTGACGCGCGTGAACCGTTCGTTAATGTGCTTTGAGCTAGTGCCCTTCCAAGGTGCTCGAATGGTGACGTGCATCAGCAGGGGGCACACGGAGAGCTGGATTCACACCCCAGCTCAGCACCATCTAACTGTGCGTGTGGACAAGCCATGAAACAGCGACAGTAAAAACAGACCCATAACTTACCTGCCAGTGTGCCCGAGTTACAGTTATCTGCGTTGTTGCATCGTGTGGTGCTGATCCTCAGATACTTGTCCTTCCCAGCAGTGAGAGTGATGAGGTCTTTTATGCCACTAGTATAGTCACTCAGACAGCGTCTGGAGAAGCCCGTGAACTTTGATCCATCTGTTGTAACTAAGAAAACAAAGAACGGAACTGAGAGGCTGGGAGGGGAACCTCGAGGAGGAGCAGGGTTAGTTATTTTTTATCTCCATATTTGGCCCTGGGGCGACGCAGCTGGGAGCCTGTGCCCAGTTCTGGGCCCCACCGTTCAGGAAGGAGGTTGGTCAGTTGGGGACGGGTCAGAGAAGAGCCGTGAGGACGATTGAAGGGTTAGAAAACCTGCCCTAGAGCGAGAGAGGCCAGGGGCTCGTTCCGTGGAGCTGAACACAGAGACGGTTCAGGGGCGACGTGGTCCCCGTCTGCCAGAACCTACCCGGGGAACAAACGTTCACTGACGGGCTCCTCAGTCGGGCGGCGGAAGGTCGGACGCCGTCCCGTGGCTGGGAGTTGGAGCCGGACACACTCAGACTGGGAATAAGGGGAAGGTTTTTCACAGGGAGGGTCGTTAACCACTGGGACGATTTCCCAGGGGCCGTGGTGGATTCTCCATCAGGGACAACGTGTAAAGCCAGACGGGAGGTTTCTTTCCCAGCTCTGCCCTAGGGATGATCTAGGGCAGGTCTCTGGCCTGTGCTGGGCCGGGGGTCAGACGAGACGATCCCAACAGTCCCTTGTGGCCATGGGGTCTAGGACTCGGTGGCCGTGTCTGCGCTGCAGAGTGAACCCGGGTTAGCCACGCCCTGGGGTGAGCGTCCGCACTGCGAAGCCTCCCGGGGGTTAGATCCACCCGGACACCACCCGGCCGGTGCTGCACTAACCCCGGGGCAGCGCTAGGCCTTTGGGGGCATGTCCCAGGTCTCCTAGCGCTGCCCTAAGCTGGGCCATTCTCTGCCGCGAGTCTCTGCGATGGCGTCTCTGCCTGAGAGCCGGGTAGAGCCGGAGCCGGCTGCAGGGGACGTGGGGTTTGAAACATCACCAAGGGCTGTGTAAACCAGCAGGTGACTTCTGGTGCAGCTAAAGGGGACAAGCAGAAGGGCAGGAAAACATAGGCCCAAAGGAATTATGGGAAGGCGTTGGAGGACTCTCAGCATCCCTGTGCGGTAACCTGGGTTCCAGTTGCATCCCAACTGCAAACCGGGTGGGTTCCAGCCTAAATTAAAGTGGAACCAGGGAATAAGTTACACTCCAAACAGCATCAGGTGCCCTGAGCTCAAATCTCGTATCCACTGAGTTTGAAGGTTTTTGTGTGTGAATAGTAGGTTGGGGGAGTCTTAGGGCTAAACCCTGGGTCACAGAGCTCATTAACTCTGCAGTGGGTGGAAGTTTATAAATCCATTTGTGACTGTGCTGGGAAAATTTCCTGTGTGGAGAGACAGAGATAGAGGGGATGTATGGGATACAGAGAGAGTGTGAGGGGTGTGTGGAGCTAGATAGCTAGATTGAGTGTATGGGGATAGATAGATAAACAGATAGGTAGGTAGATAATGACAGAGCACATCAAAGCTGATGCTGTGCTATGCATCCTTCTTACAGGGTAAATGGAAGGAGCCATTAAACCTCTTTAATTCAATGGAAGGATGAACAGAACTGGGTCTGTAACTCAGGTTTTTTATTCCAAAGGGCAAACATTGAGAAATGACAGGAACTAGTGGAGTCCACTGGCCTGAAGAGCTCAGGTAGCTGAACACGGGGAAGGTTCGGAATCTCTTTAAGTCAAAAGGGAAAAAACATCTTGAATTTGCATCCCAAGCAAGGGGCAAAATCTTGTACGGCAGGGCTCCAGCCCTGAGCAGTGACTAACAGCTTCATTGGGAGCAAGGCGGCAGTGTACAAGGGATCTCAGCGCCAATTTCCTGTTTTTAACATGATTCAGAATGGGCATCTCCACCCAAAGCAGCTTTGCTTGTTGCAGCGCAGCCGTCCATTGTGGAGATGAAAACTTAGTGAATAATATTCAATAAATAAAGAAAACCTGACCCCAGTGAAGTCAATGGGAGATTTGCAATTTGGGGCCAGGATTTCGAACCGCCATGTCTTCCAGTCGCTACGTAAGATACAGTAACGTTGCCTGAATGAATGAAGCGTCGAGCACAGACTGAGTGCTCTGTGCCGGGTGACCGTGCTTTGTTGATGGACTGTTTGGGGTTAGCCTTAGCGATGAGGTGAGGCTAGTGACAGATTGTGAGGTAGGATGTGCCTGGGTTGCTGGCAATGTCACCTACCCAGTGTATTTTCTTCTGCCACCGTAATGCAGCCGCCTGTAGCCTTTGGTACTGTGCAAGGCAGTTCCACATTCTGGCAGGTGTCTCCTGCGATGGCGCACTCGCTACATTTCAAGGTGTCACCTGGAGAAAGAAGAAGAAGTATTTCCTTCTTACTGTGGCGTGACAGTGTCACTCTGACACGTCCCTTAGCCCCAGTCGTCCCCCTTTGCTCTAAACAAGCCGAGGGGTTAACGGACCCAATTTCCTCCCGGACACTCGGTAATTGCACAATTTCAGCCACTGGGCCAGCTGTACCAGGGGGCCAGACTGGGGATGGGTGAAGGGGATGATGCTCTTCCCAAGCTCCGCTCACAAAATAAGCTCCGCCCACCCCATACGTGGCTTCCGTTGTGCACATATTTACAGTACTGGAGAGTCGCTCCCTTCGCAGCCTGTGTTGGCAGAGTCTGTCGCACCGCCAGGGGTTCCAGGCAGCCCCCATGGTCCTCACAGACTTCTCAGATGCCTCTCCCCCATATCTGTCTCAGGGATGCCATGCAAGCCCCCTACCTCATGCCAGGGGCTCTGTGTACCCCATCCCACATATCACGGTCTCCCATTTTCCCACCTCCCCCATGCCAGGGGCTCTGTGTGGCCCCCATTCCTCCTCCCCCACGCCATCATCCATCTTTCTATCTGGAGATCAGCTGCTCAGGGTGTAACATGTTACGCTTCATGGGGACACTGACAGAGCTGGGCTGGGGGGATTGATGGGCTGGAAGATATCAATGGCGCCACCAACTGTGATGCCAGAAACTTTGGAATTGATCACATGCAGGATTCAGATGTTATCACGTTGCAAGAAATAGGGAAATACCATTGAGGTGAGTGTGGCCAGGTTCTCCGGGCTGCCAGCCGGCCAGCAGAGGGGTCTGACGGAAAGGTTTGGGGTGCAGAAGCCATTGTCTTGGCCCCCAGACTCATGGGGATTGATCCCCATTGATAAGGCTCCCAGATGGACTAGACCCCAGGTTTACAGCCCGGTTACACGGCCCTGAGCCTCCGGGACATAAAAGTGGCTTAAGGAAAAGCCAGCTTTGCACACTTCCCTCTGGATCAGCCCTGCCATTGCAATATGTGGGGAATGGGAAGGATGGAAATTGTCAGGCAAAACACTGTGTTAAACAGAACAAAAGGATGTTCCTTGTCCCTTATTCTCTGAATTACCATAGACAGAAGTAGCATTAACCCCCGCGCATGGGCATGCGCAGACCTCTTGGGGACATGTAAAGTGTATAATCACTGCCCTTTAGTCCTTATGTACAAACAGCTTCGCAACTTTTCTTTTACAGAGGCTTAGATTTTCAGGCTATGACGATGATCATAGCCTGAAACCAGAGAACCTCGCCCAGCCATTCCTCCCTGCAGTCCACATCTGATATTTGAGCTTTTTAGAAGGATATCCAATCAGGGCCGGCTCCAGACCCCAGCGTGCCAAGCAGGTGCGTGGGGCGGCATTTTGCCGGCAGGGAGGCATTTGGCTCCGGCGGACCTTCCGCAGTCATGGCTGCGGGAGGTCCACCAGAGCCCCGGGACGAGCGGACCTGCCGCAGGCATGACTGCGGAGGGTGCGCTGGTCCTGCGGCTCGGACGGAGCTCCAGCAGGTATGCCTGTGGATGCTCCACCGGAGCCGCGGGGACCCTCTGCAGGCACTTCTGCCCTGGCCGCGGGACCGGGGAAGGGCGGCGGAATTTCTAGAGCTGCCCCTGCGTCCAATCTCAATGGAAAGATTCAACAAACATGTGGACAAGGGGGATCCGGTGGACATAGTGTACTTGGATTTCCAGAAAGCCTTTGAAAAGATCCCTCACCAAAGGCTCTTACGTAAATTAAGTTGTCATGGGATAAAGGGGAAGGTCCTTTCATGGATTGAGAACTGATTAAAAGACAGGGAACAAAGGGTAGGAATTAATGGTAAATTCTCAGAATGGAGAGGGGTAACTAGTGGTGTTCCCCAAGGGTCAGTCCTAGGACCAATCCTATTCAATTTATTCATAAATGATCTGGAGAAAGGGGTAAACAGTGAGGTGGCAAAGTTTGCAGATGATACTAAACTGCTCAAGATAGTTAAGACCAAAGCAGATTGTGAAGAACTTCAAAAAGATCTCACAAAACTAAGTGATTGGGCAACAAAAATGGCAAATGAAATTTAATGTGGAGAAATGTAAAGTAATGCACATTGGAAAAAATAACCCCAACTATACATACAATATGATGGGGGCTAATTTAGCTACAACGAGTCAAGAAAAAGATCTTGGAGTCATTGTGGATAGTTCTCTGAAGATGTCCACGCAGTGTGCAGAGGTGATCAAAAAAGCAAACAGGATGTTAGGAATCATTAAAAAGGGGATAGAGAACAAGACGGAGAATATAGTATTGCCCTTATATAAATCCATGGTACGCCCACATCTCGAATACTGTGTACAGATGTGGTCTCCTCACCTCAAAAAAGATATTCTAGTACTAGAAAAGGTTCAGAAAAGGGCAACTAAAATGATTAGGGGTTTGGAGAGGGTCCCATACGAGGAAAGATTAAAGAGGCTAGGACTCTTCAGCTTGGAAAAGAGGAGACTAAGGGGGGATATGATAGATGTATATAAAATCATGAGTGATGTTGAGAAAGTGGATAAGGAAAAGTTATTTACTTATTCCCATAATACGGGAACTAGGGGTCACCAAATGAAATTAATAGGCAGCAGGTTTAAAACAAATAAAAGGAAGTTCTTCTTCACGCAGCGCACAGTCAACTTGTGGAACTCCTTACCTGAGGAGGTTGTGAAGGCTAGGACTATAACAATGTTTAAAAGGGAACTGGATAAATTCATGGTGGCTAAGTCCACAAATGGCTATTAGCCAGGATGGGTAAGAATGGTGTCCCTAGCCTCTGTTCGTCAGGGGATGGAGATGGATGGCAGGAGGAAGATCACTTGATCATTGCCTGTTAGGTTCACTCCCTCTGGGGCACCTGGCATTGGCCACTGTCGGTAGACAGATACTGGGCTAGATGGACCTTTGGTCTGACCCGGTACGGCCTTTCTTATGTTCTTATGATTCCAAGTGATGGAGAATCCACCCCCCCCCACTCCTCTTGAGAACCTGCTGCCAGGGTTAATTCCACCTTGGACTGGTCTAAATTCAACTCCCAGCCATTGGAGCTCATTCGGCCTCTGTTTGCTCGGTTGGAGAGCCCGCTGCTACCGGAAACTGTCGGCCTGATTCCAGGTCACACTCAGTCCCCTAACAGTGTAATTTACTCCTGTATTTAGTCCCCTTTCTGCTGCCAAAGCTGGGCAGAGGGGCCTTCGTGGAAATTAGAATTCAGAGCAATGTCCAGTAATGGTGCCCCTCAGGCCTGGTCTACACTATACAGGTTGTTATAGCTACGGCACTTGGGGGGGGAGGGAGATCCACACCCTGAGCACTGCAGCTAGGCCGATCTAGTCCCTGGAGTAGGTGCAGGTCAATGTGTGGATCCCACAGGGATAGAAAAACCTCGTCCATTGGCATAGGCGGTGTCTTCACTATGGGGCTCTGCCGGCCCAGCTACAGCGCTGCGGGTAAGTCACTACAGCAGCCATAGTGTAGACAGGGCCCTGTACCCCACCCAGAGCTAATCCCCCCTCCTTGCATAGATTGTTCCCAGGACTGGGGATCCCTGGGGTGTAAAGTCTCCAAGTCCAGAGGGGGGGTTACATGGCCACAGCAGCGAGTGACTCACCTTGTGCACTCGTTGTAGCTAGGAGAGCAGGGAGCAGGCAGAGGATGAAGGAAACCATCCTGGTGCTGGGAGGCGCACAGGGCCGGGCTCGGAGCTGAATGGAACTTCTCACGCCTGACACGGTGAGCGCTGCCAGAAGGGAGGAGGAGAGAGTCAAGAGTGAAATGAGGAGGAAAAGGGAATAACAGCCGAGATCTTGGAGGGGTGCGGAAGCACCAGCCAACAGAGCCGAACAAACAACCAATTTTATGATTTGCTGGCAGTTCCAAAAGATCGGAAAAAAATCATTTTTGGTTGACCCAAAATTCTCGTCCAACTGAAAAGCTGTTCGAAAAAATGGTTTTAGTTCATTTTCAAGCATTTTAAAACATTTGTAAATTGGTTTTTAAATTAAAATTTCCATCAACTTTGAAAGGAATTTAAAAAAATTGATTAATTCTGGAGGTGTCCAGACAGAACATTTCCATTTTTCAGGATTTTTTTCCTGCTGAAGCAATGAAATCGACACAAACCTGCATTTTTCAGTGGAGAAAAGTTTTGGTTAGAGAATTTCCCCCAGCTCCCCATGGCACAGACATGCCCAGCAGTAGCAGAGCGGGGGCTCCGGGACATCTGGAGACGGGCGCTCGGTAGGGCAATCCCTGTAATAGTCATTGCTCTGGACGGAATCATGGTGACCAGCAAAGCGGAGACGTCAAATGGAGCCAGTGAGAGTCACGGGGACACGACCTGCCCCTGCCTCACGTCTTGTTACACCAAATAGATTGAATGTAGAAGGAAACAGTTAAACAGCAAGTCAGCCTATAGCCTGGGTGCTTACTGCCAGGCGGCCAGGGCCCTAGCAAGCAAATGGGTCCATTGACTTCAACAATTACACTGGTGAACACTGGCTGGGGATCCGGCCCCTTGAGTCTGATGAAACTAAGGCCAATTGATCCCAGCTGAGATCTGGGCCATGGACTCCAATGGAGCTGCAACCCATTGGGGTCCAGCTGGGATTTGGCCCCATTGACTCCAATGGAGCTATGACTGACTGACCCCAGCAGGGATCTAGCCCAGTTTTCACTCCCTCGTTCATATTTGCTCCAGGTCTGCACCGTCCCTTCTGACATGGGGCGACCAGCACGGCCTGTGGGGCGCCAGGGTCAGAGCATCCTGCTGGTCTGCAGAGGGGCCCTGCAGTGTTTTCACATTATCTCCATCCCCTTGGGCAGCCCAACAGCTTCTTCGCTTTTCTCTTCTGCAGCTGCACAGACAGCTGAGGTGTCCATTGAATGGGGACGCTCTGGTCCTTTCCCTGGATCAGCCTGGTTCAGTTAGAACCTGTCAGGTCTAGGAGGCTTCAAACCCCTCAGCCCCCATGTGCGTTACTTTGCATTGATCAAAACTCAGCTTCATCCGCCATCACATTGCCCATTGACCCAGCTCCGTTCGCTCTCGCTGAGGTTCCCGACTAACCTCAGTAAGTTGCCTCCTCTGCAGATTTCACCCACCTCCTTGCTCACCCCCCGTCAGATCATTTGAGTCACTTGAACGCTGGGTCTAGGATAGAGCTTGGAGGCCTCCACTTTTAAGTTTTTGCCATCACACAAAATTCCCATGAATTCTGGCTCTGTTTTCTAGAGACACAAGGTGGGGGAAGAGACGAGTGTCCGAGCAGCACTGAGCTCTTCTGCGGGTCAACGGAGCTCCAGAGCTTGTGTCTCTCCCCAGCAGAAGCTGGTCCAATAAAAGCTTTTCCCTCACCCACCTTTTCTGTCTAGAATCCTGGGACCCACACGGCTACAACAACGCTGGAAACTCCTCTGCTCTCTGGCTATTGTCCTGTTTCTGCTCCATGACACTCCCTTGCCTCCCGCCCCAGCACTGCTTCGATTCCTTACTGCCCCGCGGCGAGGGAGTTTGCCGAAGGCTTTTTGACAGTCCAAATCTGTTGGGAATGGAATGTGAAATGCTGAGATTGTTTAGGCTTCTGGGACGAGCCGATTACGCTGGGAACTGTGTGTAAGGCCTGGCCTTCAGCCCATTCTCATCGGCCAGCTAATTGTAAATAGGATGATAAGTCAAACAGGTGTTAGGATGATAATTACCCTATGGGGTTACAGCTGCGACTGTGTAAATTTAATTAACCAATTAGCAACTGTTTGATTGCTTGCTATAATGGTATATAAGAGCATGCTGGAAATGAATAAAGAACTCTCTGTTTTATCATCACATGGGTTGTCAGACTCTGTCCATGCTCTCCTGCGATGCAACAAATGGTGACCCCGACGTGATTGAACGAGGATAGTGTTGGTGGCCTGAACTGAAAAGAAGAAAAGGAGGCGCACCTGAGTCTCAGTGTCGAGCGGCTAGGAGCCGCAGGGCGTCCGAAAAGAGGGGCGCACCTGAGCTCAGTGTTGAGCGGCAGCCGCAGGGCGTCCGAAAAGAAGGGCGCACCTGAGTCTCAGTGTCGAGCGGCTAGGAGCCGCAGGGCGTCCGAAAAGAGGGGCGCACCTGAGCTCAGTGTTGAGCGGCAAGCCGCAGGGTGTCTGAAAAGGGAGGCACACCCCAGCCCAGAGGTGAGCAGCTAACATGGGAACCGCTGCATCAGCGGAAGAAAGGACGGTGCATGAATATTTGATGCGCATCGCGGAGCGGCAGGGAGAGAAGCTCCCCTCTGATACGTTATCCCGTCTGCTGCGGTGGGGACGGAGAAGGGGACTTTCTGTTCAACCAAGTACAATTTTTGATAAAACTGTTTGGGAGCGGCTAGGCTCCGAGCTTTGGAAGTCGGTGGCTCAGGGCGATAAGGAGGCCTTCTCCCTGAGTCCAGTATGGAATAAGGCGAAGGAGATAGTAGAAACTCTCGCGGCCGAGGCAGGAGTGCAGGCGGCCCTTTCTGAGCTCTGCCGCCCAACGCCCGGAATGCCTTCTGTGTTGCCGGTTGGAGCCAGAGAGTTTTTCGGTGGTGAGGACACAGTGATACCTTTGGCTTCCGACCCCTTCCCCATGGATGATGTTGCCCCTGCTACGGCCCCACTACCCTCCAATGTGGCTATCGGCCCCGACATGATTGATCCTGCTACGGTCCCGTTACCCCCCGATACGCCCGAGCCTATGGAGACAGCCTTGCCGTATGCACCCCCTCCAAAGCCATGCCGTGTCCACGGGGCCTGGGGGTGCCACGATTGCGGGGGGACAGAGGAGGTTCGGGTAGAACATGTGCCATCGAACCCATATCCCGATTTGACTACGTTTACTCAGTTTACTCAGTCTGATGCCTTCTATAAGGAGATGGAGCGCCAGGGTCGACATCTGCAGCATATATGTGACAAGTTGGACCAATTGGAAGGTTTTCCACCTGGATCATCGCGATCGCATCTTCACAAGTGCTTTCATTCGACTCACCCCCGCGCCCCGCCTGGCCCCGGGGACCCTCCAACTGGGGACCCTCCGGATCCGGTACAGCGCTGGCATGGGGTTTTAAGAGAAGCCATCCTTGAAGGTCTAACACCTGAGGCCTTTCCGGTGATTACGCCAGACCCTCAACACCCTAATCATAGACGGTGGGCCCCTTTGGATTGGAAGTTGATCCGTGAGGCACAGAAATCGATCATGGCTTATGGACTAGATAATCCGTATGTACAGTCTATCATTGAACAGGTATTTGCTGGCCAAGCAATGTGTCCGTACGATGCAATTAAGCTAGCTGACATGCTTCTTACACCAACACAGAAACTGTTGTGGAAAGATGATTGGGCTAAGAGAGTTGACTTGGCTCTTGTCCGCAATTTGGATTTACCGGATGATGATCCTCGGCGCGTGGCCACTGCTGATATGTTTTTGGGAGCCGGTCGCTTTGTTGACCCGCATTTGCAAGCTCGCCTTGAACCCCGGATCCTGCAGCAATCACAGGAACTAGCCTTGGCTGCCTTTAAAGCGGTGCCCCAGATGGGGAAGCCGACCCCTCCCTATGCTAAAATTACACAAGGCCCATCGGAACCGTATTCCACCTTTTTGGATCGCCTTCGAGAGGCTATTGATAGATCTCCTAATCTGACGCCAGAGGCCAGAACTGCAGTTGGACTTGATCTTGCAACCCAGAATGCAAATCCCACTTGCCGCCGTATATTAGCCACCTTGCCCAAGACTGCGACCCTGATGGAAATGATTGAGGCATGTGGTAGGGCCGCTATGCTTGAGGAGACGGATAAGGCAGCAATTCATGCTAAGGCACAGGCCTCTGCACTGGCCGTGGCGTTACAACCCCTGCTCGGGCGACAGCGGGGGGCTAGAAGACCGACCCGGCCAGCCGGCCCCTGTTTTGGTTGCGGAAAACCCGGGCATTTCCGGCGGGACTGCCCTATGCAAAATGAGCAGCGGGCCTCTGATGTGTTACCTGTAGCTGCAACTGGCGCTTGCACACGATGTGATAAGTTTGGACATCGCGCCGCCGACTGTTGGGCGCGTTACAAGAAGGATGGAACACCACTGCCGGGAAACGGATCACGGAGCGCCCCTCGGAGGAGCGCGACGACACAAGTGCCTCCACCCGCCAACCCGGCTGCCTGGAACACCTCACCGGAGCAACCCGTGGCAGTGCCGGAGTGGATTTGGCCACAGCGACAGATGTAGTTTTACAGACTGACGAGGTTCAAGTTCTTCCTTCCAACACCGATGGCCCATTAGGATTTGGATTGAGTGCCCTTTTGATTGGCCGTTCGTCAACATCGAAACAAGGTATTTTTGTTTTGCCTGGCCTTATTGATGCCGACCATACGGGGAATATTGGGATAATGGTACGCGCCCTTTGTCCCCCTGTGACTATAACTGCTGGTACACGTCTTGCTCAGTTAATACCTTTCGAGGGATGTGTGCCCCGATCGACCCCGATTGACCGCGGGTCTCGAGGGTTTGGATCCACTGGCCCTCCCCAACCTGCCTTTGCTATGGACATCACTTTGCGCAAGCCCACCCGAACTGCTCGGCTTCAGGGATCCGATGGGCGGCAGATCACTCAGGAAGCTTTTATTGGGGATGCAATGCAGAGTGGGGTAACTGAGGCACCTGTGACGACAGAGGTAGAAGATACTGTGTTTACCTTGGAATCAGAGCCCACTGAAGCGGTTGCAGCTGAGGCCCCCATGCAGAATGATGTAGGAGATGCGCCATCTAACCTAGTATCAGAATGCCCAGGGGCAGTTGTAAATGGGGCCCCTCTACAGAGCGACATGTGTCCTCAAGAACTGCCTGTGTGTGGAAAGGGAAACGAAGAGGAGCCTATGGAAGCAAAACAAACACTTCTACTGACTGCGACAAGTTCAAATGACAATCAGCGAGAGGAAACCAAGTTTGAGCTAATGACGGAAGTGGAAAAAGATTTGTTTGAATCTGGAAAATTAGAACTTGCAAGCGGTGATAAACTTTATTCAACTCCAGTGCAGCTGGAAGATATTGGCTCACCCATTCCTAGTACTGAAAGCTCTGAGGCTCAAAAAGCATCTGTGCCTGTTACAGCTGCAGCAATTGAAGAACAAATCATTGCAGAAATTGTAACATCTATGGAAACCTCAGCTGAAACTTTAAAGCCTTTAGAAGCAGTGCCTGGAAAACTATTTCCTGAACTAGTCCAAGATATTACCACTGCTCATTTGGGATTTGAGGCTGCAAACAGTAGGACTGAAGAAACTGCAACAGTGTCAGTATCAGAGATGACTGCTGCAATGGTGGATGGAATGACTGAGAAAGCAACAAGATGTACACACCCTGAGCCCCTGGAGGACAACTGCTTGTTAGCTGTGCCAGGATCCTTTTTGTTTGATCCTCCCTGAATGATTTAATTGATTGAGATAATTTTTGCTTTGCCTGAATGTATAGGATGATGTCCTGATAATTTCCCCCGTAGAACTTGAACCACGATGGTGGTGGAACAGAAGAAAAAACACTCACATCATTGATATTGCCAATGTCTAGAAATTCCTGACTAAAAGGGCATTGAGAACTGACCCTGGTAAAGAAGCAAAGAATTGCACACTGGCAGGAAAAAATTTGGGACTCCTGCTAAAAAATGTGGTATTGATTGGATTTTGGGGTTTATTTTACAGGCTGCGCCCTGTGTTGTGGAATTTTTTTTTAGCATGTATTGCCCTCCCTAATTGGATTGTAAATGATATTACCCCCCCCCCATTACTAACCCCTGTTTTTTAGAGCCTAATTGTTTTTTGTTTTTAAAGTTTGAGAAAACTCAGCCAAAAGGTTTGTTGAGTATTCTCAAAGGGGGGGGGGAGTTTATGGTGTTATTTAGGCATAAATCTAGGTAATTTGGGAGAATGGCTTTGAATTTA